>NC_064851.1:54032456-54403886 GCF_024139225.1 Suncus etruscus
AAAAGGGGAAAATAGCAAAAGGTTCTTTCTAACCAGAATCAAACAAACTACTGTGCATGCTCATACTATTCATAAAAAAATGTTTTAAATAAGAGAAGAATTATAAAAGCCAATTTTTACTTGTAGTTTTCATAATATTTCACTATAGAATCTTTTTAAAAATTTGAATTACTTAGTTCAACAATACATATAAATACTTGAAAGGTTCATATGTATTTTTATAACAACCTGGGAGGGCAAATAAATTCTGTGGTTGGACTTGCTAAGTATGGCCAATATTATGTGCATATACATATGCATATAAAATAAGATATTTATATAAAATATGTCTCACATATAAATGAACATAAAAGACAAAGAATATATTCTTTAGTAAGAATGTTTTCTTTTTATATTATATTACAAAGAATTTAATTATATTCACCCATAGATTCTGTCTCTGAAACAGGTACTTAGGTTTTATTCACTGAAACAGGAATATAAAGCATCAGATTCTTGGATCCACAGGGTTAAAGACCTCACTTGATCTTGCCACACTTTCTGGGAAACAAATGCTTCAGATATCTGACCGGTAAACAGCAAATGCTTCCCAGTTGTTTCAACTAGTGTCTTGTCTTTACATAAATGTTACTTTTGCTAAGATGAGACTTTTGTTTGTTTTGTTTTCTAGATGAGAAGATTCTTGGGGGAAATAATTCTAAAAATCACTTGACTCAAAAAGTGTTCCTAAAGACTTAACTGCATACTTTATAAGCTATAATGTTATAGTTCTTATCCTTGATAAGAAAATTTCTGCTACTTTCTGCCTTTTCTTGAGGCCTGGCTTATAAGAAATAGAACATGCAAGTGACTTCAGCACTTTCTGTACCAGATATCTCTGTCCATATAAAAACACATTTAAGAAAACAGTATGAACCACAACCAAACTCTTTGGAGACTACGCAGTCTAGACCAGATTTGGTAAACATTTATACTTCACAAAGTAAACAGAAAGTTCTGGTGTTGGCCTGCTTGTGTTAATAAAAGCCCCACATGGTCCAGGTGGTATGTGACAAGCAAGTGTTACTCACACAAATACCTGGGAAAATATAGTGCTCCCACATGGAGCAGTCAGCAGGTTTTATCTTGCTAGTAGATGTGTCATGAAACATTAAGTTACAGACATTAAACTTTTGGTCTTAGATAGCATGTACTTGATTCCTTTTGCACAGAATTTACAATGTCTTGTCATAAAAATTCCACTTTATTTCTATCTGTAGAGAATAAAAATTTTTCTTAATATTTGAATTTAAATTTTTCCTTGCCAGGTTAAATCTTGTAACTTTCAATATTTTTTGTTTGTTTGTTTGTTTGTTTTTGGTTTGGGCCATTCTTGGAGATGCTCTGGCTTACTCCTGGCTCTAAACTCAAAAAAGTATGCCTGACAGTGAGATGGCGAACCATATGAGATGCTGGGAAGTGAGCCCAGGTTAGCCATCTGCAGGGCAAATGCCCTCTCGCTAGGCTATCATTCCAGCCCCACTTTATTTTTTAACTATCAAAGGAACATTGTAGATAATCTTGTTTATTTTTAACCCAATTATTTTAATTTCTAGATTATTTAATCAATGGTAGAATCATCTAAAGAGGAGATAGGGTAGTTCAAGAGGTATGTCGATTCTTCCCAGATTTCAACGCCAAGTTGTAAGCCTATATTAGAAATGTGGAATGTGTGGTGGGTATCATTATATAGACACTCTCCTGAGAACCTTTATGTTGGTCAATGTATGGGTTTGGAGAGTTCTGGACACAAACATCTGTTTGTTATTCAAGTAGCCTATTCCAAAATTTTCAATATCCTGAATGATCTTAAACACCTTAAAATACAGTCTATTTTTGCTCCCATTAGGTTATATAAGTCTAACTTAATCTGTTATATCTGGCTATAGTGTTCCAGTTAAAATCAAATAAAATGGTGTTTTATTTTTTAAATTTCCTTTATTTATTTTTTTAAATTTCAAGCTTTTCACAATTATATTTATGGTACATAGTAACAGTGAATTAGGGCAATTCCCACTACCCATGTTACCCCCACCACTGTTCCCAGCATTCATACCATACCTCCACCCTTTGCCCCCTGGACTGTTAGTGTAACAGGTCCCTGTTGGATGTATCTTGTTGTAGTTTGGGTCTCCTAATTCAATTGTGGTTAACTTTGGGTTGGGTTGGGTATTTAGGTCAGATAATTTTTTATTTCCATTCACTGCTTATGAGCCTGCTTTGCCCCTGGTACCATCTTCTTTTTTTTTTCCTCAAATTGAAGGAAGCCAAAGAAATATGAGGCAGAACAAGAAGATTCATGATCTATGGTTCTGTTAAAAGAAGGAAAGAAAGAAAGCTGGTGGGAGCCCCTGTCTAGAAGCTATAAATATAAATTTAAATGAAGAAAAAAAATAAAAGAGAGAAAAAGAAAAGAAAAAAGGGGAGGCTGGTGTGGCAAAGTTTTTTGTTTTGTTTTGTTTCTGTTTTTTGTTTTGTTTTGGTTGTTTGCATAGGCACAGTAAGTACTGGGGAAATTAGAAATAAAATTCACTTGGCCTCAGAGATACAGGTGTCCCCACTCTTGAAATATACTGTCATGAGACTAACTAAAGGATCGGACATATTCATTGTCGAACCTCAAGGTATTTCTTTATGGTGCCAGGAAATGTTCTGCTCAGTTATGGGGTCAAATTCAGTCCTTTTAATAAGAGATATTGATTTTTACACAGATCTTAGGATGAAGTCTAGGATAGAGTCTTCTTTATAGTTCCAGATATTCTGCTCAGTCATGGTTGTTGTAGTAAGTTTTCTGTATTTAGTGATCTTGATTTTTGCACAGATCAAAGGACAGAGTGTCTTCTGATTTCTTCTCACCACTAGGTGATGAGGTAGGGCAACTTGCCCTTAGATCAAATTGTTGCTGATTTCTTGTAAACAGGATGTCTTATGAACCTATCCTAGTCAAGTTGGTACTAGATAGGTATTAAAGACTCTGCTGGGGTGGGGGAGTTTACTTCCTAATGCTGCTGCAGAGAACTGTGCCAGTTCTAAAATTGGGATACGGGGTTCAGGATTGGATGGCTGATGTTTTATCACATGAGTATTTTACCTCTATGTTCTTCTATATACCTCATGCTTTCAGGTCTTAAATCAAGGTCTTTAATTCATTTGAATTTGACCTTTGTGCATGGTGTTAGATGAAAGTCTGTGTTGTTTTTTTTTTTTTTGGCAAGTTGCTGGCCAGTTGTTTCAACATCACTTGTTGAAGAGGCTTTTCATGCTCCATTTTGCATTTCTTGCCCTTTTATCAAATATTAATTTATTTTATGTCCAGGGAAGATATTCTGTATACTCAGTCTATTCCACTGACCTGAGGGTCTCTCTTTATTCCAGTACCAAGCTGTGTTAGTGACTATTGCTTTGTAATACAATTTAAAGTTGGGGAAAATGATGTTTTTCATATTCCTCTTCCCAAGGTTTGCTCTAGCTATTTGTGGTTGTTTATTGTACCAAATGAATTTCAGGAGTATTTGATCCACTTCTTCGAAGAATGTCATTGGTATCCTTAGAGGAATTACATTAAATCTGTACAATATTTAGGGGAGTATTGCCATTTTAATAATGTTAATTCTTCCAATCCATGAGGAGGGTATGTGTTTCTATTTCCTTGTGTCCTCTTTTATTTTTTGAAGCAGTGTTTTGTAGTTTTCTTTGTATAGGTCCTTCACATCTTTAGTTAAGTTGACTCCAAGATATTTGCGTTTGTGTGACACTAATGTGAATGGGATTGCTTTTTTAATATACATTGCTTCTCTATCATTATTGATGCATAAGAAGCCCTTTGATATTTGTGTGTTAATTTTGTAGCCTGCCACTTTGCTATATGAATCTTTTGTTTCTCAAAGGTTTTTTGGTATATTCTTTAGGCTTTTCTAAATATTGTATCATGTTGTCTGCAAACAGTGAGAGCTTGACTTAGTCTTTCTCTATGTTGATGCCCTTGATATCATTTTTTTGCCTAATCACTATGGCAAGAACTTCTAGCACTTGTACAAGATTTTAGAGAAAAGGCTTTTAGTTTATCTCCATTGAGAATAATATTTTCCATTGTCTTGTGGTAGAAGGCCTTGACCATATTGAGGAAAGTTCCTTCCATGGCCATTTTTATGTGAGTCTTTATCAAGAATTGGTGTTGGACCTTATTGAATGCTGTCTCTGCATTTATTGATATGATCATATGGTTTTTATATTTTTGTTGATATGGTGTGTTATGTTGATTAATTTACGTATGTTAAACCATCCTTGCATTTCTAAAATGAAACCTACTTGGTCATGGTGTATGACCTTGTTAATGAGGCATTGGATCCTATTTGCCAGTATTTTGTTGAGGAAATTTGCATCTATTGAAAAGTGGCTCAGTGAATGTCTTTGAACTGGAGGGGCAATAAAAATAAAACATATTTTAGATAATATAAAAAAGAAGGTTAGAAATTTCAGAAGTAAATTTCAAATGGTTGAGACTTTTCACAAAGATCTTGTGATATACCCAAAATAATTATGCCTATTTCAATGTAGTGGGCACTCAACTCAATAATAGTGCTGCTTTTCACTGAAGTGAAACTGAAGTGAATGGATGTTTTTAATAGCTTGTGAAAGCCTCTTTTCAACAGCCCTCTCTTTTGTCACAACTGTAACACAAATAAAATAGTAGTTAATATTTTAGGGCTTATCACAAGATAAACAACATATGACATTTTGTTAATATGCTTTCACTTAATTAACATAGATAATAGTTGCTTATATTATCCCCAGTTCACACAGAGAAGAAAGCAATTTGCCTAAGTCATACAAAGCTTAGTAAATTGAATTTCTATTTATCTAAAATCTTTGTCCTAACAACTTCATTTTTGTTTGAATGCTCTACAACACTCTGGATGAGAATATCAGTCTGGGGTACACAAGAAAATGAACCAAAAAAAAAATGAAGTCATAAAAGCACTCATAAACACTGGTTGTTGAAAAGCAACTTTAGGGGCCAGAGTGACAGCATGGAGCTAAGGCATTTGCCTAGCATGCAGAAGGACGGTGGTTTGAATCCTGCATTCCATATGGTCCCCGAGCCTGCCAGGAGAGATTACTGAGCGTAGAGGCAGGAGTAACCCCTGAGTGCTGCCGGATGTGACCCCAAAAAACAAAAACAAACAAACAAACAAAAAAAAAAAAAAGAAAAGCAACTTTGATCAATTCTATTATTGCCCCTCCTGAATAATCCAATTGCACTCACCTGAAACTAAAAAAAATATATATAACTGTCAACATCAGGGTCTGATTACTTAGGTCCCATGAGGGAAACATATAGAGTTCTCATTTTAGTTATGTAGCAGGAGAGATGAAGTTATAAAATTTTCCTATACATGGATGTACATGGAATCTATTATGTTGAGTGAAATAAGTCAGCATATAAGCAATATTTGCAAATATTCAATATAAGCAATATTTGGAATTGGTTCTAGTCCAGTAGTTGAGAAGTGTTTATATATTAATCCACATACTTATAACTTATATATTAATCCACATAATTATAGACGCAGAATAGTCTCACTCATCTATGGGTTTTAAGAAAAATAAAAGACATTTTTACAATAATTTCCAGAGACAAAAGAGGAGGGCTGGAAGGTCCAGCTCATGAATTGAAGCTCACCACAAAGAGTGATGAGTGCAGTTAGAGAAATAACTACACTGAGAACTATCATAAAATGTGAATGAATGGGACCCGGAGAGATAGCACAGCGGCGTTTGCCTCGCAAGCAGCCTATCCAGGACCAAAGGTGGTTGGTTCAAATCCTGGTGTCCCATATGGTCCCCTGTGCCTGCCAGGAGCTATTTCTGAGCAGACAGCCAGGAGTGACCCCTGAGCACTGCCGGGTGTGACCCAAAAACCAAAAATCAAAACAAAACAAAAAAATGTGAATGAATGAAGGAAGTAGAAAGCCTGTCTAAGAGTACAGGTGAGGGTGGGATGGGGAGGAGGGAGATTTGGGACATTGATAATGGAAATGTTGCACTGGTGAAGTTCTTTACATGACTGAAACCCAACTATAATCATATTTTTAATCAAAGTGTTTAAATAAAGACATTAATTTTATAAAAACGCTGACATTTTCCCTTTGTAGAAAACAAAAGATAATAATGAATTTGCATAAAGCAACATTTGATTGGTCATTAGGTGATATTCATTATAGGTGTGATGTGCTGTGTACATGTAAACAGCCTAATTAATCTTTTATTTATTTTTTTCAACATATCTATGATAATTACTATTTAGAAGTTAAAGTAACTATGTTGTTTGTTTTGGGGCTACACCCAGCTGTGTGGCTACACACACACAGAATTTACTCCTGGCTCTATGATCAGTCTTGGTGGGCTCTGGGGACCATATGGGCTGGCAGGGTTTGAATCCTGGTCAGCTATGTTATAAGGCAAATGTCCACTCCACTGCACTGTTGCTCTGGCCCCAGTATTGCCTTTATTGTGTCATCTGTGTTTATTCTATGAATACTTCTGGTAAACTTATTAACAGGAATTTTGGAAAACTGAAGATGCCACAATAAATATTTTTCTCCCTTTCTACCTTCTTCCTTCCTTTCTTCTTTCCTTCCTTCCTTCCTACTCCCCTTCCTTCCTCCCTCCATCCCTCTCTTCCTTCCTCTTTCTTTCTTTTTCTGGAGCTAAGAGTATTCTAGACAACCCTCCACTTTAAACCATTGCATCCTCAATGCAGTAACTCTAACTATCACATAAGTGATATTATCATGTATGTATCCTTCTGGCTTACTATATTTAACATGTTATCTTCCTGTTACATCTATGTCACAGAAAATGATATGATTGCATCATAATTTATACCTATGTAGTAATATAGTATTCCATTGTACATACATACAATTTATGTATTATATATTCCATTGTATATATGTACAATATATGATATGCTCATCTGTTGTTAGACATTTAGTTTGATTCTATCTCTTAGCTACGGCACTAAGTGCTGGGGTGAATAGCAGTGTATCTAAGTCCTTTTGAATGAATGTTTTTCTTTCCTGGGGACAGGAACCCAAAAGTGGAATTTCTGGGTCTTATAAAAGCTCAATTCTGATTTTACTGAAAACCCCCCATACTATTTTCCATAGGGGTTGAAACACATAGCATTTCCATCAGCAGTGGATGAGAGTTCCTTTTGTCACCACATCTCCACCAAAACTGATTATTTCCAGAATTTTTGATATATGCCATCCTCACTGGTGTAAGATGTTATCTCATTGTTGTTTTGATTTGGATTTTTCTAATTTTATTTATTTTTGGTTTTTTTTTTAATTTGTTTTTTTTTTGCGGGGTGGGGCCCACACCTGTTTGATGCTCAGGGGTTACTCCTGGCTAAGCACTCAGAAATTGCCCCTGGCTTGGGGGGACCATATGGGACGCCAGGGGATCCAACCACAGTCCTTCCTTGGCTAGTGCTTGCAAGGCAGACACCTTACCTCTAGCGCCACCTCTCCGGCCCTCTAATTTTATTTTTACTACTACATTATACTACTATATATCTGTATAAATTTGGGTCAGTTTTCCTTTCATCTATATAAATTTGATTATACTCATGTGCTTTCAATAAAACTAGAAAAAAAGTTAAGATTTTGGATCCAAAACATCCATATGCAGACTGTCCTATCATCAAAAAATGTAGCAATATTTAGAATTGGTTCTAGTCCAATAGTTGAGAAGTGTTTATATATTAATCCACATGATTATAATTTGATAATATAGTTGTAGATTGAATTTCTATGGCAAGTGTATGTGTACATGTGTAATCATCTCCAATGGCTAAAACCTTGATAATTTTATTTAGAACTTCCTTTATTTTTGTAGTCTGTGGAATTTTACTTTTATTGCTACAGAACTATGTAGGCTACAGATTTTTACCCAACTGATTAAAAATCATTAAACATCTATTATAGTGCATTCTGCATGGTTGTGCCATATAGAGCACTAAGTAATGAATGACAAGTTTTAATTCAAGAGTGAAATGACCAGGAGCAGCTGTTCCTTTCTGACTTGAGCAGAGGGATGGAGTGTCTGGGTACACGTTATACTTGATCATGCACATGTGGTAATGTGTGACTCCAAACACCCAATAGTTCTCTACTTCCCACCCCATCCAAACCCCAACCAAAACATCTCACCATACACACAAGCCCATATGTTGGCAAAAACTAAAATTAATCCAGTTTGGGAAGTGACCTGAGAGTCACTGAGACTGCATAATGCAGATATTTTATTTTATGGTGAAGTTAAATGTGTTGTGTTCAAATAAATGCTATCATATGTGAAGAAAGGAACCATTCTTTCGAATTGATTCATGTTTAAAACATGGGATATTATGAAGCTGTTCTAGTTGGTATCTATAAGACCTACACTCTCAGCCAGGCTTCCTAAAAGATAATTAAAGGACTCTCAGCTTAGCTAAACACAATATGTTTATGTGGAATGTGGAGCAGATAGTAACAACCCCTCCTCAAAACATGTTTGGCTTCTAAGCTTCTATAAAAGCCCACAAAAAACATATTAAATGACTTTAATTTACCGTGTGCTGTTAACTCACAGCATGCTGTTAAAGAGTTTTTTTTTTATGCTTTTAAAATACATAGATCTTGGTGAATCTGAAGCACCCAAAACAAAAATACCTAAGATATGAAATAGGCAAAACTTTGGATAGCAGTTATAAATTCAGCAATTAGACAAAATACTACCTATCCTCCTGTTGATAAAATTAAAATAAAATAAAATTTAACATTTAGTTTCTCCATTGCTGTTCATATATTTCAAGTGCAACTTGAAATAACTAATAATTACTATAATGGGTAAAGGTGATACAGAATTTTTGTTACTAAAGACTATTGGACAGTTCTAGTCCAAAAATTCACAGGATTTTTTTTTTAGTAGAGGACACACCTTCAGCAATTTGCATGACAATTGTATGATTATGGCATTCATGTAGTGCTTTACTATATTGGCACTGCTCAGGGAGCACATAATTGAATTTAGGTTTGTTTTTTTTTTTTAATTCTAGTAATGTTCTATATCACATGAGGGCCTCGGCATTTTGAGGTTTTGGTTGCTGTGCTCAGGCCTTACTCCTGTCTCTGTGTTCAGAGATCACTCCTGATAATACTGAGAAAACTATATGTGATACCAGGAATCAAACCCAGATCAGCCACATACAAGGCAGGTACCTTACTCCTGTGCTGTCTCTCTGTCCACTAACATTTACTTTTTATTTTTTAGTAAAAACATTTTATTGGAACATGATAGGGAGTTCCTATTTGCTAGTACATTAAGACATGCACACATCTGTGAGTGCTCCCCTCACTGGACAGTCTTGATGCCTTGGTCATTCTTCTAGGATATACAACACAGCCAGACTCCCATGAAACTCCACACTTCAGGGATCCTCCCTGAATATGCCTGAGTTCTCCTTCTGCTCATGTCTGACTACATACCTACTCTTCCCTCACAAGAGTTTGGATTTCTAGATCTTAGAGGGTGCAATGGATGGCAGATTCTTCTAGAGCTGCTTCCTGCTGGATAGGGTTGTCATCTTTCCTTCAGGGTCTCCAAACTCTTGTTGCTCTCTGTCTGGTAGGGGAGATCAGGGCGTTTCCATAATAAGCCTGAAATTCCTGCCCACAGAAGTCCAGGCCTTAGGTTCTTACCATAGCATTTACTTTTTAATAAGAACAACTGTGTTTTGCATCTGTGGATCAGTATGTCTAACATAGTGCCAGAATAAGTTTATTTTGTTCTTTTGTTCCTGTCATTAATTAATATTCACTTAACTGGACTAAAATTAAAATAAAATAAAATTTAAAATTTAGTTTCTTTACTGCTGTTCTTATATTTCAAGTGCAATATATAACAAATAATTACTATAACAGGTAAATAAGTAGTTAAGGTAATTTTCTACTATTTGTTTTGGCACTATGTATATTTATAAAATTGGCATTTTAGTTTAATAACTTTATAATGTATTCCTATTTAAGAATATAGATACCTTATTGACTCCTTCAGACTAAAGTTTCAGTTCACAAACATGAGTGTTCATTAGTAAATCAAAACTTGGTACTTTTATTGTCTGACTTGAATATTAAGTATTTAAAAAGGGTATTACTGAGTACATGAGTCTCTGCATGGTACACAATAATATTCATTAAACTATAGATAAAGGGATATGTAATGCAGGTCAAGATAAGAAAAGCATCTAATAAATAACATTTTACCTTCAAATAATAATAAAAGTAAATTTAAAAATTCTAAAATGGAATGATAGATGGTTTTGGCGATTTTAAAATGAAATATCCTGATTTTTAGTAACCTAACACAATTAAAAGATAGTAATGTTCATATGTTATACTGTGAGAATTATTTTTTGAACAGGAAAGTATGCAATTCTAACTAGATTAACATGATAGTGAGACTAATTATAATGTTTTAAAGTTGTAATATGTAACTTTAATAACTGATGCAAGCATAATCTATTTTACTTAACATATGATGAGGCATACATAATAAAAATATAGTGATAAATATTTATCTTTTTTATTTATATCTTTTTTATTTTTTCAGTTTTATGCCTGATCCAATTTTTCTCTTTCTCTCTCTCTTTTTCTGTCTGTCTATCTCTCTCGCATACACATATATACACACACATAACTCTTTCCATGCACACACATCCTGGAATTACAATTTCATTGGGAAAAACTTGCAATAAAACCATTTACAACATAAGAACATCTTTACACAATTTCAATGCATAGATCAAAGGAAAATGTAAGTATTTTTACTTTTTGGATCTTGATACTTATTATTGAGTGGGAATTGTAGGAAAACTTTTCCATCCTTCTCCCATATATCCTTTCTTTAAGAATTATCAGTAAAAGAATGCTATTCTTATTTTTCTGTTTAAAAAATAACCACCAGGTTTTCTGTGAGTCATCAGCAAGAGGAATGATATAAATTTATTCTATGGCTGAGTAAACACAGAGATCTTATTTCAGGCAAGGAACAAATTTCAAAGTGCAAATATAAACCACAGAATTGATCCTTTTTTCTCTTTTCTAAGCAATTCTGCCAGGCATTCAGCAAGATAGTGAAAATTACACTTCTCACTTGAACATGTGATTTCCCACTTTAAATAACCTTTTCTTATTTAAAAGTGTGACATTTCCTTCTTCAATTTTTGTTCCTCCTCTTGAATTTCAAAGTTAGCTGATTTGGGCTAAGAGTTCTGCTTATTAGTGTTATTACTGGTGATAATCTATTACTATTTGGATTAAAATGGAGAAAGTTTAAAGAGAAAGCATGGAGTATATTCTAAGGAAAAGTTTAATGTAGAAAATGTTGGGCAAACACACATACACAAATAAACTTACTTTTCTATATCTAGATACAAATGATTTCAGTGTCCAAAGCAAGGAGGAATGATCCAAATGTTCTTTATGTCTTCTAGTACCTTGAGGTTTTGAGGTTTTGTTTTTGCTTGTTTCTTTTTGGGGACACACTGGTGGTCAGGGGTTACTCCTGGCTCGGCACTCAGAAATCGCTTCTGGCTTGGGGACCATATGGGATTCCGGGGGATTAAACCTTGGTCTCTCCTAAGTCAGCTGCATGAAAGGCAAACGCTCTACCACTGCAGTATTGCTCCAGCCCGTTTTATTTTTTTTTATCAATTCATAACTTTCATTTTTGACAAGGGAGGAGGAGACAATTCATAGTATATAGCCACTATGAAGCACAGACTCTAGGCACACAAAAAATGTCTCTTTGGACATTTGGAAAATTAGAAAACTTTTAAGTGAAAAAAGAAAAGTTGAGACACTTTAGAAAATGGTCAAAATGTATCACTTAGAAAAGTGGGGTGCAGTGAGGAGCACATTTTTTCCAAGTCCTGCTTTGTCCTTGACCACATAGAATATTTTTTGCTTCTAGATGGACCATTAACTAATTTTATGACCAATGGTAAGCGATTTGATCTCTCTTTGTGCTGCAAATATCCTTGCCTCAAAAACCAAAGATTTGGAGGTTCATAAAATTTGACTTTTTTGTGCATAAAATAAGAATAAGTGTCTTTCTTTGATGACCATGAAATCCAATAACAATTCTTTCATTTATAAGACTTGAAGTAAAAGACACTTTCCAGAGGCCATTTTGATATTCTAGTTCAGTGATTATAGACTATGAATTTTACCTCTGCTTTACATCTCCCCTTCCACTAACCCATGATCTACTATTTTAGCAAGACAGTGTGTTGACAAGACAATTGGCAAGAAAATGCTCATCAGAGAAGCTTAAAATAAGGATCCTTGAATTCTCTCACTTTGGAGAGCATTTGCTTTGAAAGATCCCCATATGAGCCTTCACAATGAGTGGATTTAATATAGCTTCATTTGATCTTTTATTATTTCCAAGAGTAAATGCTTCTTAGATATGAAGATACATAGTCAAATTTAAGTCATTTAGCATAAAAAATCATACTGGAATAGAGAGTCCACAGTTAGCTGCTCTTGCAATTTCCAGCACTTGTAATACAGACTTTGTCTTGTTGGAGCACACACTGTATTCAGGTGATAGCTCTGAAAATACCAGAATTATTGCCCCTCACCAGAGCAATCCTCATTCAGTGGCTGGAGCAAAAGTAGATAGGAGTTGATATGTAAAAAGCACAACTTTCTGATGGTTCTGTGATATATGATTAATGACTAGCTTGGGGTTATTCCTCTGGGATAAATCTCTACTCAGAGAAGGAGACAGCGGGTTACCTGATACACCTTCTTTTGTCTGCCTTCCTACCTTTGCCAATGTACCTCTCCACCTTTTTTTTTAGGTACTTATATCCACCTTTTTTTTAGGTACTTATATCCATATGAAATGTAGTAAAGTTTGAATATGGGAAAGATGATGACATCCATCTAACTTTTCCCCGAGAATGAATTGCTTTAGTTATTTGTGGAGGTTTATTTTTCTATATGAATTTCAAAAGTGTTTGATCTTTTTCTTTAAAAATATCTTGGATATCCTTATAGAAACTGCATTGAATCTATACAGTGTTTGGGGAGTACTGCAATTTTAATGATGTTAATCCCCAGCCATGAGCAGAGATGTATTTCCACGGTGCTCCTGGCTCTCTGCTCAGAAATCGCTCCTGGCAGGCTCAGGGGACCATATGGGATGCCAGGATTCAAACCATTGTCCTTCTGCATCTAAGGCAAACGCCTTACCACTGTGCTATCTCTCTGGCCCATAAGGTCCTCTCTTATTTCTTGAAATAATGTTTTGTAGTTTTAATCGTAAAGATCTTTTATTTCTTTAGTTAAGTTGATTCTAATGTACTTGATTTTCTAAGGAACAAATGTGAATGGGTTTATTTCTTGAACATATTTTTCTTTTCTTTCATTATCTATATGTAAGAAAATCATAGACTTTGGCATTTTAATTTTATAGCGTGCCACTTTACTATAATACCTGTCATTTCAGAAGCTTTTTGTAGTCTTGGGATTTTCTAAATGCTGTATTATATCATCTGCAAATAGTGATAGCTTGACTTTTTCCCTTCCTATGTGGATGCCCTTGATATCTTTTTCTTGCCTAATTGCTATGTCTAGTATTTTCAGTCCTATATGGAATAGAATGGTGAGAGAGGGCCAGATCTTAGAGGGACTACTTAGTTTTTTCTCATTACTAATGTTTACCATAGGCGTGTAGTAAATGAATTTTACTATATAGAGAACAGTTCCTTCAGACTCATCTTATTGAAAACATTTTTCATTAACAGGTGCTGGATCTTGTCAAATGCTATCTTTAAATTTGTTGATATGATCATAAATTTTTTTCCTTTGATTGATATGGTATATTGTGTTGATTAACTTGCATATGTTGTACCATATTTTCATCCATGGGATGAATCATACTTTAAAATGGTTATGTGCTGCAGGCGTCTCACGTCTCAGCATCTCTAGTGTGGAGCAATCCTTCACGAGAGGAAAAGCGGGTAACACGAGTGGCCGAATACAAAATATGAAATAATGAAACTACACAGAGTATGTGGGGTCAACACATCTTCTGGCAGAGTGCGACAAGTTTAATTTTTGAGCAGGGGAATTTATAGGGGTAAAATTAGCCAGAGGTAAAGAATAATTATAATCACAAAGCATAGTACAATAGTAACAATACCTAAGATATGGGTGTGACTGTAAAAATTCTAGGTTATAAAAGAGAAGGTCACAACTCAAGGTATCTCTTTGCAAGCTTGTTTTAAATGCAAAATTAGGATTAGGAGGGCATAGAAAATATCTAGGAACTTGTTCTTTACTGGACTGGACTCTATTGTTCTAGAGGTTAAGTAAAGAGTGGGGCCAAATCACCAAAAATGAGTTTCCCTATTTCTAAAGGAGGGTCAATAGTCAATAGCCAGGATCTGCATTCTGGTTACGCCCTTGATTACCAGAAAATGCAGCTGCAAGGACATATTTAAAAAAGAGAGAAAAAATATTGTCTTTGCTTTTAGGGCTGGCTATTATCCAGAAAAGGGGTTTTCAAATAAACTTTGGTGCTTGAATTTCTGAGCCAAATTATTTGATAGAGGCCATAATTTTGCCTGATATTTACAAAGGAGAGATAGTCAACTACTGACTAAAAATGTAATGCCAACCATCTCTTTGGAAATTCCTCAACCATCCACGCAGGGGAAAAAGGCGTCCACAGCGGGCCTTTTGAGGAACCCCATGGGGGTTAAATTAGTTCTCCCCACCAGGAAAATCTAATGATACATCTGGTGGGCTGAGCCCCCCTAAAAGTTTAGGTATGCCCTGGCAGTTATGATTTTTGATGCATTTTTGGAATATATTTGCTAGTATTTATTATTGTGTCTTTGTTCAAGGATATTATTGGCTTCTAGTTCTCTTTTTTTGTGGTGTCTGTCTGCTTTTGGTATTAGGGTGATGTGTAATTCATAAAAAATCTGGGAATGTTTCTTTTTCTTTAGTTTTTGAAAAGCCTAAATATTGTCAGGTGATCAAATGATCCTCTTTAAAGACTTAAGGGAACTCACTAGGAAATCCATCTGGCCTGGGCTTTTGTTTTTGGAAGCTTTTTGATTACCATTTTAATCTCCTTGACAGTGATAGATTGCTCATGTGACCATGGTCATTAAGAAATGTCTTTCATTGTCTCATAATCTTTTTGAGTCTGAAATCTAGGTCGTCTGATACTAGAATGGTCACCCTGGCCTTGTTGAGGGAACTATATGTTTGAAGAATCCAACCTTTGATCTTAAGTCTGTGCTTGCTCTTAATATTCAAATGTTTCTTTTAGATTGAATAATTTTGGGTTCAGTTTTCTAAACTATCCTGAAACTCTGTCTCTTAATTGATGCATTTAGTTTATTGACATCAAGAGACTAATGCCATGGAATTTTGTGCCATTGTTCCCTAGAAGTTTGATGTGATTGTGAGTTCGTCTTGTCTTAAAGTATCTCTTTTAGTTCTTTCCATAAAGTTGGTTTTGAGTCTATAAATTTATTAGGCTATTATTTATTCATGAAGTTGTATGTTGTTCCTTCAAGCCAGAATGAGGATTTGACTAGGTAAAGTATTCTTGGTGAGACAGTAATTTTACGTAGTTTATTCACTATATCCCTTCACTGCCTTAGGCCCGGGGGTTTCCTTTGATTAATCTGCTATTAATATTTTTAAATAATTTTTTATTTAAGCAACACGGTTACAGAAATGTTCTTAGTTGGGTTTTAGCTATAGAATGCGCACATACTTCACCAGTGCAACTTTCCTACCACCAATGCCCCCTATTACTCTCCTCTTCCAACACCTATTTATGTCTGGGACAGGCATTCTACTCTCATTATCACTGTCATTGTAGTTGTCAGTGCAGTTATTTCTCTATTTTCACTCACCATTCTTTGTAGTAAGCTTCATATCCTGGGCTAGTCCTTCCACATCTCTATTGGCTCTGGGTATTATTACCATACAGTCTTTTATTTTTCTTAAATCCTGCAATGATTAAGACTATTTAATATGTATCTATATAACTCTGACTCATTTCTCTCAGCATAATCATTTCCATGTCCATCCATATATAGCAACTTCAATGACTTTAATTTTCCTAATGGCTGCATAGTATTCCATTGTATAGATGTTTCTTTAACCACTCATCTGCTGTTGGGCACCTGTGTTTCTAGGTTCAGGGTATTGTAAATAATGCTGTGATGAACAAAGGAGTACAGAGGGCATTTTTGTATCTGTTTTGTGTGTGTGTGTGTGTGTGTGTGTGTGTGTTCCTAGAGTATATCACTAGTAGTGGTATTGCTGGATCAAATGGGAGCTCAATTTCCAGTTTTTTGAGGAATCTTCATATTGTATTCAAGAAAGACTAAACTAGATGGCATTCCTACCAGGAGTGATTGAGAGTTCCTTTCTTCCTGCTTCATTCTAGCATTGGTTGTTCTTGATTTCTGTGATGTTTCCCAGTCTCTGTGTTGTGAGATGATAACTCATTGTTATCAATGAGATTTGTATCTCGCAGATGATTAGTGTTGTGGAGCAGATTTTCATGTGCCTCTTGACCATCTGTGTTTCTTCTTTGAGAAAATGTCTATTCATTTTTTTCTTCCCATTTTTGATGGCAATAAAAGTATTAAAGATATTAAAGATAAAATAAAGATAAAGATATTAAAGCTTTCTATTTTCAGTAAAAAGTATATTAAAGCAGCTAGATATTAGTCATTGAACAAGTGGGCACTGAGTGAATAGTTTCTCCCATTCTGCAGATAGCCTTTGTAGCCCAGTTTCCTTTGAAGTGCAGAAGCACCTGAGTTTAATGTAGTGCCATTTGTTTATCTTTGCTTCCACTTGCTTGGACAGTGATGTTTCCTCATTGAATATGCCTTTAATCTTAATGTCATGTAGTGTTTTGCCTACTTTTTTTTCTACATACCTTATAGTTTCTGGTCTGATATCAAAGTTTTTGTTTGTTTGTTATTTGTATTTTTCTTTACTTAAGTACCATTAATACATACATGATTGTAGTAGGGCTTCAGTCATAAAATGAACACCCCCCCTTTACCAGTGCAACCTTCCCATCACCAATGCCCTCCATCTCTCTGCTTTCCTATCCCCTGCCTATATTCGAGACAGGCATTCTACTTCTCTTACTCATTAACATTGTCATGATAGTGTAGTAATCTCTCCTACTAAACTCTCCACTATCCCTCATCTCTATTGTTTCTGAGCATTATTACAATAATGTCTTTTGTTTTTCTTAAAACCTATAGATGAGTAAAACTATTGTGTGTCTATCTCTCTTCCTCTGATTTATTTCACTCAGCATAATAGTTTCCATGTACATCAATGTATAGAAATTTCATGACTTCATCTCTCATGATGACTGCATAATATTCCATTGTGTATATGTACCACATTTTCTTTAACCATTCATCTGTTGAAGTTCATCTCAGTTGTTTCCAGAGTCTGGCTATTATAAATAGCACTGCAATAAATATAGGTGTGAGGAAAGCATTTTTGAATTGTATTTTTGTGTTCCTAGGGTATATTCCTAGGAGTGGTATAGTTGGATCGAATGGGAGCTCAATTTCCAATCTTTTGGGGAATCTCCATATTGTTTACCATAAAGGCTGGATTAAATGGCAATCCCACCAGCAGTAAATGAAAGTTCCTTTCTCTCCACATCCCTGCCAGCACTTATTGTTCTTGTTCTTTGTGATGTGTGTCAGTATCTGTCATGTGAGATGGTACCTCCTTGTTGTTTTTATTTGCATTTCCCTGATGATTAATGATGCAGAGCATTTTTTTTATGTGCCTTTGACCATTTGTATTTTTTCTTTGAGGAATTGTCAATTCATTTCTTCTCCCCATTTTTTGATGGGGTTAGATGTTTTTTTCTTGTTAAGTTTCATCAGTACCTTGTATTCGATATTAGCCCCTCATCTGATGGGTATTGGGTGAATTGTTTCTCCAATTCTGTGGGTGGCTTTTGAATCCTAGGCACTATTTCCTTTGAGGTGCAGAAGATTCTCAGCTTAATATAGTTCCATGAGTTTATCTCTGCTTCCACTTGTTTGGGGAGTGCTGTTTCCTCCTTGAATATGACTTTAATCTCAATGTCATGGAGTGTTTTACCTACGTGTTGTTTGTTATACCTTATGGTTTCAGGCCTGCTATTAAGGTCTTTAATCCATTTGGATTTGACTTTTGTGCATGCTTTTATATGGATGTCTGAGTTCACATTTTTACAGGTGGCTGACCAGTTATGCCAACATCACTTGTTAAAGAGGCTTGCCTTGCTCCATTTTGCATTTCTTATCTCTTTATCAAAAATTAATTGATTGTATATCTGGGGCACATTCTCTGAATACTCAAGTCTATTTCACTGATATGAAGGTCTGTCTTTATTCCAGTACCATGTTGTTTTAATGCCTATAGCTTTGAATACAATTTAAAGTTGGGAACAGTTGATGCCTCCCATATTCCTTTCCCAAGGGTTGCTCTAGCTTTTCACATGTGTTTATTGTTCCAAATAAGTTTCAGGAGTGTTTGAGTTATTTGTATTTTTTTTTTGCTTTGGGGTCACACCTACTGGTGCTCAGGGGTTACTCATGGCTCTACACTCAGAAATCACTTCTGGAAGGCACAGGAGACCATTTCAGATGCCAGGATTTGAACCACCTTCATCTTGGATTGGCTGCATGCAACAAAATTCCTTACCGCTGTGCTATCTCTCTGGACCCTGATATCAAGGTTTTTAGTTCATTTTGATTTGACCTTTGTGCTCCAAAGTCTCATCAAGAAAGTCATACACCATGACAAAATTAACTTTATTCCAGAGATGCAAGGATGGTTTAGCTTATGCAAGTCAATCAACTTAATACACCATATCAACAGAAAGAAATATAAAAACCATATGATCATATCAATAGTTATTTCTTCAGTAAAGCATGCCACATACTAAGGTCTTGGTTCTCATACTCTCAAAATTAGGCTAACAATTGTTCCTAATATGTTTGATTTCTAGAACAATGACATCAAAACTATAGAGCTCTTAAAGGCCTAACAGTAATACATCAATAAATGGTAGCTATTAACTTTCATTGTTATTACTCTTAAGCTTGTCACATGTGCCATCAATCTCCTGCTTGTGGGAGTTCCAACATGCCTCGCCATGAATACTTCACACAGACACATTTTCATCAGGTTTAACAGAAGCATACATTGTTTCACAGATGAATAACAGCTCAGAAAATTTATAGACTCAAAACTAACATTAAAAAAATTGAAAGGTTTAATTTAAGGCAAAACAAACCCCACAGACACACCAGACTTCTACCAAAGGGAAAAAAAACATTGGCACAAAACATGAAGACAATCATGTCCTAAACATTAATGGAAATATAATATAGTACATTTATATTTTCAGAGCAAACTCGGGCTCAATTTCAAAGGTTGGAGGACAATCTTTCAAGCAAATAACTCCTTTAATAAAACCAGGGTGGCCATAATAATATTAGATGATACAGACTATAAGTACCTTGGAAATAGAGACAGATAAGCTGCTCATGGATTGGGAGGATTAACATAATTAAAATGGCAATATTTCAAGGCCGGAGACATAGCATGGAGGTAGGGCATTTGCCTTGCATGCAGAAGGATGGTGGTTTGAATCCAGGCATCCCATATGGTCCCCTATGCCTGCCAGGGGCAATTTCTGAGTGTATAGCCAGGAGTAACCCCTGAGTGCTATAGGGTGTGACCCAAAAACAAAACAAACAAAAAATGGCAATACTTCCCAAAGCATTGAACAGATTAATGCAATCTCTATAAGAATGCCCATATTTTTTCAAAGAAATAGATCAAATGCTCCTGAAATTTATATAAAATAATAAACATCCGCAAATAGTTAAAGCATTCCTTGGGTAAAAGAAGATTTAAGGCATCACTTTCCCCAACTTCAAAGTGTACTATAAAGCAGTATTCATTAAAAGAGCATGGTATTGGAATAAAGACAGACCCTCAGATCAATAGTATAGACTTGAGTTTTCTGAAACTAATTCCCAGGTATACAATTAATTAATCTTTAATATGGGGTAAGAAATACAAAGTGGAGCAAGGGAAACCTCTTAACAATTGGCTTTAGAAAATGTATCAACTACATGCAAAGAAGTTGTAAATGAAACTGGTAATGTGAGATCCTAGGTGAAAAGCTAGCATGGGTGGGACAGCAGAAGATGTCAGCTTACAGAGTCATGAGCAACTTCAGGAAGATTACTCGCTTTCAGGTAAGAGTGGGATACTTATACTGTGCTTCAGCCAATCATGTTAGTGGAAAGTAGGGTGTTAGTTCTGTGTGTTTAAAGGAAAGCAATGTGTGAGTTCTGTGCTTTAGGTTTTGGGGGGAAAGCATGTTGTGCTCTCTATGTGTTCAGCTAATCTCCACTTTTACTAACAAATGTGGTTTTATTGCTGAGGCCATCTGGAGGTTTTATTATCTCTCTATGGCCCAGAAAATGGTTTTTGCACCAAAGCCACGTTTTTGCAATGAAACATGATTTTTTTCTCTCCCTTTTTTCCTTTAGTGAAAGTAGCTATTTTGCATAGTCTCAATAAGAACAAGGATAGTAACTTTTAACCTAGATTTAGATTAGAGCAAGGTGGCCTTTCCCAGGAAGCATTTTGTCATATTTTCAACTGTAGGCTTTAGGCCAATTTTTCAGTTTGCCTAACCACAAAAGACCACAAAATACCTTCTTCTAGGTTTTGGGAGAAGATAGAGGCTCCATTTTTCCCATTTGCTTCTAGTTAGTGGCTATCACTTTAAGGCATCTCCCCTGTAACCAATATACTTGGGCCCTTTGGCTCATCTATATCCCATCTTATAGCCAGGGTGGCGCAAAGCCTCTTCCCAGGATCCACCTGAGGCCTTCAGTGGAACCTATATTTTGGGGTGTTGGGATGTGAGGCCAACCTCAGAGCAATCTAGCTTAAGTCTAGTCAATATGACAAATGGTCAGAATTCTGTAAGACCCACCTACAACATTTGAATTTTGGTGTTCCTAGATCTAATGGGGTTTAGGAGTGCCCTTGAGCAATACATTGTAGTATAGTTTATCTTATTTTAACCTGAGATCTCTGTGAGGGAAGAGAGATGGCCCCATGTCAAAAACAACTAGGAAACAAGAGTGGATGGTGCTCCCCTTTGTGCTGTCCGTTCCATCTCTTGACAGGTGGTTTGAGAAACAGTGCCACAGGGGGCATCCATTAACCTGTTTTTGTATCTTTCCCTCAGTTGATGCTGTTCTTCACTATTCCTGACTCATTGACATAATAGTAAAATTGTTCCCCAAGAAATACACATGCCTCCCCATTTGTCTTCTGTGATCAAGTTCAAGGTATATTAGTTCTGGAGAATATTTCAACCAACAAGTTAATCTTACTGGAGAACATCCAGGGAGGCAAAGGAAGTGTCAATAATTTCCTGCAGCTGTTGGGCGAAGTCATAGGCCAAGATCAGGCCCTGTGCCAGGGCCCCACTCGAAAAGCTGATTGATGTGGTCACAAGTGGCTGTACTCTTATTCCA
This sequence comes from Suncus etruscus, assembly GCF_024139225.1. Lineage (NCBI taxonomy): Eukaryota > Metazoa > Chordata > Mammalia > Eulipotyphla > Soricidae > Suncus > Suncus etruscus. Next base: position 54,054,187 of record NC_064851.1, read on the forward strand.
GTGGCATGAAGCTAAAGGGCATTAGGGGGTGGCACTCCAGGACATAAGGGATATTTAGCTGCAGGGGGTAGTGTTGTCTGCATTTCTTGTGTCATTACTGACGTGGCATCTTATGGAGTCAGGTCATCTACTAGAGACAGCAGCAAATAATGGCCAGAATAGGGGAGAAAAAAGAAAACAGTTTTGGTTTTCTGGGATATTGGTAGTGGTCAAGAAGGGAGGTTAGGGGTATGGAAAGGACTTTACCTTGGTACAACACAGATAGACATATGAATTGACTACTAACATAAACAAACACACACACATCTACTCACACACACAGTTAATTGATCAATTAATTGATCCAGCTGTTATTCTTACGATTTCTAGGATAGTACAGATGAAACTGATGTGGAGGTTTTGAAGGAAACGAGTTTCCAGGACAAAATTAGTCATGCTGGCAGATTGCAACTTTTCTCAAACTCACACACCAGATTTGATCCCAACCTGTTTTACATAGAAATGTGTCAAAGCACTTCATTGGCATAAAGTCAGCAATTATGGCCTACTATGTTAATCTAAGACAGTGGGATGTTAGCATTAGAAGTTGTTCTGCTCCAAAGGAGGTAATCAGACACACAGAGAGGTGGCCCTAGTGACCTCTACCATAGATTAAATTGCTGCATTCACAATTCTCAAACCAAGAATTATTCCATATCCCCATCTTCTTCACTTATCACAAAAACTAAGGAGTTCCAAACACTATCGAAAAGTTTCTTTTTATAAACACATTTGGGGGGGGGGGCAGACCAGTGACGCTCAGGGGTTACTCTTGGCTATGAGCTCACAAATCGCTCCCGGTTTGGGGGACCATATGAGATGCCAGGGGATCGAACTGCCGTCCATCCTAGGTTAGTGAGTGCAAGGCAGATGCCTTACTGCTTGTGCCACCACTCTAGCCCCTAAACAAATTTTTATAAGCTCCTTTAACCTATCCAATTTTGTAATTCAAGGGCAATTGTCCCACCCAGATGGCCTCAGTGGATTCCATACCAAGTTTATGGGTCTAGGACTCAGCAACAGTAACCCAGTTAAAGATTTTATGTTACATTAATATTAAAATGGGTTCAGGCAATAAAATGTATCAATTAGACAGGAAAATACCATTTTAAAATGACCAGAACTTCAGCAACAAAGGATGACAGAACAGTTTGCTACTTTAGAAGATGCTCTCTCATCTTTAGAAGATACTTTCTCTGTTAACACAGAAGTTAACGATTATATACATAATTTTAAATTCCATTTAGAAAACTTGGATTTCTTGTAATTTCCAAAAGGTCAAATTTTCTAAAGGCACTGTAACATGAGTCTAGAATATCTAAGTATCATAGACTTCTCTAATCAAAAATTTTTGTGTTTGTTTGTTTTGACCACACCCAGTGGTGCTCAGGGGTTACTCCATATGGGATGCCAGGAATGGAACATGGGTTCATCCCAGGTTGGCCACATGCAAAGCAAACACCCTACAGCTATGTTATCACTCTGGCTCCCTAAACAAAATAATAGAAAATTCCAGTAGATATACTTAATTTGGAAGCAAGTTGGTAGACAATCTTACACCTAGCAGTACAAAATTGTACTTTATGGTACTTATTAAAGACCTTTAAGACCTTCTTGAATAAAATCATTCAATCAGTTCTATAAATAAATAAGTTGTTTTTTGATATTCATAATTGCTAACTTCTAAAGTTAACAAAGACCACAGGAGAAGAAAAGCTCTGCAATTAGGCATCAGAGTTTATTTACCATCATGCTGGGATTGCCCCTTTAAGGCAATAACCCCCTACTGAGCTCAATCTTCTTTAATAGGGTTACAGAGGCTTCAAACCATCACAGTTAACACTTGAGTTATTTGACTGTTTAGGATGTTTCCTTTTATGGCTTGATATCCAGAGAGGAATTGTGTGGTTTTTAGGGTTTTGGGGTCTGCATCAGCTGAAGTCAGAGAAAAGGCACTCAGGTGCCCATTGGGAGCCCGTGACCTCATCCAACCTTTGGCCCACTGGTTTTGCTAATTTATGTAACTGTTTTGGTACAGCCCTCAAAGTTTCTGAAACTAACCTCTGGCCTAGTCTTTGTTCCTTAAATCTTGAGCCCGTCATGCTGTACTTAGGTTCATAGCAAAGCTAGGTTAGTTAATTCTAAATTAGACTTTAGATCCCAGCAGTCTTTATTTTTTTTTTTTGGTTTTTGAGCCACACCCGTTTGACGTTCAGGGGTTACTCCTGGCTATGTGCTCAGAAATCGCCCCTGGCTTGGGGGGACCATATGGGACGCCGGGGGATCGAACCGCGGTCCGTTCCTTGGCTAGCGCTTGTAAGGCAGACACCTTACCTCTAGCGCCACCTACCCGGCCCCAGATCCCAGCAGTCTTTAGATCCTAGCAGGATCAAGATCGAAAGCATTCAATAGGATTACCAAGAACCATTATGAATCTCACACTTATAGATAAAGCTATCTTAACGCAAACATTGTTTGATACCTGGTGACAAAACCACATGGAATTAAGTTACCATAACAATATCATGAATCTTTTTAAATTGGGCAAATTAATTAATAAAAAGCTAATCATAGTAATTTGCAACGTTTTAAACCACTAGAGATAGAGCAGGCTGCTCTTTACTGGAACTTTGTTTTTTCATTAAGTTTGAATTTTGTCAGTTTGTAAGTTTGAATTTTGGGATTTTCTGATCTTTGCCTTAAGGGCAGGCTTGGCTTCCCTTCAGGTTGCTCAGCAACTTGGTCATGGGGAGTGGTGCCCTGGAGGTATTTCTCTGCAAACAAAGTCACAAGGTTTCCTGATGATCCCACCCCTAGTAGATTCTTGGAGAGATTTCTGGTGACTAGGTGATTAGAAGGTAATTAAGTCAGAGGTGTTGTATGGGGCCAAACCATGCTAAGGGCTTGGGGGGTCGGGGGGTAGGAGTAAGTAGAGACTTCCACTCCCACTAATTAAGGGCCTGCTATGAGCCTCCAGGAATCAGGCACTTATTTTTTACTGAGGAGGGTAAAGTCAGCCCCAGTATCAAGCAGATATTAAAGGGCCTCCTGTTGATTGTGATAGTAATGATGGGATGAGTCTCCTTCAGGATGGGTTTTAAGCTTTCTGGGGTCTTATGTAGGTCCTTCTCCTTTCCCTGGTGTGGACACACTTTTCTTTTTCCCAATGATCTTTACTTCTGCAAGCAAAACACAGCGTAAAGGGATATTTATCAGTGCCAGTCTTTTGTTCCTGAAGGGCAGCAGTCTTGGCTTCTGCATGGTAAGAGACAGACCCTACATCCTGTGTTCTAACAATCCAATCCTGATAGTGATGATGCCTCAAGCCCTCACTTGTCCTTCTACTCTCAGGGTTTATCAACTCCTAGACAAATTGATGCAGCATTTCCTTCTATAGGAGGGGATCAGGAATCTAACGTTTAATGCTTTTTTTTTTTTTTTATAGAAAGGGGGATTGCAGGATCCCAGTTGACTACCCAAGTTGGCACTGAGAGCCAAAGATCACTTCTAATAATGCAAGGTGCAAAAGGAAGTTTATTAAGCTAGCCAAGTGTAACTCCACAGGGTGGAGTTACAATGATCCAGCTATACCACTCCTAGGGATATACCTTAAGTACACAAAAATGAAATACAAAAATCCCTTCTTCACACCTATATTTATCACAGCACTCTTCATAATAGCCAGACTCTGGAAACAACCAAGATGCCCTTCAACAGATGAATGGCTAAAGAAACTGTGGTACCATCACTAATCATCAGGGAGATGCAAATCAAAACAACTATGAGGTACCACCTCACACCACAGAGAATGGCACACATCACAAAGAATGAGAATAAACAGTGTTGGCGGGGATGTGGAGAGAAAGGAACTCTTATCCACTGCTGGTGGGAATGCCGTCTAGTTCAACCTTTATGGAAAGCAATATGGAGATTCGTCCAAAAACTGGAAATCGAACTCCCATATGATCCAGCTATACCACTCCTAGGAATATACCCTAGGAACACAAAAATACAATACAAAAACCCCTTCCTTACACCTATATTCATTGCAGCACTATTTACCATAGCAAGACTCTGGAAACAACCAAGATGCCCTTCAACAGACGAATGGCTAAAGAAACTGTGGTACATATACACAATGGAATATTATGCAGCTGTCAGGAGAGATGAAGTCATGAAATTTTCCTATATATGATGTACACGGAATCTATTATGCTGAGTGAAATAAGTCAGAGAGAGAGTGAAAGAAGCAGAATGGTCTCACTCTATGGGTTTTAAGAAAAATGAAAGACATTCTTGCAATAATAATTTTCAGACACAAAAGAGAAAAGAGCTGGAAGTTCCAGCTCACCTCAGGAAGCTCACCACAAAGAGTGATGAGTTTAGTTAGAGAAATAGCTACATTTTGAACTGTCCTAATAATGAGAATGTATGAGGGAAATGGAAAACCTGTCTAGAGTACAGGCGGGGGTCGGGTGGGGAGGAGGGAGATTTGGGATATTGGTGATGGGAATGTTGCACTGGTGATGGGTGGTGTTCTTTACATGACTGAAACCCAAACACAATCATGTATGTAATCAAGGTGTTTAAATAAAATATAAAAAAAACTGTGGTACATATACAAAATGGAATATTATACAGCAGTAATAATGCCCAGAGATGAATGAACTGAAGGACTGGCTCACGATATGAAGCTCACCTCAAGGAGGGATGAGTGCAGTTAGAACACTAACAATGACCATGACAATGTTAATAAATGAGAGAAGTAAAATGCCTGTGTAGAATATAGGCAGGAGGTGTGGATGGAGGGATATGGGGTGTTTTGATGGTGGGAATGTTGCACTGGTGAAGTGGGGGTGTTCTTTTTGTAACTAAAACCCAACTACAGTCATGTTTGTAATCACAGGGTTTAAATAAAGATTAAAAAAGAAAATTACAATAAAAGAGGATACAAAGATATAAAAGAAACATGTTCCTGCTCTTGGAATGAGAGGATTAAGATAATAAAAAAGGAAACACTTCAAAAAAATAATACCACTTACAAAGGTCAAATAAAAATAGATTAAATTTAATATCAGACCTGAAACTAATAATGTATATAGAGAAAATATATGCAGAACACTCCAAGACATTGAAACTAAAGACATCTTTATATTTATTGATTAATTGATTGATTGATTTATAGATTGATAAATTTTGGGCCACACCCGGCGATTCTCAAGGGTTACTCCTGGTGATGTGCTCAGAAATTGCTCCTGGCAAGCTTGGGGACCATATGAGATGCCAGAAATCGAACGGGGTTCATCCAGGGTCAGCCACATGCAAAGCAAATGCCCTACTGCTGTGCTCTCTCTGGCCCCCTAAAGGCATCTTTAAGGCTTAAACACCACTGTCCAAGCAAGTGGAAGGCAAAGATAAATAAATGGGACTAAATTGAGAAGCATCTGCACTTCAAAGGAAAGAGTGACTAGATAAAAAAATTACTCAAAGACTGGGAGAAACTATTCATCCAATACTTTTTAGATAAGGGGTTAATATCTAAATTATATAAAGCACTGATTGAACTTATCAAGAAGAAAATATCTAATCATTTTCTGAAAATGAAGAAAAGAAATAAACAGACATTTCCTCAAAGAAGAAATTTAGATATCTAAAAGGCACATGAAAGAATGTTCCACATCACTGATCATCAGGGAGATGCAAATCAAAATAACAATGAGATATTGTTGTACCTAAGAGACTGGCATACATCACAAAGAACAAGAACAAACAGTGCCAGCATAGATGTGGGGAGAAAGGAACTGCCTATGGGAATGTAGACTGGTTCAGTTTTTTTTTTTTAGAAAACAGTCTGGATATTCCTCAAAAAACTAAAAATGTAGCTTCCATATGATCCAGGAATGCCATCCCCTAGGAACCCAAAACACCATGCAGAACTGCTCTCTACATTTCTATGTTCATTGCAGCACTATTTACAATAGCCAGAATCTTTACTCAAGAAGAGATGATTAGATAAAGAAACAATGGTAGATTTACACAATGGTAAACTATGCAGCTGTAGGGCAAAATGAAGTTATGAAATTTGATTATACATGAATGGATATAGAGATTATTATGCTAAGTTAAATGAATCAGAAGGAGAGAGATAGACATAAAATAGTCTCACTGTCTTGCCTTATCTCATGAGTTAGCAAATCTCAGTCCTCTCCTTTATTCAGTTTCACACTAACACTGGCTGTTGGAGTTTCATTTCTTCAAAAAGATACAAAGGAGGGCAAGTGATGTTTCAAATAACTAGAGTAAGACCTGGAATTCTATTTCCTGCACTAGATGTTCTTCAGCACTGCATTGCTAGGTGCATTTCTAGTAGCCCTCAGTACAATCAAGGAAAAGAAGCAGAATCATCAGATTTGTGACACTGGATTGTCTGTATATTCCTAGTGGCCCAGGAGTGGTTACTCCCCACCCCTCAAATCCCAGAACTGCTGAAGTTTATTTTAACGTTGTAATTGATTTGTACTCAGGAATAATCAGGTAATTGGAAGTACTCAGGAATAGACAATATGCTAAAGGATTATACTCACATGTGTCTTGAGTGATCAAATGGAGCACCTGGGATTGAACCATGATCAGCTGCATGCAAGGCAAGCACCATACAAGCTGTTTAATCTCTTAGTCCCCCATTTTTAATTATTATTTTTTTAAAAGTTGTGAAAAAGTTACAAAGTTGTTCATCATTGAATATCAGACATGCAATCTCCAATAGCCTAGTGCATGCTTTCTAGCACCAGTGTCCCAGTTTTCCTCCCATTCTCTTTCCTTCTTGTCTCTATGGCCAACATTTTTATTCTCCCTTCCTCTCTTTCCCTCTGGTTTTATTTATTTTCTTTGAGGAAGTGTGATTTGCAACACTTTTACTAAAGATATGGATACCATGCACGTCACTTTCAATGTCCTCCTTTCAACCTCCTTTAAACACCCAGTTCTCCAGAGTGATCATTTCCAACTATTATCATCATAATGGTCACTTCTATTTCCCAACTGCACTACTCACCCCTTTTTTGTAGCAAACCCCCCCCACCCATGGACTAGTTCTTCTGTCACTCATCTATATTGTTTGGGTATCATTACCATACTATATTCTTTTTTTATATCCCACAAATGAGTGTTATCATTCTATGTCTATCTCTCCCTCTCTGACTCATTTCACTCAACCCAGTACTCTACATATCCATTCCCATATAAGCAAATTTTTAACTTTTTCCTAACAGATGCATAGTATTCTATTGTGTGTGTATATATATACATATATATATATGTATACATGTATATACACAAACACACACCATGGTTTCTTTATTTTTTACTGTTTTTATTGGTTAACACCTTTAATTTTTAAAAATAAATTCTTTATTTAAGTGCCATGATTACAAAATTGTCCATACTTGAGTTTCAGTCATAGAATATTACCACCCTTCACCAGTGAACTTTTCCTGCCACCAATGTCCTTAGTTCTTCTCCCACCTACCCACCTCTCTGAGGAAGGTATTTTGCTTCTCTCTCTCTCTCTCTCTCTCTCTCTCTCTCTCTCTCTCTCTCTCTCTCTCTTTCCTTTTTGACACTATGGTTTGCACTATTGTTAATTAAAGGGTGCTATGCATGTCACTTTATACCTTTTCATCACCATGGATTCTTTATCCATTCATCTGTTCTTTGGGCACTTGGGTTGTTTCCAGATTCTGGTTATTTTGAGTAATACTGCAACATAGGAGTGCAGAAGGCTTTTTTTTTTGCATTTTAAGGTCCTCTAGGGTATATCCCAGTATTGTTGGGTCATATGGGACGTTAATTTTTAGATTTTTGAGGAATATGGTATTTTCCAAAAAGGCTGGACCAGTTGACATTTCTACCAGCATTGATTAATTGATTAAGAGTCCCTTTCTCCCTGCATCTGGGCCAGCATGATTTGCTCTTGTTCTTTTTAATGTCTGTCAGTCTCTGTGGTGCGAGATGACATATCACTTTTGTTTTAGTTAAAGTTTCCTGATGATTAATGATGTAGAGCACTATTTCATATGCCTGTTGGCTATCTGTATTTCATTTCTTTTTTTTTTTTTTTTTGGTTTTTGAGGCCACACTTGTTTGATGCTCAGGGGTTACTCCTGACTAAGCGCTCAGAAATTGCCCCTATGGGGGGACCATATGGAATGCCGGGGGATCGAACCGCGGTCCGTCCTTGGCTAGCGCTTGCAAGGCAGACACCTTACCTCTAGCACCACCTCACCGGCTGTATTTCATTTCTTAAGAGTTACTTTTCTTAAACATCATGGTTACAATGGTGTTCATAGTACAGTTGTTTTTTCCCCCACAGATGCAAAGTTGTTCATGATTGAGATTTAATCATACAATGTACAACCTCCTTCACCAGCTCTCCTCTCTCATTCTCTTTCTTCATCTCTCTTTCCCTCTCTCTCTCCCTCACTCCCCACTTTAGACACTTTTATGTGCTATATTGTTACTGAGGGGGTATCATACCTATCACTTTACCTCATTTCAACACCCAATTCTTGTCCAAAGTGATCATTTCCAATTATGACTGCCATAGGCATTCCTTCTATCCCCTTTGAAGTGCTAACTGGAGACAATGCAATATATAGCTCCATGTCCAGATATGTGCTTTCTTCTTTTACTTAGAGCTATCTAAAATTTTAAATTAAAATAAAAACAATTATTGTGGAGACCATGGCACAATACATCTTAGACTAGCTTCTGTCTTTCCATGCCTTGCCTTGCTCTCAAAATGGTGGAAAGATGAGGAACAAGACTCTGTAATTCATGTAGACCCCACTAGAGTGCACCATCCGACCCCAAAAGCTAACAATACTCATTTAAAAAAAATCACAGAATGAAATTCTAAATATCAAATGACAATTTTTGAACATTCAAGCAAATATATGTTTCAAAAAGTGACTTGAAAGTTAATAAGAATAAAGCTATACAATTTGGAGAATAAATCTATACATTTATTTACTGAATCTATATTCTGTATCAGCCATATGAATCAGCTCCAAGGATTGCTAATTTTCCATTTATCAATAATAAAATTTTTCTATGCAATTTTAGTCACAGTATTTACAATTTTATAGTACTATCAATTTTTTTTTGTGTGGTTTTTGGGTCACACCCGGCAGTGCTCAGGGGTTATTTCTGGCTCCAGGCTCAGAAATTGCTCCTGGCAGGCACAGGGGACCATATGGGGCGCTGGGATTTGAACTGATGACCTCCTGCATGAAAGGCAAACGCCTTACCTCCATGCTATCTCTCCGGCCCCAGTACTATCAATTTTATGTATGGTTTTATACTTTATGTATACAACATTTCTCCACCACACTAGTGGCTATTTCCCTGCATCACTGGCCATGAACACTGGTTTAAGTTCACATAATTCTGAATCATATTAAGAGAACTATTTATGACTCTTTAAAAACTGCTTCTTTAAGGCCCAACTATCAGGAAAAACTATTGGACATACTGGCCTCATAGCTGATCTCTCTGGGACTCTGGGGATGAAGCCCTGGGGCAGTACACAGATCCACCTTACATGCCCTTCTATCAATGGCTCAGTTTCACTGATTCTCATTCATTTCTGTGGAGATTCCTAGCAGTCAAACACTCCAGGTATGCTGGTTTTGTAACTGAAATCTCCAGAAAGCTTTGGAGCTAGGCTGGGCACCTCCCCCAATGCCTCTGTACTTCCAGATACCCCTGGCAGCCACACCATGAACCAAAGCTTTCCACCATGTCTATTATTCTATGATCTGTATTTGGGGTCAAGCATGACAATACTTGAGATATGATGTGGTGCCAGGGATCAAACCTTAGCCTCCTGCAATGAAAACCCACCGAATAAGCTCTTCAGACCATCTTGTTTATTTATTAGATTTTATTTTATTTTATTTTTGGACTACACCTGACAATGCTCAAGACTTACTCTGAGCTTGCTCACTCCAAGGGAAGTTTGAGGGACCATATATTGTGCAGAGGTCAAACCAAGGTTGGCTGCATGTGAGTTCTCTCCTTGTCCACTGTACTATTGTTTTAACCTTATTCCTACCCACTTTACTTTTATTTTTAAAGTTGATATAGTATTTCATTGGAAGGGTCTCTCAAGCTGTCATGTATATAAAGAATAAATCTAATCTAGACAGAATTTTAAATTTTCTAGCAGTATTTTGAAACATTCTAATAGAATAGATGAAGAAGCTGATACTTACCTGAACTTTGTGATCCCTTAGAAAAGGAAATCATTCTATAATACAAGGTGAGATGAGCCAAAGTTACAACAGATATCTCCAGGTAAAGAAAATAACAATTGGGAATTCAATAACCTTTCTGATGGGAATATCTGCAGAGACACAGTACACCCTCAGGGTGGGTCTGCACACTAAATGAATCTTGAAAACCTGTAATGTGAAGGACACACAGCAATTCAGGGAATCATCAATGTTATCTTACATGGACTTTAGTTTTCATAGAACTATTGCTTTCTAGGAAGCCACAAGACTATAATCACGGTAATTTGTTATCCACTTAAGTTGAATTAAAATATAAGAGCTCTGTGATAAGTTAGGAATGGCTTTTTATAAAATAACAAGAAAATTTTCAAAAAAAAATATATAGTAAGGAGCCAGTAGAGCAAATAAGGCACTTGCCTACTACAAGAATAACCCAAGTTGTGTTCTTGGCACCACATAGTCCCCAGAGCTCTATCAGAAATGGTCCTTGTGCAGAGTCATTCAAAAGCCCTGATCACAGCTAAGTATGACCCAAAAACAAAACCAAAAGAAACAAAGAAATATATTAACTATCTTATTTCAATTTAGCTTTTCTAGTCTTAGCATTTTTCCCCTTGTATTCTTTCCCTGGCTTGATTATCTTTATGTTAAAATGGAATAAGCTTATTGTTCATAATCTGGGGCTACTAAAGACTTAATAAAAGTTGTATCAAAAATTAAAAAATACAAAATTAAAAGGATATTAACTCACCCTATAGAAGCAGAAAATAGTTACTTGAAAGTGGCTGTGAATTATATTTGTGACATGTAAAAAAAACAAATTTCTAAGTCAAATATCATTTAAAAGTAATAGACATGTAGGTAGACAGTCCAAAGTATAAAGGACACACCAGGGCCAGAGGGGTGGTGCAAGCAGTAGGATGTTTGCCTTGCATGTGCTAATCTAGGATGGACCACTGTTCCATCCCCTGGCGTCCCATATGGTCCTTGGTGCCAAGAGCAATTTCTGGGTGCATAGCCAGGAGTAACCCATGAGTGTCACAGGGTGTGTTCCCCCCCCTCGCCCCCGCAAAAAAAAGAAGACACAGCAAAATTATTTTAAACTGAAACACAAGTTTATACATGCTGTGATGGTATTCTTGTTATATTTGCTTATGTACTTTTCCTAATTTTATTCAATTATTATGCACAGCTTAAAAGTATCAAATAAAAATTTTAAATATATTAAGAAAAAAAACAGTTTGTTTTCATATCAATGTCCTCGGCATGGTTGAGGATATCAGATTCTGACTCAGACGATGCTGTTGGATCTGATGTATTTTGGGAATTTTTGTGTGTGTGTGTTTGTGTGAGTCATGGCAGTTTACTCAGTGAAATGAGGCGGAAGACAAAACACAGGGTTGTTTTACTGTTGGAATTCATCACTTCAAACGTTCCCTCATCTTATACAAATCCTTAAGCATGCATTATATCTGTTTAGAAAAGGAAAATTAGTCTGGGATCTCTTCAGTATGGTTTATTTTGAGCAGCTCTTGTTATATGCAGATGCTACAATCCTGGCCCCTTCTCTAATTTGTCCAGACCCCGTGCTTTGTCATATTTAAAAATTTTTTTTCATGGTTTAAATTTCATCTGCTACCAGGCACCTGGGTTGTTTCCAGATTCTGGATATTGTGAACAGTGCTGCAATGAACACAGGAGGAGAGAGTAAATATTGCTGCAATAAACAGAGGAGTACAGAGTGCATTTATTTATAGTGTTTTTGTGTTCTTAGCAGTATTGCTGGATCATAGGGGAACTCAATTTCCAGGTTTGAGAAATATCCATATTCTTAGATTAGCTTAGCTTCAGACTTTACTCTCCAATTTTGCTTCCAAGTTCTTTTCTTAAATTGATAGATTTTATTTTTAATATAATAGTTTTTTATTTTTATATATATTTTATTTAAACAACTTGATTACCTACATGATTGTGTTTGGATTTCAGTCATGTAAAGAACACCACAATCACCAGTGCAACATTCCCATCGCCAATGTCCCAAATCTCCCTCCTCCCCACCCGACCCCCCGCCTGTACTCTAGACAGGCTTTCTATTTCCCTCAGACATTTTCATTATTAGGATAGTTCTCAATGTAGTTTTTTTTCTCTAACTAAATTCATCACTCTTTGTGGTGAGCTTCCTGAGGTGAGATGTAACTTCCAGCCCTTCTCTCTAAAAAGTTTGCATCATCTGATATTAGTATGGCCACTCCAGCTTTTTTATGGGTGTTGTTTGCTTGGATGATTTTCCTCCAGCCTTTTATTTTGAGTCTATGTTTGTTCTGACTATTCAGATGCATTTCTTGTAGGCAGCAGAAGGTTGGATTGAGCTTTTTTGATCCATTTAGTCACTCTGTGTCTCTTAACTGGTGCATTTAGTCCATTGACATTGAGAGAAAGAATTGTCCTGGGAGTTAGTACCATCTTTCTATCGAAGTTTGGTGTGTCTGTTGGTCAGTCTTGTCTTAAAGTAGGTCTTTCATTTTTTCTTTTAAGATTGGTTTTGAGTCTGTAAAGTTTCTGAGCTGTTGTTTGTCTGTGAAGCCATGTATTCTTCCTTCAAACCTGAAAGTGAGTTTTGCTGGGTGCATATTCTAGGCGAAGCATTTATTTCATTGAGTTTTGTCACTATGACCCACCACTTCTGGCCTTGAGTGTTTCTGGTGACAGGTCTGCCGTAAATCTCAAGGATGCTCCCTTGAATGTAATTTCTCTTTTTGATCTTGCTGCTTTCAGAATTCTGTCTCTATCTGTGGGATTCGTCATTGTAACTAGGATGTGTCTTGGGGTGTTTTTTCTGGGGTCTTTTTTAGTTGGTACTCTTCAGGTATGCAGGATTTGATTGCATGTATTCATTAGCTCTGGTAGTTTCTCTTTAATGATGTTCTTGACCATTGATTCTTCCTGGAGATTTTCTTCCTGGGTCTCTGGGACTCCAATGATTCTTAAGTTGTTTCTGTTGAGCTTATCATAGATTTCTATTTTCATCTGTTCACATTCTTTGAGTAATTTTTCCATTGTTTGATCATTTGCTTTAAGGCTTTGTTCCAATATCTTCTACTCTATGGAGTTGTTGTTCATATCATCTTCTAGTGTACCAATTCTATCCTCAGCTGCTGTTAACCTGTGGGAAAGCTCATCCATTTTTTTCTTCAATTCATCTACTGAGTTTTTCAGACCTGTTATTTGACTTGAAATTTCAATTTGGAGTTTTCTGATTTCTATCTTCATATTCTCTTGATTCTTATTAGTGTTCTCTTCTATACTTCCTTTGAGTTCTGTGAACATCTTCCATATTGCAACTCTAAACTCCTTATCTGAGAGACTGACTAGTTGGTTGGCCATGTTCCGGTCATCAGAGCTGCCATCTTTATTCTCTATGTCTGGCACTGTCCTGCGTTGTTTCCCCTTTGTCACACTTGTATTGTGGGGTTATCTATGTGTTGTGGTTGTATTTATTGGCTAATGATGTACGCAGCTGCGTAGCAACGCGGAGCGGCCACGCTCCTCTGGCTCCTGCCTTTCTGGGTGGAAAAACTCGCCTCCAGGGAAGGCTAGCTGTCTGCAGATGAAACCACACAAATAGAAAATCAGGCCCGCAGATGCCACACAGAAGATGGACAGTCCAGAGAGATGTGCCAGGCTTCAGCGTTCCATTAGAGTTCAATCAGCTCCTCCCTTTCTGGGCGGAGAAACTCACCTCCAGGGAAGGCTAGCCGTCTGCAGATGAAACCACACACACACAGGAAATTAGGCCCACTGATGCCGCACAGAAGATAGACAGTCCTGAGCGATGTGCCAGGCTTCAACGTTCCATCAGAGTTCAACCAGCTCCTCCCTTTCTGGGAAGAGAAACTCACCTCCAGGGAAGGCTAGCCTTCCTCAGATAAAACCACACACACAGAAAATTAGGCCCGCAGGTGCCGCACAGAAGACAGACAGTCCAGAGAGATAATAGTATAATAGTTTTAATTAAGTACCATGGTTACAGAATTGTTCATAGTTTGGTTTCAGTCACAAAATATATACCAACTTTCACCAGTGTTCCTTTTCCATCATCAATGCCCAGAATTCCCCCACTCTTCACCCTGCCTGTCTCTAGGATAGGCATTTTACTTCACTCTCTCACTCCTCTCTTTTCTTTATGACATGGTGGCTTGCGCTATTGCAAACCCATCTCATGAACCTCACCACAAAGTGTGATGTGTTTAGTTAGAGAAATAACTACATTGCGAACTATCTAACAATGAGAATGTATGAGGGAAATAGAAAGCCTGTCTAGAGTACAGGTGGGGCGGGGAGGGGAGGAGGGATATTTGGGACATTGGTGGTGGGAATGTTGCAATGGTGATGGGGGGTGTCCTTTTACATGACTGAAACCCAACCACAATTATGTTTGTAACCAAGGTGTTTAAATAAAAAATATTAAAAAAAAGACTGCCATGCACGTCATTTTTGTAACCATGGTGTTTATTTTTTAAATAATATATTTATTTAAGCACCATGATTACAAACATGTTTGTAGTTGCGTTTCAATTTTAAAAAAGAACACCCCCTTCATCCGTGCAACCTTTCCACCACCAATGCCCATCATCTTCCTCCACCCCCCCAACCCCTTCCTATATTCGAGACAGGCATTCTATTTCTCTCACTCACTACCATTGTCATGATAGTTGTTAGTGTAGTTATTTCTATAATTGCACTCATTACTCTTGGTGGTAAGCTTCCTATCATGGGCCGGTTGCCTCTGTGTATTATTAAATAATGTCTTTTTCTTAAAACCAATAGATAAATGAGACTATTCTGTGTCTATCTCTCTCCCGCATTCAGCATAATAGTTTTCATGCCCATCCATGTATAGTAAAATTTCATGACTTTATTTTTCCTGAAGTCTGCAAAATATTACATTGTGTATATTTATCACAGTTTCTTTAGCCAATTATCTGTTGATGGGTATCTGGATTGTATCTGGCAGTTGTAAATAGCACTGCAATGAATATAAGTGTGCAGAAGGCATTTTTGTGTTTTTGTGTTCCTATCATATATCCCAAGAAGTGGCAAAGCTGGATCATATGGGAGTTCAATTTCCAGTTTTCTGAGAATTCTCTATATTGTTTTCCATAAAGGCTGGACTAGACAGCATTCCCACCAGTAGTGAATGAGAGTTTCTTTTTCCCCACATCCCACCAGCAATGATTGTTCTTGATCTTTGTGATCTATGCCAGTCTCTGTGGCATGAGATAGTCTATCTTCATTCCATGTCATCTGCAAACAGTGAGAGCTTCACTTCTTCCTTTCCTATCTGGATGCCTTTGATATATGTTCTCACCTAATTGCTATGGCAAGAATTTCTAGCTCTATGTTGAATAGGAGTAGTGAGAGGTGCCAGCCTGGTCTTGTACCAGATTTTAGAGGAAAGCTTTTAGTTTATCTTCGTTGAGAATAATATTTGCCATTGGCTTCTGATATATGATCTTGTTGAGAGTTTTTATTAAAAAATGGGTAGTGTACCTTATCAAATGCATTCTCTGCATATATAGATATGATCTTATATTTTTATCTTTCCTTTTGTTGATATTGTGTACTATGTATTTTATATATTATGGATTTATTTATTTACATATGTTAAACTATCCTTGCATTCCTAGAATAAAACCTACTTGGTCAGGTCATGATATATGGCCTTCTTGATGAGGTATTGGATCCTATTTGCTAGGATTTTGTTGGATATCTTTGCATCTGTGTTAATCAGGGATAGTGGTTTGTAGTTTTCTTTTATGTATTTTTTTGCAGCATTTTTGCCTGGTTTTGGTATCAGGGTGATGTTAGCTTCATTAAAACTATTTGGGAGTGTTTCTGTTTCTTCCATTTCCTAAAAAACTTGAAAAGGATTAATAGTAGTTTCTCTTAAAAGGGTTGAAAGAATTCATTAGTGAATCCATCTGGCCCTGGGCTTTTGTTTTTTGAAAGACTTTTGATTACCATTTTAATTTCCTCAATAGTAATGGGTCTATTGGGGCCAGAGCTGTGACAAAAGCTGTAAGGCATCTGCCTTGCGTGCGCTAGCCTAAGACGAACCGTGGTTCTATTCCTCAGTGTCCCATATGGTCCCCCAAGCCAGGAGTGATTTCTGAGTGCATAGCCAAAAATAACTCCTGAGTGTCACAGGTTGTGACCCAAAAGAAAAAAAAAATAGTGATGGGTCTGTTTAGATATGCTAGATCATCTTGTTTCAACTGTGGAAGATTATAAGAGTCCAAGAACTTATCTGTTTCTTCCAGATTCTCATGTTTTGTGGCATGGAGTTTCTCAAAGTAGTCTCTGATTACCCTTTGAATTTCTGTAATATCTGTAGTGATCTTACCCTTTTTTTTTTCTAATCTAGTTTATTTGTTTTACTCTCACCCTTTCTTTGTGAATTTTGCTAGTTGTTTATCAATCTTGTTTGTTTTTCAAAAAAAACCAACGTTTGCTTTCATTGATCTTTCAAATTGTTTTTTTGGATTTCCACTTCATTGATTTCTGCTCTAAGTTTTGCTATTTTTTTCTGCCTACCTACTTTTGCTTCCTTTTTTGATTATTTTCTAATTTTATATGCTGTGTCATTAAGCTATTTATGTAGGCCTCTTCTTCCTTCCTGATGTGGCCTTGCAAAGCTATATATTTTCCTCTTAGTATTTTTGCTGTGTCCCACAAATTCTGATAATTTGTGTCATTTGCATTTGTTTCCAGAAATCTTTTTATTTCTTCTATGATTTTATCTCTGACCCACTTGTTGTTCAGTAGTGAGTTTAATTTTTATGTATTAAAGTTTTTCTTCTGTGTCCCTTTTACTGCATTGTGATCTGAGAAGGTATTTTGTACAATTTCTATCTTCTTGATTTTATGATAGTATGTTTTATGAGCCAGCATGTGGTCTATCCTGAAGAACGACCCTTGCATTGGAGAAGAATATGTATCCAGTTTTCTGGGGATGGAGTGATTGATATGTATCTACTAAACCACTTTCTTTCACTTCTCTTTTCCGAACTAATATATTCTTTTTTGGTTTCAACCTGGTAGACCTATTAAGAGGTGACTGGGTGGAGCTGTGTGTTCTTAGGACATTTATCTAGGAAGGGTATAGATGAATCATATGGGAGCTCAATTTCCAGTTTTTTGAAGAATCTCCAAATTGTTTTCAAGAAAGGCAGAACTAGACAGCATTCCCACCAGTAGTGAATTAGAGTTCCTTTCTCCACACATCCCGGCCAGCACTTACTGTTCTTATTCTTTGTGATGTGTGCCAATTTCTGTGGCATGAAATGATACCTCATAGTTGTTTTGATTTGCATCTCCCTGATGTTTAGTGATGTGGAGCATTTTTTCATGTGCCTTTTGTCCATTTGATTTTCTTCTTTGAGGAAGTCTTTGTTCATTTCTTCTCCCCAGTTTTTGATTGGGTTAGATGTTTTTTTCTTGTTAAGTTCTGTCAGTACCTTGTATATTGTCGATATTAGCCCCTTATCTGATTGGTATTGAGTGAATAGCATCTCCAATTCTGTGATGTCTTTCGTATCCTAGTCACTGTTTCCTTTGAGGTGCAGCAGCTTCTCAGTTTAATATAGTCCCATCTGTTTATCTCCGTTTCCATTTGTTTGGACAGTGGTGTTTCCTCCTTGAAGATGCCTTTAGTCCCAATGTCATGGAGTATTTTACCTACATGTTTTATATATACCTCATAATTCCAAGTTTGATATCAAGGTCTTTAATTCATTTGGATTTGACCTTTGTGTATAGTGTTAGGTGGAGGTCTGAGTTCTCTTATTTGCTTTTTGTCCTGAGCAGGTGTGGGGCATTTGTGAGGGTGGCTGGCGGTTTTGTCCTTTTGGGTAGTGCATTTCATTTGTACCATCAGTCACAGCACCCCTGTCGCCATACAGGGAGCTAGTTCATAGCTTAGGTTTTGTCCCTTTGGATAGTACAGCTACCTGCACAATCAGTCACAGGGTCCTGGCTGCTGCTGCTACTTAAATTTATTTTTTAAAGTGATCTTATTAAGGCATTATAATTTACAAAGTTATTTGAAATTTAGTTTCAGGCATACAACATTCCAACATCCATCCCACCACTAGTGACAACTTCCCTCAAAATGTGTCACCAGGTTTCCTTCCACCCTACAAGCTGCCTCCTTAGATAGGCATATTTTCTTTTTAATTTTTGTTGTTATTTGAGTCTTATACTTTCAATTAGATTGTTGTTTGGTTGATTGGTTCTCACCCTGCAGTGCTCAGGACTTAATCCTGGCTCTGTGCTCAAGAATCATTCCTGGAAGTGCTCTGGAAATTATGGCAAGGAATTAACTAGGTTAGCCAAATGCAAAGTAAGTCCCTTACCTGCTATACTGTCACTCTGGTCACTCATACTTTTAGTTTTGTTGGTTCTCTGTTTCACATATATAAGTATAAATCCCTCTACACCAGCTTCCTCCCCCAGCCCTTCCAATCTACCTCCTCTTATTCTTCGCCCTTGATTTCTCTTCATCCCCACCCCTCTCAGTTCTATATTATAAAAACCAAGGTAATCTAAGTATTTACCCTTTTTTACTTTATATTTCTTTTCCCTGTTATTCCAAAATCCATGGATAAGTGAGACTACCTGGTATTTGCTAATTTTTTATGACCTTCTTTACTTATTATCATGATATCCTTCAGTATTAAATTGCATGGTTTCATACTTCCTTGCAGCTGCATTGTATTTCACTGCATATATATTACACCTTCAACATCCACTCATCTGTCCTTGGCATATAGGTTGATTGCACATTCTAGCTGATTTGCTAGGTGCTGCAAGTGAATAAGTGAATAACTGTGTGCACATGTTCTTTTGAATGAATGCTTTTGTGTTTACAGGGTAGATACCAAAATTTATAAGAGTAAAATAAAACTTACATGTTCTCACATAATGTCACATAATGTGTCTCTCTATACATTATATATGACTTTTACTATATATTTTATACAATTAATTATTTAGTTCACATACTCATCTAAAATGTATAGCTTCTGATTTATTAAAGAGTGGAATCAAAAGTTGAAAAGTGTTTTCCTCTCACTTAACAAGTCAAATAATATCTTTGGAATTTTTGGTCCTCTCAATTAAAAATAATCTTTTTCCCATTGTAACTATCACTTAGTTATACATTTAAGCAAATAGATAACAATTTTTATACATTTTAAATTATTTTATGCATATTTATTATGGGGCCGAAGAGAATCTACAACTGTTACAGCACTTATCTTTCACACAGCCAACCTGGCTCAATCCAAGCATTTCTAGGACTGATTTCTGAGCACAGAGCCAGGAGTAAGCACTCAGAGCTCTCAGGTATGGCCCTGAAGCTATTTGCCCATACTTCCAACCAAAGTTATTTGCTTCTATCATTTTTGAGCTATATGATTATATTCCTTTTTGTTTATTTACTGGTATCTAAAATATTTTCAGAGAGTTCTTAAGACATTGCTTTAAGATATTTATTTTGAAAAATATTCAACAGTTGAAAAATGGAGTAGTCTCATGCAAATATTGAAACTTGATATATATTCACATCATACACAAAAGTCAAATTAAAATGCATTTTAGTCTCAATATTAGACATCCATCAAATACATCAAATACATGAGGAAAAATATAGGCAGCACTCTACATATTATGAACCTCAGAGGCATTTTCAATAATTGGCTCTCTTGCTTAAAAAAAGAGCAAACAAACAAAAATTCAAAAAAAATGGACTTCATCAAACTAAAAAATTCTACATAAGAAACTAGGGATAAAAATACACCTTTGCCTCATAAATTGGGGGGGTGGGGTGAAATGGATGATACCAGAAGCAAACAGTTGCTTGAAATTTGAGTGGAAATAAAAAAATGATTAGTTCTAAACACCAGACCCAAAGTCAATGACAACAAAATAAAGACTTCAATCTAGAACAAACTATACCTAAAGGGGACCTGTTACATTAGCAGTCCAGGGGATAAAGGAGGGTGCATGTTGGGAACTGGGGTGGAGAGAAGACAACACTGGTTGTGGGAATGGCCCTGATTCACTGTCACTATTTACCCTAAATATAATGTGAAAGACTTATAATTCACATTGGTCACAATAAAAATCATAAAAAAGAAAAGATACACCTTCTGAATGGCATAAACTATTTGCACAGTATACATCTGATAAAGGGCAAATACCTAGAGTATAATCTGTACACACAAAACCCAACAATCAAAGAACCAAAAATTTCATCCAAAGAAATGGGAAGAGATGAATAGACACTTCTCCAAAGAAGATAGATGGCTAGCAGACATATAACAAGTGTTCATTGCCACTTTTTATCAAGGAGATGTAAATACAAATGACAGATAATATCTTATACCTTGATATAGCATATATTAAAAACACTGAAAAAACCAGTTGGGAGAGAGAGGCTGAAAGGAATATTAGTCACTGTTTTTGGGAAATGCCTTCTATTTTAGCCTTTATGAAAAACAAGAAAGATACTTCACAAAAACTCAGATCAATATAATCCAATTATTTCACTTCTTAATACCTACCCCAAGAGCACAAAGACACTAAGTGGAAAAGAAATGCACAACTGTGTTCATCGGAACACTAAGTACTATATAGCCAGAAATATAAACAACCCTAAAGTCTAACATAACTGGATAAAGAAGTTGTAGTACAATACACCAAAATATTACACAACTGTAAGTAAAGTAAAAACCATTGTAAATTCGTTGTATTTTTGATGGAATAGGAAGACATTGTGAACTAAGTCTGAGAGAACAACTATCAGATGATTCACTATCTGTGATCACTATCTGTGAAATGGACAATTTTAAATGAGTACAAAACTAAAATGACCAAACAATGAGAGATGGAAGAGATGGACCAAAAGTGACATAAAGACAGTGGTGGAGGGTGTTGGGCACTTTGGTGACAAGTGTGGGTTATATGTTATAGTCATTATTGCTATCACTATTTAGATAACATAAAACCGTATTATTTAAGATACAATAAAATAAATATTTTTGATAAATCTTTAAAATATTAAGCAAAATTACATTTCTTGGTGTCATAAGTTATGTGTCAATTTTGTGACCATAAAATAATTATTTGATACAGAATTAGAAACAAAACAATCTTTCATTATTATTTTATAACTATTCTCTGAAAGCACATATATTTAACCCTGGCATATTTTAAAATACTTAGAAATAATTCTTTAATACTAGACTATTTTATGACTATATGTATTTCACTATTAAAGTTTAATGCTTAAAAATTATATCTGAAATTCAATTGATTATTTAACACTTTCAACTTTCTAAATTAATCTCATCATGTTAGCAGCAGGGACTAACTGTTCCCACAGACTTCTATTTGTTCATAATTAACACTGGAATATCAGCAGAAGAGTGGTCAGATAAGTCTGCAGAAAAGAAAAAATAATGAGTTGGATATCAGGTATAAAGGTCTTGACTAATGGGGAAAGGATTAATAGACTAGTTCTTTTTCTTTCTGGCATGAAGTCCTAAAGCAAAGAAGCCTAGAAAAGAAGAAAATCAGTGACCTAAAATACATCTTATTGGCTATTTCCTTTTGTTACTTCCCTCTGCTTTCCCCTACTCTCTCTTCCTTTGTGTTTTAATTTATTTTATTGATAAGGAATAACAATAAATTTGAATTAGTTCTCATAGGATATAATATTAGAATGCAAAGAGTTTTGCCAATTTATCCAGAGTAGAGACACTGCACTGAAAATAATAGAAACCACAAAGACATTCATCTGTCTCTCTTCCTCTCTTACTGTAAGATTTGTTTTTCATGCCATCTGTTTTCCTTTGGACAGCTGCTATATTTGCAATTTTCTGTTAACTGATTTCTCATTAGTCGAATTTCTGCTTTCACCACGCCTCTGTATCCTGACCTGACACCACACCTTCAAATACAGTTCTCTTTCCCTAAGTCACTGTTTCTAATTCTAAACTTTAAAACTCCATGGATGAATTTTAATGTCACAGCTCATCTTTGAAAACAATATCATTAATGATTGTTCTGCAGAAGCCAAGAGCTGGAAAAACAATAATCAACTCGACTTTAGTAAAGTTTCCTTCCCTCTTTCTCTATTTTCTTATTTTTCCCAAAAGTTACTCAATTTTTGTTTTAGGCAAATAACTTTAAAGAGTCATTCTCTCCTTTTAAAATCTACTTTTATAGAGAGAAAAGCAACCTAGAACAACTCTGTATTATTATAGGTGCTACAATAAAAGAGCGCTAAAGAAGCACTTAGAAAAGTAACTCCAACAGATGGAGGTGCCATTTGATTCTTCTGGAAAGAGTCCTCTGAACAAAACAGAAGAATAAGGAGGAGTCAAGTAGATAGAGGAAGAGGGTTGTTGATGAAAAGGAAAATAACAAAGATCACTATTAAAGGAAGGCATTTGTACAAGAGCACTAAAATTAGAGACAGAGCCCAGAAGGTTGTTGACTAAAAGTGATTTGGTAGTGCTGGATGTCTAACAAAAGATAGATTGATGATGTGGGCAGGATTAAATAAGGTAGTATTGAGGGAGTTTGAAAGAAAATGACACCACTGAAGACTAAAAAGATGTCAGTAATATAATCAAATTTATTTGTAAAACTTTCCATGGAAACTATGTTGATTGTGAAAAGAAATAAAATGTTTCACTAATTCTGTTTATGACTGAAACTCAACTACGAACATGCCTGTAATTATGGTGCTTAAAGATTTATAAAAAATAAAATAAATTAAAATAAAACAAGTTAGCTTAATTCTAAGTTTCAAAGTAGAAATTATATTATCATAATTAAAGCAGGTAATATCAATAAAATAGAATGCATATTGGCTGTTATGGTGAGTGTAGTATAGTAATATATCCTTAAAACATTTACTCTTGTAAACCAGTTATCTCTATGTTTTTTAAGGCTAAAGGTGCCATGATTTACACAGTAATTTACAGTTGAAAAATAAAATGTGTCTTCATCAGTGTTCTGTAGTTTTCACCTCTTTAGTTAAGACTTTGAGGTATTTGATTTTCTGAAGCACAATTGTGAACGGGATTTTTTTTAAGTGTAAGCAATAGTTGAGAAAAGAAAGACAGAAGACATCACTTTCCACTATCTTTAACTGTACTACAAAGCAGTAGACTACAAATGACATGGTATTGAAATAAAGACAGACCCTCAAATCAATGGAATAGACAAGTATTCTGAGACTGCCCTCCAGATAAACAATCAATTAATCTTTGACAAAGGGGCTATTGTCATACACCTGTAAAATCACTTTATTTTTACTTTTACCTTTTCTGATTTAATCAGCACAAATACCCTTAATTACACCAATCCTGACACTCAGTTGATTTATGTTAAACTCTAGCTAATGAAAGTGGCAGGGAAAGTACAGAGAGGAGAAGCTTGGCTGGCTCAGTAAGATCCAAGAAGCTGCTCAATACCTCTTGGCAAAAGTAAAATTTTCCCCATGACTCTGTCTGATTTCTTGTGCACAATAATAAGCTACAACCCCAAGGCACAAGAATTACAAAATAGAGCAAGAAAAGCCTCTTCAAAAAATGCCGTTGGGAGAAATGGTCAACTACATGCAAAAAAAGTGAACTCATACCTCCCTTTAACACCATGCAAAAGTCCAAATAAAAATGGATTAAAGATCTTAATATCATACCTGACACCATAAGTACATAGAGGAAAACTTAGCAAACACTTCCTGACATAGAGACTAAAGTGATCTTCAAGGAGGAAAGACGGAAGAAGGGTGGAGCTAAATGAGTCTTGCTGCTCATCTTCGTTCTGCATCAGTGCTCATCTCCTAGTCAATGAACCCTAGCACAACACAGAAAACATCACACTACAGGCGTGAAAATGGGGAAATAATGCAGGCCAACACCATGCATAGAGAATAAAGATGGAGGTTCTGATGACCCAAAAGGTGCCAATCACCTATTTAGCCTTTCAGATAAAGATTTTAGAGAAAAAAATATGGAGGATTCTAATAGAACTCAAAGAAACCATGGATCGAGCTGAACGAAACACAAATAAGAATCAAGAGGACATGAAAATATAAATCAGAAAACTACAAACTGAAATAACAGATCTTAAAAACGTGGTAGGAAAAACGAAAACCTCACTGGAAAGCCTTTCCAACAGAGCAACAGCAGCTGAGGACCGAATCTGTGATCTGGAAGATGTATATATATATATATATATATATATATATATATATATATATATATATATATATATATATATATATATATATATATATATATATATATATATATTCCATCCCCAGAAAACTGGATATACATTCTTCTCCAGTACACCTGGGTCATTCTCCAGGATAGACTACATGCTGGCCCATAAAACATACCGCCATAAATCAAGAGGATAGAAATTGAACAAATTACCTTCTCAGATCATAATGCACTGAAATTAGAAGTGTACTAGCAAAAAAAAAAAAAAAAAAAAGAAGTGTACTACAAACAAACACAGAGGAAAAACTTTAACAAGTGTAGATTAAATAGCTCACTACTAAAAATCAGTGGGTCAGAAATGAAATCAGAGTAAATTATAATTAAAAGACTGCTGGAAACAAATGTGAATGAAGAAACAAATGACCAGAATTTACAGGCATGGCAAAAGCAGTACTAAGAGGAACATTGACAACTTTACAAGCACACATCTGGTGACAAAAGAGCCCTACATTAATAACTTAATGACACAACTTATAAAATTAGAAAGTAATGAATAAAATGAAACAAAATAGGAGACAGAAGGATATAGCAAAGCTTAGAGCAGAAATTAATGAAATAAAATGAAAGAACAAATCAAAACATCAATTAAAGCAAAAGTTGGTTCTTCGAAAAATTAACAAACCACTATCAAAACTCACAAAGGGAGAGAGAGAAACTTAATAAAGCGAATTAGAAATTAAAAGGAAATGGTGAATACATATACAATGGAGATTCAAAGGGTAATCAGAGACTACTTTGAGAAACTATGCCACAAAACAAGAGAACCTGGAAAAAATGCATAAATTCTTGGACTCTTTAAATCTTCCAGGATTGACTCAGGATGATCTAGCTTATCTAAATAGACCCATCACTATTGAGGATATTAAAATGGTAAACAAAAGTCTTCCCCAGAGCAAAAGCCTATGCCTGGATGGATACATTTACAAATTCCTTCGATTCTTTTCAGGCTCTTTCAAGGAAACTGAAGAAACAGAAACACTCCTAAATAGTGTTTATGAAGCTAACATCACCCTGATGAACACAGATGCAAAGATCCTCAATAAAATCCTAGCAAATAGGATCCAATGCCTCATCAAGAAGGTCATACACCATGACCAAATAGGATTCATCCAGGAATGCAAGGATTGTTTAATATACATAAATTAATCATCATAATATAACCAGATCAGCAAAAAAACCCATATGATCATATCAGTAAATGCAGAGAAAGCATTTGATAAGGTCCAATACCCATTCATGATAAAAAAAACCACTCAACAAGATAGGAATGGAAGAAACTTTCCTCAAAATAGTCAAGGCCACCTACTACAAGGTAATATATATTATATATAAATATATAAAAATATAATATATATAAAATAATATACTCAGTGGGAAAAAACTTAAAGCCTTTTCCTTAAGATTTGGCACAAGTCAAGACTCCCCCCCTCCTCACTTCTGTTCAGTATAGTACTGGAAGTATTTGCCATAGCAATTAGGCAAGAAAAATATTTCAGGAGCATCCAGATAAAAAAGGAAGAAATCAAGTTCTCACTGTTTGCAGATGACATGATATATTTAAAAACACTGAAGACTATTAAAAAGCCTCTAGAAACAATAGATTCAAATAGCAAAATAGCAGGCTACAAAATTAACACGCAAAAAATCAATGGCATTCTTATACAAAAATAATGATAAAGAAGAAATGGACATTAAAAAAATAATCCCAGGGGCCGGAGAGATAGCATGGAGGTAAGGCATTTACCTTGCATGCAGAAGGACAGTGGTTTGAATCCTGGCATTCCATATGGTCCCCTGAGCCTGCCGGGAGCCATTTCTGAGCATTGAGCCAGGAGTAACCCCTGAGCGCTGCTGGGTGTGACCCGAAAACCAAAAAGAAAATAATAATAATAATAATAATGATAATAATAATAATAATCCCATTCACATTAGTGCCACAGAAACTCAAATATCTTGGAGTCAGCTTAACTAAAGACCTATATAAAGAAAACTACAGAACATTTCTTTAAGAAATAAAAGAGGCCACAAAGAAATAGAAACACATAACCTATTCATGGATTGGGAAGATTAACATCATTAAAATGGAAATAATCCCCAAAAGATTGTACAGATTTAAGATAATTTCTCTAATTCTACCCATGACATTCTTCAAAGTAGTGGATTTAAAACTCCTGAAATTCATTTCAAACACCATACACCCACGAATAGCTAAATAAATCCTTAGGTAAAAGAAGATGTGAGGCAATGATTTCCCCAACTTTAAATTGTACTACAAAGCAATATTCCTTAAAACAGCATAGTATTGGAATAGAGACCCCCCAGATTAGTGGAATAGACTTGAGTATTCAGAGCATCTTCCCCAGACATACAAACATTCAATCTTTGATAAAAGGACAAGAAATGCAAAATGGAGCAAGAAAAACCTCTTTAACAAGTGGTGTTGGAACAAGTGGTGTGGTCAGCTACATGCAAAAAAGTGAACCTCAGACCTCCATCTAACATCATGCACAAAAGGTCAAATTAAGATGGATTAAATATTTTGATATCATACCCAAGCCTATAAGGTTTATAGTAGAACATGTAGGTAAGACACTGCATGTCACTGAAACTAAAGGCATCTTCAAGGACAAAGCAGCACTGCCCAAAGAAGTGGAAGCCAAGATAAACAAGTAGATTTGTTTATATGGACTATATTAAACTGAGAATCTTCTACACCTCAAAGGAGATAGTGACTACAAAGGCCTCCCATGGAATGGAAGAAACTATTCACCTAATACCCATCAGATACAAAGTACTAACAGAACTCAACAAGAAAAAGACACCTAACTCCATCAAAAAATGGGGAGAATAAATGAACAAACACTTCCTCGAAGAAATACAAATGGCCAAAAAGCACATGAAAAAAATGCTCCACAACACTAATCATCAGGGAGATGCAAATCAAAACAACAGTGAGGTACCATCTCATGCCATAGAGACTGACACACATCACAAAGACCAAAACCAATCAGTGCTGGCAGGGATTCACTACTCGTAGAATGTAGTCTTGTCCAACCTTTATGAAAAATATGGAGATTCCTCAAAAAACTGGAAATTGAGCTCCCATATGATTCAGCTATACCCCTCCTAGGGATATATACAATCACAACACAAAAATGCCTTCTGCATACTTATATTTATTGCAGTGCTATTTATAATAGACAAAACCTGGAAACAACCCAGAAGCCCTTCAACAGTAAAGGAACTGTGGTACATATACACAATGGAATACTAAGCAGCCCTCAGGAAAAACAAAGTCATGAAATTTTCCTATACATGGATAGACATGGAAACTATTATGCTGAGTGAAATAACTAAGAGGGAGAGAGATAGATACAGAATAGTCCCACTCATCTGTGGGGATTAAGAAAAATAAAAGACAGTACTGTAATAATACCCAGAGACAATGGAGATGAGGTTTGGAAGGACGATCCTATGACATGAAACTTACAACCAAGAGTGGTGAGAACAGTTAGAGAAATAACTACACTAACAATTATCATGACAATGGTCATGAGTGAGAGAAGTAGAATGTCTCTTTCAAATACAGGCAGTGGATGTGGACATTGGTGGTTAAAATGTTGCACTGGTGAAGGAGAGTGTTCTTTTCTATAATTGAAACCCAACTACAGACATGTCTGTAGTCATGGTGTTTAAAAAAAAAGAGGAAATACCACTAGTTAAGCATGGAAGGAAAAATAAACCAATGGGTCTATATTAAACAGAGAAGATTTTGTACTTCAAAGGAAACAAGGACTAAAATATAAGGACTAGCCACGAATTGATAAAAACTATTCACCCAATTCCCATCTGATAAGTGGCTAATATCTAGATATAAAAAGCACTGTTAGAACTTAGCTAGAACAAAACATCTAATGACATCCAAAAATAGAGTTAAGAAATGAACAGATATTTTATCAAGATGAAATTCAGTTGGCCAAAAAAAAAAAAGCACATGAAAAAATGCTCCATGTTACTAATTATCAGGGAGATGTAAGTCAAAGCAACACATATGTGATATCTCATACCACAGACTAGCACACATCACAAAGTGCAAGAGCAACCAATACTAGCATAGAAATGAGAAGAACGGGACTCTTATTCACTGCTAGTGGGAACTGATCCAGCCACTTTGGAAACAATATGGATATTCCTCAACAAAAGAAATTGAGCTCCCACATGACTCAGCAATACCACTTCTAGGGATATTCTGTAGGAACCCAAAAACACCATGCAAAAATGCCCTCTGCATTTCTATGTTCATCACAGCACTATTTACGATAGCCAAAATTTTGAAACAACTCAAGTGCCTGAGAACAGATAAGTGTTTAGTCAAACAAACTGTGGTACATCTACACAATGGAATACTATGCAGCTGTTAGGAAAATTAAAGAAATGGAATTTGATTATATGTGGATGTATATAGAGATTATTATGCTGAGTAAAATGAGTCAGAGGGAGAGAGATAGACATAGCATGATATAACTCAGTTGTGGGATATAAGAAAATAAAATTTAGTATGGTAATAATATCCATAGACAATGGTGAGGAGGTCCAGGAGGACCAGTCCATGGTAGGAAGCTTGCCACAAAGTGGCATTGAGTGCAGTTAGAGTAGAGAAAATTCTACTATGACAATGATAGTTGAAACTAATCACTCTGGACATGAACAAGTGCTGAAAGGGAATAAAGTGACATGCATGGTACACCTTCATTAACAATAGTGTAAGTCACAATGTCAAAAAGAAAAGAGAGAGATAGAAAGAGAGAGAGAAGCAAAACGCCTGCCTCAGAGATAGGCAGCCATGAGTGGATGGGAGGGTAACTAATGACATTGGTGGAAAGAAAAGTACACTGGTGAATGGTATTGTGCATTCTATGACTGCAACTCGAACATGAACAATTTTAATAACTGTTAAAAAAAGAAAAGAAAAAGAAAAAGTTTCAGTGCCTATCCCACCAACACAGTCAACCTCCCTCCAACAATATTTCCAGAGTTCATCCATAAACTTCCCACCCAACCAAGCACCTTAACAGACACTTTTTTTTCAGTTTGGCTATTAAAGTTTGGGCTTCATGATTTCAGTGTTTTTGACTCCATAGTTTGGATATTTAGTTCTATCTTTTCTTAACATCACCAATGCACTGAATCCCATTATTATTATGTCTCTCTTTCTCCACTTCCACTCCATATCTTTTCTTCTCCTTATTATACTTTGGGGCCAACAGTATTCTAGACAATGTCCAATTTAAACCATTGCATTTCCTTATGCAGGTATTCTAAATGTATATATAAGTGATATCCTGTATTTATCTTTTTCTTGCTTCACTGAGTGAATCTTTATTTTAATTTTTATTGAGACCAAAGTGAATTGCAAGTCTTTCACAGTTATATTTAAGACTCATTGAATATATCTTCCAGTTCAATCCATGTTGCAGAGAATTGCATGATTGTGTCATTCTTTATAGCTATGTTTTACCTCTTTCTTTTTGTTTTGTTTTAAAGGATTTGTTTGAGAACTCTGGAGAAAATAGAAGAAATTCATATACAGGAATCCCAAAGGATAAAAGGCTCATAATCTGATAGCATTTTCACCTGGAATGAACTCCAAATCCATTCCTCAGCTTGGTCCCATGAGAAAAGTGCCTTCTTCCATATCTTACCCTGACAATCAGGTTGGATGAAAAGTTACAAAATGACCAATCTTGTACTTTTATGCATAGAGAACTGCTTTAAAGACAACAGTATCTAAATGAAACCTATCCTCTTTCTCATGAGATTTCTCTGTATCTTACTTCTCTCTCTCTCTCTCTCTCTCTCTCTCTCTCTCTCTCTCTCTCTCTCTCTCTCTCTCTCTCTCTCTCTCCCCACCCCCCATCTCCTCTCTCTGTCTTTTTGAGGAAAGAGTGTCACACTCAGAGCTTACTCCTGGCTCTGCGCTCAGGGATCATTCCTGACAAGCCAGGTATTAAACCTTTATAAAGTGTTGTACTACTGTTTTAGCCTTCTAATTCATTCTTACAAGCTCTGTTTTCTTTTCTTCTTGCATTACCTACCACCTTCCTTGACTGATATTGAAATTGCTCACTTATGTAACCAATAAATATTTACTAATTCCCTACTGTAGTCATCAAGGAGAAGATAATCAAAGAACTAGCCTGAATAATGCCACCATCACTTACAACAAATATAAGTATCTTCAAGACAGAAGAGCAGAATAGGAGTATATGAGTGTATTGAGATGAACAATAAAAGAATAGGTCAGCAAGGCTTTAATGATCTCAGTGTGGGCTCATTCTTAGGAACCAGAGGGGAACTAATGTAAATTTCTAAATTTTACTATGGTTAATGGCAAGGGTAGAAACAAATATAAGTTGAGGTTTCTTCCTCTAGTCTAGTCAATAGGTCTGTATGTTCCTGCTTTCACTTTCAAGCATCTAAGTAATAAAAAACGATTATTTAGGACTGGGAATAAATATGGCATCATCAGAATTATTATAAGTTACTTTTTCTCTACACCTAGGAGATGGTTATTTTATGTTACAACTGAAATTTGAGCTGTAAACATGTCTCCTACCTCCCTCAACATATTTCTTTCCTCCAACTAATAATTGTTTTCTTTTGAAAAAAGATTTTCTGCCCCCCTAAAATAAGGACAATGATAAAGAGTGAGTTGGAAAGGGATTCTTATTTTGATTTTTCCCCCAGTGGGAATTTGGGCCACATGTGGCAAGGCTGTATCTCTCATGTCCTCTTATTTTTATTTTCATTTTTATCCCAAAATGGCCTCAAGATCACATTCAGTACTGGGATCTAGCTATATCTCCCTTTCTCTTAAAAAATCTCACCTCAAAAGGCTATGCAATCTATTTCTGATCCATTTATGGAAAGGACACAAAACCGTGTGTGAACTCTGAACAAAGAGGAAGAGAGAGGAGGAAGAAAAGCCGAGAGCAGCAGCTGTTTCACAGTGACTGGCAGGATATCAGCTCCTTTAGTCTAATGATACACTTCAAGTTTCCACTAAAGTATAGTTGAAACAATTTCAGCATGGCTGGTAAGATCCCAGATCTTAAAACTTTGAAATTGAGTTTGGGTTAAATTATCTTTGTCCTGGCTGCTATGTCAAGGCAGTATAAGTTGACCAAAGAATAGTTTAGGTAAAAGCTTCACTCATGCAGCTCACTTGTGGTGGGCTTTGTTTTTTTTTTGGCTCAGAGTCCAAAAGACTTTTTCCCCTGAAGAGCCTATGCACCTTATGCCTCCAACTAGTCCAGTCTGTGTTTTCACAATCAGTTATCTATATAGGAAAAAATGTATAATGCTAAAGGTGAGTGACAGTTACCTGGACAATATATTCCTTTTGATATATTACATATGTTTTTGAATTTTATAAACACTTCAGATGTGTTTTCTTAACTTCCTCAAAACAAGATATGTTTAGATCAGCTTTCTTGGTTGACAAAAACAGATTCTAGGTTACATAGAACAGTTGTTCATGTTATAATCACCCATTCCTATCTAAAATTTTTCTAATCAGTCATTAATCTTTTTTATTTATTTTCTAGTAATGTTTCAACTGTTTGAGTTCATTAGTTCTAAGGCCCACATATAAACCATGACTTCTGCTTAAACACACATGACATATCATCATAATACCTCTTCATATGAATTTATTGGTCATATACTTTGCTTTATTTCAGTATAGTTTTTCTTTTCTTTTCTTTAAAGATTGGGTTCTATTGCAACACATAGTTAAGTTTTACTGGTGTAATTTATAATAAGCTTCTAAAAATCTAAGATAATAAAGATATAGGGTTAGTTCTTGTGTCTGTGTATATGAGAAAGAGAAACGGAGAGAGAAAATCTTTGTAGTTCATCCCAACCTGTTGCTATAGTTAATTTAATAAATATATTGCAGTTTTCCATTTTTCTATAGTAGACAATGATAACGTTTGCTACACACTTATGCTTTACCTCTAAATAAGATTATAATAATCTCTGAAACAAAAGACTCAAAGTTCAACAGTCATGATATTTTTTATTTAATGATGATGCTTATTTTTATCAACATCCAGAAGCCAATTAGCAAAGACACATTTTTTAGAAATGAGCAAACTCGTTGCTAAATCACAGACACAGCTCTCCTATTTTGTTTTGTACAGAAAAGAAAGTGTACTTATCACACCTACACAATATGCTTTTGCCCCTGTTTTCAAGCATTTAATTGCATATTCCGGAGAAATTACACACATCTCAGGTGTATTTTTAAACTAGCTAGGATTTCTCTTTTTGGACACTGATAAAAAATCTTATCTGAAAACCTGTAGATAGTCAGTGTTTCTTTACTGCTTTAAAATTACTTTGCAATTACGCTTAAAGGAGGAAAAAAATAAAACTACACAGACAAGCTAGTGAATAACTAGATTATAAAGTTAAAACAGCAGGACACTGATTTAGGAAATTGCCCAAATGGCTTTCCCAGCAAATTGTCCTCAACATTTAAGAAATAATATTTAATCATATATGAATTTTACAAGAATATAAAGAAACAAAATATTTCCCACTTTGCTTATGATATTAGTATAGTTCTAATATCAAACTACACAAAAAAAAATTTTTTTTTGGTTTTGGGCCACACCTGATGGTGCTCAGGGATTATTCCTGGCTTTATGCTCAGAAATTATTTCTATCAGGCTCTGAGTTTCTGGGGTTGAACCCGGAATGGCAATATGCAAGGCAAATGCCCTACCCACTGAGCTATTGCTCTGGTCCCCCAAGATATTTTAAGAAAAACAAATTATACTTCAATCTAGCCATGTATATAAATGTAAGCATTAGTTTAAATATATTGATTACCCATATGACAAAATTATTGACTCTTAGTTCACATTAATTACACATGGAATATAACTCTAAATTTTAAAGTATTAAGAACAATGAAGCAGAAAGAAGAAATCATGGAATATTAAATGAATTCAAGTTAGGCAAAAATTTGGGAAAAACTTTAACAGGCACCTCATTAAAATGGTTATCTAAATGATTAATAAGATTCTAAGTAAAAGTGCTCAATATCAATAGCTAATACGAAAATACAAAATAAAATAAGAATTAAACACATGGAACATCATCTGGAAAATCTAAACAAAAATAATTTTAAATGATATCATAGGTCACAAAGAATATGAAATAGCTGAAAACATCAAACTACTGTTTGACATAACTATTTTGGAAAATTTATTGAAAATACATATTAAAACAAAATGGATTGGATTGGCAGGGTGTGAAGGACACTATATGTAGTAAAATATTACATGCGAAGTTTCTGTTGTTTTAAGATGGCAAATGCATAAGAGTATCAATAAACTTGAAAGAACCTAGTATATTTTCCTTTGTGTATCATTTCACATCTTTGTATAAAACCAATTAAGCCAATGCTTTTATATCCTCTATGTTCATCTTTCAGGGTTTGATTTCAGATTTTGATTAATTAAAATAATTTAGAAATGTTCTGTAACAAAAACTTGAGAAATTAAGAAACACAGTTTTTTCTCCAATATAAAATTCTCATTATATGCTTCAGCCTACCAAGGTAAGATCACAGCCCTTTTAACTGTGTCATCTCCCTCTTCCTATGCAGTCTGGGCCAAAAGGTCACCAGTTCTGATATTTATCTACCTTCTGATCCCAAAACTACTAAGACATTCAAATATATATATAAATTCTATCTCTCAGAAAATACATTGACTCAAAACTTACTTGACCCAACAGGGTAACTAGTTGACAATATTCTTAGCATACTCAAATAACTGCATGGTTAGGAAAAATAATCTGAAATGCACATGCATTATTAGCTACCATTTGATAGAAGCAATTCAACCAAATATTTCTCAAGGTCAGAGGGAAAGTGGAACTCCAAAAATGCAGAAAACAATGGGGAAACTAAGGTGCTCAACTGCAGTCATGATAAGGAGAGAAACCTAGGGAAAACTGCAAGCCCATCAAAAAGCTTTGTGGTAAGTTTCAAATCATGGGCTGGTCCTTTTGGCCCTCATCTCTATCGTCTCTGTGTATTATTACTATAGTGTCTTTTATTTTCTTAAATAACACAGGTGAGTGAGACTATTCTCTGTTTATGTCTCTCCCTCTGACTTATTTCACACAAAATTATAGTTTCCATGTCCATCCATGTATAGGAAAATTTCATGATTTTGTTTTACCTAACAGCTGCATAGTATTCCATTGTATAGACATACATAGCTTCTTTAGCCATTCATCTGTTGTTGAGCATCTGGGTTGTATCCAGGTTTTGGCTATTGTAAATAGCACTGCAATGAACATAGGAGTGCAGAGGGCATTATTGTATTGTGTTTTTGTGATCTTGCTGGATGATATGGGAGTTCAACTTCCATTTTTTAAGAAATAATTATATGTTTTCCAGAAAGGATGGACTAGATGGCATTTGCACCAGCAGTGGATGAGAGTTTGTTTCTCCCCACATCCATGCAAACAGTGGTTGTTCTTGTTCTTTGTAATGTGTGCCAGTCTCTGGTGTGAGATGATACCTCATAATTGTTTTGATTTGTATATCCCTAATTATTAGTAATGTGGAGCATTTTCATGTGTTTTTCTTCTTTGAGTAAATGGCTGTACAATTCTTCTTTCTATTTTTGAATAGGAATAGATGTTTTTTATGTTAAGTTCTGTCAGTGCCTTGAAATCTTAGATATTAGTGCCTTATCTGATAGGTTTGGGTGTATAGTTACTTCTATTCCATGTGTAAGCTTATTACACTAGTTGCTACTTTGTTTAAATTGCAGAAGTTTCTCAATTTAACATAGTACCTTTTGTTTGTCACTGCTTCAACTTGTTTAGACAGTGGTGTGCCCGCCTTGAAATGCCTTTAATTTCAATGGTATGGAGTATTTTGCCTATGTTTTCTTCTATATACCTTATAGTTTCAGGTCTTATATCAAGGCCTTTATCATTTTGATGTGACCTTTGTGTATGGTGTTAGATAGAGGTTTGATTTTGCTTTTTTGCATATGGCTGACCAGTTGTTCCGACACTTCTTGTTGAAGAGACTTTCCTTGCTCTATTTTGTGTTCCTTGCCCCTTTATCAAAGATTAATTGTATGTGTTTGGGTCATTCTTTTAATTCAAGTCTGTTCCATTGATCTGAGGGTCTGTTTTTATTCCAGAACCATGCTGGTTTTTTTTATATAAAATCTTTATTTAAGCACCATAATTACAAGCATGATCGTACTTGGATTTCAATTATAAATAGAACACCCCTTCACCAGTGCAACATTCGCATCATCAATGCCGCCCCCCCTGTACTTGAGCCATGCATTCTACTTCTCTCACTCATTAAAATTTTCATGCTCGTTGTTAGTGTAGTTACTTCCCTAATTGCACTCACCACTCTTTGTGGTGAGCTTCATATTGTGAGCTGGTCCTTCCAGTCCTCATCTCTATTTTCTCTGGGCACTATTTCCATAATGTCTTCACTTTGGGGGGGGGGGGCACACCCGGTGGTGCTCAGAGAATACTCCTGGCTATGTGCTCAGAAATCGCTCCTGACTTGGGGGATCATATGGGAAGCCGGGGGATCGAACTGTGGTCCATCCTAGCGCCAGCAAGATAGATACTCTACGTCACCACTCCGGCCCCATAGTGACTATTAAAAAATAACTATTGTTTCGTATTACAATTTAGTGTTGGAGAAAGTGATGCCTCCATATATTTTTCCTAAAGGTTTCTTTAGGTATTCATTTCAAGAATTTTTGATCTGCTTCTTTGCAGAATGTTATGGGTATCTTTAGAGGGATTTAATTAAGTTTGTATAATTCTTTGGGAGTATAGCAGTTTTCATGATGTTAATCCTCCCAATCCATGAACAGAGTGCATGTCTCTATTTTCTTTTTTATTTATTTAAACAGAGTTTTATAGTGTTTTTTTTTTGTATTGTTCTTTATCATCTTAGTTAAGCTGACTCCAAGGTATTTAAATTTCTGTGGTGCTATTGTGAATGTGAATGTTTTTTCAATGTCTATTTCTTCTCTATCATTTTTATATAAGAAAACCATTGATTCTTGCATGTAAGTTTTGTATCCTGCCACTTTTCTATACAAATTTATTGTTTCAAGAAGATTTTTTTATAGTGTCTTTCGGGTTTTCTAAATGTTATCTTCGAACAGTGAGAGTTTAATTTCTTCCTTTCCTATTTGGATGTCCCTGAAATACTTTTCTTGCCTAATTTCTATGGCAAATAATTCCAGTATTGTGATATAAATAGGAGTGGAGAAAGGGGGCAGCCTCATCTACCAGATTTTAGGGGAAAGGTTTTTAATTTATGTACATTGAGTAAATATTTGTCATTGGCTTGTGTTAAATGGCCTTGACTATATTGAGAAAAGTTCCTTCCATTTCCATCTTGTTGAGAGTTTTATCATGAAGAGGTGTTGGACCTTATCAAATGCTTTCTTTGCATATATTGATATGATTATATGGGGTTTTTTGTTGTTGATATAGTATATTATGTTGATTGATTTACATGTTATTTTTTTAACATTCTCCAAACTTTATTTTTAAATTAATATATGTATTTAAACACGATGATTACAAACATGTTTGTAGTTGGGTTTCAGTTATAAAAAAAAAAAAAAAGAACACCCCTTAGTAAGAACTGCCCCTTTCTGGGAGGGGTCTTTGGGAGGTATCAAAAGATTGCCTCAGGCAGGAAGAGGATTGATTGGAGAGGATTTGGAGGAGATGGGGGAGTGTTGGCAAGATGGGGTGTTAGGACAGACAAGGTTTAATGCAGGGCTGAATAAGGATCCAGCATAATAGATTATGAAAGGCCACACATATTGGCCAGGGCCTGAATAAAGCTGATGTCTCCTGAAACCTGACTGCCTGTGAGTTTTCTCCTCACCACTATCCTGAACCCTCAGATTCGCCAGCTGAAGGGAGTTACAGATGTGTGGTCTGAGCTGGAGGAGAAAGACCCCTCCACCCATCCCATCACCATCCAGTCCCATCTAGGGCTGTTATTCTATAATCAATTACCTAGGAATCTACTTATCAAAAGAGGTGAGAGACCTATACCATGAAAACTGTAAAACACTTAAGAAAATGTTAAAGAAGACCTAACATTTGACTATCTAACCTAAAATACTATAGAGTTTCCATGAAATCTCTGTGAAAATTCAGACATTTTTCAAAGACTATGAATAGTCAATTATAGGGGCCGGAGAGATAGCATGGAGGTAAGGCATTTGCCTTTCATGCAGAAGGACAGTGGTTCAAATCCCGGCATCCCATATGTCCCCCATGCCTTCCAGGAGCGATTTCTGAGCAGATAGCCAGGAGTAACCTCTGAGTGCTGCCAGGTATGACCCAAAAACCAAAAAAAAAAAAAAAAGTCAATTATAAGTTGGAAATTTTGCACTAGTGAAGCTGGTATATATTGTAGGACTG
This sequence comes from Suncus etruscus, assembly GCF_024139225.1. Lineage (NCBI taxonomy): Eukaryota > Metazoa > Chordata > Mammalia > Eulipotyphla > Soricidae > Suncus > Suncus etruscus. Next base: position 54,092,405 of record NC_064851.1, read on the forward strand.
AAACTAAATTATGAACAACTATTGTAACTTAGGTGTTTAAATACAATTTAAAAAAAAAAAAAGAAAAAATGTGTGGAATAATAAAAACCGCAGGTAGCCAAACCATATTGAAAAACAAGAAACTGGTAAGCATCTAATTACTTACATTGAAGCTATTCTACAAAGTCATAGTGATCAAAATAGCATGATTTTGGAACGAAGACAGACTTTCAGATAAATTTGTCAGAATAGAACATTCAATGACAACCCCTTATGTATATGGTCAATTATTTTTGACAAAGAAGCCATTCATATGTAATGGATTAAAGACAGCCTCTTCCACAAATGGTGATCACTTTTGACAATTGTATAACCACATGTAATAAATTAAAAATCAATCTATATTCACACTTTATACAAAAATCACTTCAAAGTGGGTCAACAACTTTGATATTACATCTGAATTTATAAATTATGTTGAATAATATACTGACAAAAGGTTTCTATCTAAATTTTCCCTGGTGCTTTCTTCCTCTCTGGCTGTCCATGTTTTATAACCCTGGCCCTGTCATCCAGCACCTAACACAATTTCTCTTGGCCTATATAAACATTGTTAGAATGAAACAAAGCAGCTCTGATAATCAATTGGCCTGAAACCTGTTCTTTTCCAGTCATCAAATGGGTATAATGTTCTCGGGGTCCTGAATGAAATAGGGAGATAGATAGAAATTAACCTTTGTGTGGTTGGAGCGATAGCACAGCGATACAGCATTTGCCTTGCGCAGCCAACCCCGGACCGACCTCTGTTAGATTCCGGGCATCCCATATGGTCCCCCGAGACTGCCAGAAATGATTTCTGAGAGCAGAGACAGGATTAAACCAAGTGCCGCCTGTATGATCCACCACCACCCCACAAAAAGAAAGAAATTGACCGTTGTGGACTGACTGAGTCAACACAGTACCAGGCAATTTTAATCATTAAAGCTTTATAATAGAGTTTCAAAATAGCTAATATGTATACCTTTACATTTCTCATTCTTCAATATGACTTTGACTATTCGTGGTCTCGTCTAATTCCTTACAAGTTTTATTAGTTACTTTTGTAGATCTTTGAAAAATGTTGCCTGAATTTTGATGGGGATTACATTAAATATACATAATGGCTTCAGTAAGGTAATCATTTTAACAATATTTATTTTTTCAATTAATGAGAATACAGTATTTTCCATTTCCTAAGGTCTTCTATTGCTTTCTTAAATGATTTAAAGTTATTATATAGCACTCCCATGTCTTTTTTATTTTTTTAATTTAAACACCGTGATTACAAAAATGACTGTAGTTAGGTTTCAGTTACAAAAAGAACATTCCCATTCACCAGTGCAACATTCCCACCACCAATGCACACCATCTCCCTCCACCCACACATTCTACTTCTCTCATTCATTAACATTCCCCATGTCTTTTTAAATTAATTGTAGACACTAGCTTTTGGATTCTGTTTAAATGGAGTAGATTCCTCAATCTCTTTATCTTCTGATTCATTTTTTGTATATAAAAAGACAACTTTTGTATTTTTTGTATATTGATGATGAAGCCATTTACTTTGCTTAATTTGTTTATTATTTCCAGCAATAATTTGACTTCTTTTCCAATATGGAGCTCTTAGATTTGTTTTTCTTGCCTGCTTGATTGCTGTAGTTAGGACTTCTAGTACTATATTGAATAACAGTAAATCCAGTAGATATAATTGTTTTTTGCCTGATCTCAGAGGGAATGGTTTTAGTTTGTCACTATTAGAATGATACTGACTGTGGATTTGTTATAGAAGCCCTTACTATCTTGATGAAAATTCCCTCCACTCTTATTTTGTTGAGTATTTTTATTATCAGTGGATATTGGATCTTGTCAAAAAGCTTTCTGTGCATTAATTGATATAATCCTATGGTTCTTATTTTTCTTTTATTAATGTAGTATATTAATGATTCACCCATTTTTTCTCATTTTTACTCCCCTGCATTTACACCCAGCTCTTATATTTACATATAACACAGGGATTTCTTATTTTTTTAATGCTTTGGGACCACACCTGGTACTGCTCAGAGTTTACTTTAGGCTCTATGCTCAGGAATTACTCCTGGAGGGGTTTGACAGGGAACTATTTGAAAAACTGGAATTGAATCTTGGTTGGCTGCATGCAAGTCAAGTGTTCTACCTGCTCTCCTATCTCTCCAGCCCCTGATTTATATATGTTGAACTATCCTTGCTTCCCTGGGACGAATTCCACAATGTATGATTTTTTGATGTGTTGTTGGATTTAGTTAGCTAAGATTTTGTTAAGAATGTTGACATAGATGTTTATTAGGCAGATTGTTCTAAACTTTTTTTTCTGGAAATACCTCTGCTCGTGTTGTGTTTTAGTTAACTGTTAGCTTCACAGGAGGTATTAAGAAGGACTTCCGGGCCCGGAGAGATAGCACAGCGGCGTTTGCCTTGCAAGCAGCCGATCCAGGACCAAAGGTGGTTGGTTCAAATCCCGGTGTCCCATATGGTCCCCCATGCCTGCCAGGAGCTATTTCTGAGCAGATAGCCAGGAGTAACCTCTGAGCAACGCCGGATGTGGCCCAAACACCAAAAAAAAAAAAAAAAAAAAAAAAGAAGGACTTCCATTGACATTTTGGAAGAGTTTAATGAGTAAAAACAACAAACCTTCTCTGAAGACTTGATAGAAGTCAACAATGAATTCATTCAGATAAAGGCGTTTTCTTGAAAGACACTTAATTACTCTGTAGATTTACTTACTTATAATTGGCCTGTTAAGGCTTTTAACTTCTTTGCTCAGCATTGGGAGACTACATGACTCCGTAAATCTATTCATTACTTCTAGATTCTACAACTTAAGATCATAACCTCATTATATGTTGAATTATTAAAAGGTCTGCTGTAATTTCTTCCCACTCATCTCCAATCTGAGTTATTTGAATATTTTCTATTGATTCTTGTTAAAGGTGTGCCTTATTCTTTAAAGAACTAACCACTGATTTTATATTGATTATTTGAATTGCATTCTTGGTTTCTATGTTGTTGATTTCTGCTCTCATTATTATTTCTCTCCTTCTAACCACCATTTGATGTTCCTTGTTCATATTTTTGGGATTGTGTTTAAGTGGTTGGTGTGGATATTTTCTTCTTTCTTAATGTGAACCTGAAATGCTATTAATTTTCCCTATAGTATAGCATTTGCTGCATCCCCTAGTTCTGACAGCTTATATTTTCACATTCATTAGTTTCAGGAATATTTTTATTTTTCTTTATTTCCTGTTTGATCCAGTTGCTATTTCACAGTATTTTGTCAACTTCTATGTGTTGGAACTTTTCACCATCTTCTTCTTTATGTGGTTAATTTCTACTTTTATGGTATGATCTGAGAAGATACTTTGTACAATTCCTATATTTGTAAATTTACATATATATTTGATTAATGCCCTAATATGTATTCTATCTTGGACAATGTTCCATGCACACTATAGAAGAATGTATATTCTCATTTGGGGGGATGAAGAGATATGTATATGTCCAACAATGCCAGTTATTGTAGCTCCTCATTGAAAACTGCCTCTTTATGGATATCCCATTTGGTTGATCTGTCTAGTAGTGAAAGTGGAGTATTGATGTCTCCCACTATTATCTATGTTTTCATCAATTTATAAATAGCAATATTTATGTTTCTTTATATTTGTTAGCAGAAACTTTATGCATTTTTCTGCCCCTTCATTTAGTTCATGACTATTGATTATGGTCAGCATTTCTTGATCTATTGTTTTCTTAACCAATAGGCAGTGTACATAACTATCTCTAATTACTTTCCTTATATTGAATGCTAATCAGTCTGATATAAGTATGACTAACCCATTGGCATGAAAGATTGTTTTACATTATATAAAAGCAGATGGATGGGTTTTCTTTCCTGATCCATCGAGCTACTATGTGCATTTTAATAGTGGGATTTATTCTAGGAATAATGAGAGGGATTAATAATATGTAGAGCTGTGTTGTTGTCTTTGTGTACATGTGTGTGAAATTTAGCTATTTTTGCAAGAGTCTCATTTGCATAGGTGGCCTTTCCACAATTCTTGGAGATTAGGTTTGGTTGCTAAAATGATGCCAGATCTTGTTTGAAAAAGTTCTTATTCCTCAAGTCTAAATGATAGCTCTTCAGGGTGCTGTCTCTAGGCTGGAATTTTTTAATTTAATACTTTGAATATGTCAGTTTGAATAATATATTTTCTGGATGTAAGATATAATAAAATTTTGATACTCTTGTTATTTTCCTTAAGTTTGATTAATTTTCTTTTATCTCTTGTTGCTTTAAGTAGTCTGTCTTTGTATATTATCATTTGAGTACTATGTGTCTGGGTGTTGTTTTGTTTGCTTTTATTTTGTTTAATACTCTTTGGTCCTCTTGATTCTGTATAGGAGCCTCTCTAGAGATCAATTATTATTTCCAGCTGTTCTTCCCATTCCCTTTTTCTCTCCTTCTGGTATTCCTATTATTCCTCTTACTATTTTACATCTTCTCCTGATCATTTATCTCTCTTTTTTTGTCACCATGGTTCAGGTGCCTGTTTGAGTGCCATTATGTTGAATAATAGCCCTGAATGGGGCTGGATGATGGTGAGATGAATGGAGGGTGAGGCCTTTCTCCTCCAGCCTCGGCCACAAGTCTGCAACTCCCTCCAGTCGGCAGTCTACAGGTTCAGGATAGCGGCAAGAACATGATCCACAGACAGGTTTCAGGAGATATCAGCTTTATTCAGGCCCTAGCCAACACATGTGGCTCCTAAGCTTAAACCTTTTACTCTAGGTTCTTAGTCAGCCCTGACATCTCAACCTCTTTCAGCCATCTCCTCTTCTGCTCTTTCTTCCTTGCTAAATCTCTCCCAATCAATCCCCTTCCTGCCCCTTAGGCAACCTTATGTTACCTCCCAAAGACCCCTCCCAAAAATGGGTAGTTCTTACTATCAGGTAAGTTTACATAGGAAGATGTGGGGGAGTCTCTTCATTCTTGGTGATGAGCAGTATTTTGTCTTCAATATTACTGATATTGTTCTCTACATGTTGAATTCTGTTGTATGACTAAATATTATGATTTTAATGCTTTTAGTTCTATTTGTATGGATTATTTGAATTTCTGGATAATTTCATCTTTCAGTTAGTTGCATTGTTCTAATGGTTGCCTTATTTCCAGGGTGATTATATGGAGCATTGCTTAAGTTACTCAATGGTGAGGGTTAAGGCTTTGAGCTTGTTAATTTGGCAGGACTAGTGTTACTGTCTACCAGAGCATTTGAATTCTTTTGTTTTTACCTTGTTTTTGAAGATGCTGTGATTTGAAATTCAAAATCTCAATTGTGTGAGATCTAAACTGTTTCTTTATGTTTCAGCATAATGTTACTCTCTGTAATCTGCTAATCTAACAATGCTAGCCCACTGATATGCTATTTCCATGTTTATACAGGAAAATAATTCTTTATCCCATTTGCCTAGCAGACAATTGTTGTGGTGTTTGATGCAAGATATCAAAACAAGAAACACTTGGTATTAGTAGAATAAAAGGGATGTTTGCCTCGCAGACATGGTAGTGTCTCTAAGGTTTAGGGTTCAAAATGTGGCCAGTAGTGCTGATGCTTCTGGGTGCTGGGAAGACATGATAAAGTGACACAGGGCACTGCTACTTCTAGAGATCAGTGCCCTGGAAGCAGTTGGGTGACAAATGAGCCGGAGTCTGTTTTATGTGTCCCACTGATGTGTCTTTGGACAGCAGGAAGTAATGGGGGAACTTACAGTTGCAGGGCAGCCAGTGAGAAGTGGCACATGGCACAGGATCTATGGGTGGGCTGGTACATGACTTATTTTTAAAACATAGAAAATGTTTTATTGGGGCCGGTAAGGTGGTGCTAGAGGTAAGGTGTCTGCCTTGCAAGCGCTAGCCAAGGAAGGACCATGTTTTGATCCCCTGGTGGCCTATATGGTCCCCCCAAGCCAGGGGCAATTTCTGAGCGCTTAGCCAGGTTAACCCCTGAGAATCAAACAGGTGTGGCCGAAAAAACAAACAAACAAAAAAACCAAACAAACAAATAAAAAAGAAAATGTTTTATCAAGATACTACAGGGAGCATAGTCAAAATTTGCGTAATAAAGAAACTGATATATAGCTCAGTTGAGGGCACTTCTCCTACAAGTAATAACATACCTAACATTAATAGTTTAAAATATTATATTTGTATCATAATAAACTACTCCTTTATTACTGAAAATTTAACATATGAACTATTTTAAATTTTAAATAGAATGAATGAATCATCATTAAGGAATAAATGTTTATTCATTTATTAAAGAATAAAGTTTTATTTTATTTATTTTATTTTTTTATTTTTTTTTAATTTATTTAAACACCTTAATTCCATACATGATTGTGTTTGGGTTTCAGTCATGTAAAGAACACCACCCATCACCAGTGCAACATTCCCATCACCAATGTCCCAAGTCTCCCTCCTCCCCACCCGACCCCCGCCTGTACTCTAGACAGGCTCTCCATTTTCCTCATACATTCTCGTTATTAGGACAGTTCAAAATGTAGTTATTTCTCTAACTAAACTCATCACTATTTGTGGTGAGCTTCCTGAGGTGAGCTGGAACTTCCAGCTCTTTTCTCTTTTGTGTCTGAAAATTATTATTACAAGGGTGTCTTTCATTTTTCTTAAAACCCATAGATGAGTGAGACCATTCTGTGTTTTTCTCTCTCTCTCTGACTTATTTCACTCAGCATAATAGATTCCGTGTACATCCATGTATAGGAAAATTTCATGACTTCATCTCTCCTGACAGCTGCATAATATTCCATTGTGTATATGTACCACAGTTTCTTTAGCCATTCGTCTGTTGAAGGGCATCTTGGTTGTTTTCAGAGTCTTGCTATGGTAAATAGTGCTGCAATGAATATAGGTGTAAGGAAGGGGTTTTTGTATTGTATTTTTGTGTTCCTAGGGTATATTCCTAGGAGTGGTATAGCTGGATCGTATGGGAGCTCGATTTCCAGTTTTTGGAGGAATCTCCATATCGCCTTCCATAAAGGTTGAACTAGACGGCATTCCCACCAGCAGTGGATAAGAGTTCCTTTCTCTCCACATCCCCGCCAACACTGTTTATTCTCATACTTTGTGATGTGTGCCATTCTCTGGGGTGTGAGGTGGTATCTCATCGTTGTTTTGATTTGCATCTCCCTGATGATTAGTGATGTGGAACATTTTTTCATGTGTCTTTTGGCCATGTGTATTTCTTCTTTGTCAAAGTGTCTGTTCATTTCTTCTCCCCACTTTTTGATGGGGTTAGATGTTTTTTTCTTGTAAAGTTCTGTCAGTGCCTTGTATATTTTGGAGATTAGCCCCTTATCTGATGGGTATTGGGTGAATAGTTTCTCCCACTCAGTGGGTGGCTCTTGTATCCTGGGCACTATTTCCTTTGAGGTGCAGAAGCTTCTCAGCTTAATATATTCCCATCTGTTAATCTCTGCTTTCACTTGCTTGGAGAGTGCAGTTTCCTCCTTGAAGATGCCTGTAATGTCCTGGAGTGTTTTGCCTATGTGCTGTTCTATATATCTTATGGTTTTGGGGCTGATATCGAGGTCTTTAATCCATTTGGATTTTACCTTCGTACATGATGTTAGCTGGGGGTCTAAGTTCAATTTTTTTGCAAGTGGCTAGCCAGTAGTGCCAACACCACTTGTTGAAGAGGCTTTCCCTGCTCCATTTAGGATTTCCTGCTCCTTTATCAAAAATTAGGTGATTGTATGTCTGGGGAACATTTTCTGAGTATTCAAGCCTATTCCACTGATCTGAGGACCTGTCCTTATTCCAATACCATGCTGTTTTGATAACTATTGCTTTGTAGTACAGTTTAAAGTTGGGGAAAGTAATTCCTCCCATATTCTTTTTCCCAATGATTGCTTTAGCTATTCGAGGGTGTTTATTGTTCCAAATGAATTTCAAAAGTGTCTGATCCACTTCTTTGAAGAATGTCATGGGTATCTTTAGAGGGATGGCATTAAATCTGGGGAGTATTGCCATTTTGATGATGTTAATCCTGCCAATCCATGAGCAGGGTATGTGTTTCCATTTCCGTGTGTCCTCTCTTATTTCTTGGAGCAGAGTTTTATAGTTTTCCTTGTATAGGTCCTTCACATATTTAGTCAAGTTGATTCCAAGATATTTGAGTTTGTGTGGCACTAAAGAATAAAGTTTTAGCATAGTAACATTAGGAAATCCTTGATGTAGGCTTCCAAAAATATGCCCTTTTTTAAAATATTTATTTTTAAAAATAATTTAAAATTTTTATTTAATCACCATGATTACAAACATGTTTGTAGTTTGGTTTCAATTATAAGAAAGGACACCCCTTCACCAGTGCAACACTCCTACCACCAATATCCCCATTTCCCTCCTCCCCCACCCTCCACCTCTATTCAAGACAGGCATTCTATTTCTCTCACTCTCTAACTGAACTCATCACTTTTTGTGGTAAGCTACATACCATGGACCAGTTTTTCCAGCCCTCATCTCTACTGTTCCTGTGTATTATTACAATAATGTCTTTTATTTTTCTTAAATCCAACAGATGAGTGAGACTATTCTGTGTCTATCTCTCTTCTTCTGACTTATTTCACTCAGCATAATAGTTTTCATGTCTATCCAAGTATAGGAAAATTTCATGACTTTATTTTTCCCAAGGGCTGCATAGTGTTCCATTGTGTATATGTACCACAGTTTCTATAGCCACTCATTTGTTGTTGGGAATCATGGATATTTCTAGACTCTGGATATTATAAATAGTGCTGCAATGAATCTAGGTGTGCAGAAGGCATTTTTGTGTTGTGTTTTAGTGTTCTCGGGTATATCCCTAAGAATGGTATAGCTAGATCATATGGTGGCTCTTTATCCAGTTTTTTTGAAGAATCTCCATATAGTTTTCCATAAAGGCTGACTAGACAGCATTCCCACCAGTGAATGAGAATTCCTTTCTCCCACATCCCAGCCAGCACTGATTGTTCTTGTTTGTTTGTTTTGGGGCCACAACTGGCGATGCTCAGGAGTTACTCCTGGCTATGCGCTTAGAAGTCACTTCTGGCTTGGGGACCTTATGGGATACTGGAGGATCGAACCGAGGTCAGTCCTAGGTCAGCCACATGCAAGGCAAACACCTTACCACTGCAGCCCTTGATCTTATTCTTTGCTATGTGTACCAGCCTTTGTGGCATGACATGATACCTCATTGTTGTTTTGATTTGCATCTCCCTGATGATTAGTGATGTGGAGCATTTTATTTCATGTGTCTTTGACCACTTGTAGTTCTTCTTTGAGGAACTATCTATTTCTTCTCCCCTTTTTTGTCTGTTCATTTCTTCTCCCCATTTTTGATAGCGTTAGATTGCTTTTTTGTTGAGTTTTGTTAGTGCCTTGTATATCTTAGATATTAGCCCCTTATCTGATGGGTATTGGATGAATAGTTTCTCCCATTCCGTACGTGGCCTTTGTATCCTAATTACTATTTTCTTTGTGGTGCATACAATTCTCAACTTAATATAGTTTATCTCTATTTCCAATTGTTTAGAAAGTGCTGTTTTCTCCTTGAAAATACCTTTAGTCTTCATGTCATAGACTGTTTTAGCTATGTGTTTTTCTATATACCTTATGGTTCTGGATTGGATATCAAAGTCTTGCCCTGTTATCAAAGACTAATTGATTGTATGCCTGGGGAAGATTCTCTGAATACTCAAGTCTATTCCAATGATCTGAAAGTCTGTCTTTATTTCAATACAATGCTTCTTCTTCTTTTTTTTTTTTGGTTTTGGGTCACACCCGGCAGTGCTCAGGGGTTACTGCTGACTCTATGCTCAGAAATCATCCCTGGAAGGCACAGGGGACCATATGGAATGTTGGGATTCGAACCAACATCCTTCTGCATGAAAAGCAAACGCCTCATCCCCATGCTATCTCTCCGACCCCACAATGCTATTTTTAATGACTCTTGCTTTCTAGTACAAATTAAAGCTGGGGAAAGTGATATCACCCCCTCTTCTTTTTCCTAAGGGTTGCTTCAGCTATTCGTGGGTGTTTGTTGTTTCAAATTAATTTCAGGAGTGTTTGATCCACTTCTTTGTTTTTTAATTTGTTAAAATATACCACATAGTTGACATAACTGATCATAATACATTTCTTTCAGGATGACAGAAAGTAAAGTTATTAAAAAATAGAAAGAAAATAGAAAAATTAAAAAAAAAGGATAAAAAATGAAGGGGAGAGAGTTCATGGAAATTATTGTATCACCAATAAAGTTGTTACAAAAGCTGAAGGTTTAGTACTCTCTCCCTTTTTTTCTTTTGAGATGGGAGATAACCCCCCCCAAAAGATGTGTGTGTGTGTGTGTGTGTGTGTGTGTGTGTGTGTGTGTGTGTGTGGCAGATATCATTTGTATCGGCATAGTAAAATATGGAAGAAATTGAGAAGAAAGACCTTTGGCCTAAAAAAAAAGACCACGGAGATCTTACCTCCGAAGTATTTTGGCATAAGACCAAATCAAGGCTCCAGGCATGGGGTTGTCCAACCCTATAGTCATTCTCCGTGGTCCACTCTTCACCATCACAGTTGTTGCTGTCAGGTAACTGTAGTTAGAGATCCTGGTCTCTGTATAGGTCCTATGTCGAAGTCTGGGTGGTGTTTAGTGTCTTCTGGTTCCATCTCACTTTGTTACCATTGTAGAGAATCCTGTCCTAAAAGCAGACTGCTGCTGTTGCTCAGTTGTCAGGGTGACATAAGAACTGTCTTTGGAATAAGTCAGTGCCATGATGGTAGTGGGTCCTTCCTTGGTAGAATTTATGTTCCTGGTGTTGATGTAGGAAACCATGTTTGTTTCTGTAGGTGGTATACATGGTTCAGGGGTGAATAATCAATGTCCATTGATCTACTTCTTTGAAGAAGAAGTGTCATGTGTATCCTTAGAGGGATTGCATTAACTCTGTGTAATTCTTTGGGGAGTACTGACATTTTAATGATGTTAAAATTTAATGATGTTAAAGTTTAATGATGTTAACATTTTTGTGTGTTCTATTTTATTTCCTGAAGCAATGTTTTGTAGTTTTCTTTGTATAGACCCATCATCTGTTTAGTTAAGTTGATTCCAACTTAACTGAATTTGTGGGCACTAATGTGATTGGGATTGTAATGGGATTATTTTTATTTTTAATGTTTATTTCTTTTCTGTCATTATTTGTGTATAAGAAGGCCATTGATTTTTGTGTGCTAATTTTGTAGCCTGCCATTTGGCTATACGAATATATTGTTTCTAGAAGCTTTTTAGTAAGAGCCCTTAGGGTTTTCTAAATATAGTATCATGTCATCTGCAAGCAGTGAGAGCTTGACTTCTTTCTTTCCTATCTGGAATCCCTTGATATCTTTTTCTTGCCTAATTGCCATGACAAACACTTTTTTTTACTATGATGAATAGGAATGGTGAAAGCGGGCAGTCTTGTCTTTATCAGATTTTAGAGGAAAAGCTTTTAGTTTATCCCCATTGAGAATAAAATTTGTCATTGGCTTGTGTTAAATGGCCTTGACTATAGTGAGAAAAGTTCCTTCCATTTCCATCTTGTTGATAGTTTTATTTTTATCATGAATGGGCGTTGGTCGTTATAAAATGCTTTCTTTGCATATATTGATATGATCATATGGTTTTTCTGTAATGATTTCTTTGACTGTTGATTCTTCCTAGGGATTTTCTTTCTGGGTCTCTGGGATGCCAATGATTCTTATGTTGTTTCTGTTGGTACAAAGGCTTCTATTTTCATCTGTCACTTTCTTTGAGGAATTTTTCCATTTTCTGCTCATTTGTTTTAAGACTCTTTTCTATTCTTTTTTCTTGTATGAAGTTGTTTTACAATTCATCTTACAGCTCACTGATTCAGTCTTCAGCTGCTGTTAGGAGAGGCTTTCCAGTAAGGTTTTCATTTCACCTACCAAGTTTTTCAGACCTATTATTTCAGTTTGTAGTTTTCTGATTTCTATTTTCATATCATCTTGATTCTTATTTGTGTTCCATTCAATTCAACACATGCTTTCTTTGAGTTCTATGAGGATCCTCCATATTTCTTCTCTAAACTCTTTATCTGAGAGGCTACATAGGTGGTTGGCATTTTTGGGGTCATCAGAGCTACTATCTTCATTCTCTGTGCACGATGTTGGCTTGCATTGTTTCCCCCATTGTCGCACCTGTTGTGTGATGTTTTCTGTGTGTTGTGCTAGGATTCATTGACTAGGAGATGTGTGTGGCTGCTCAGCAAATGGAGTGGCCTAGCTCCTCTGGCTCTGCCCTTTTTAATTAAGGCCAGCTCACCTCTGAGACAACTTCTGGGCTGGGATGGTTCCAAAACCGGCATAGGAGGATCTAGACAACATCTGCTTGCTAGACTTTAGGCGGCAAACAGACTCTATCTTTCTTGGGCTGTGCCAGTTCACATCTGATCACGTAGCATATGGAGACACATATGGGCAGAGTTGGTCCCGAAATCCAGCAGCTGAGGGTCAGGGCAGCTGCTGCTTGCTAGGTATTTGGCAGCAATCTGCTGAATGCTGTTTCTAAAAAAACAACTGAACATTTCATAAGAACCTCAAAATGTATTTAGTAAGCTGATAATGTAAAGTAGAATTTCATTGTGTTAATGGAAATTAAAGAGTTACATTGTGTTTTTTCTGTGAATAATTTATTTTCCCACTGTTTATAGCTACTGAAATTATTGGCATTTTTCTCACTGATTTTCATATAGTATTTACACTTATACCTACAGTTGCTGTATTGTTGTATATGTAAACATTTTTATGGGATTATTATGTTACTGACCCTACCCTGATAGGTGATTGTGCCCCACCCTAGCGTGTTACCTGGCATTCTGCTCCCACCCTAGGGTGGTACCTGATTCCATCATTGGGTGGTACCTGATCCCACCATTGGGTGGTACCTGATTCTGGGGCATAAAAACAAGGGTCTGTGGAAGGTAAGGGGCTTTTTTTCCTGGGGCCTATTCTTTTTTAATTTTTTTATTTAAACAACTTTATTACATACATGATTGTGTTTGGGTTTCAGTCATGTAAAGAACACCACCCATCACCAGTGCAACATTCCCATCACCAATGTCTCAAATCTCCCTACTCCCCACTCCACCCCCGCCTGTACTCTAGACAGGCTTTCTATTTCCTGCGTATATTCTCATTATTAGGATAGTTCAAAATGTAGTTATTTCTCTAACTAAACTCATCCCTGTTTGTGGTGAGCTTCCTGAAGTGAGCTGTAACTTTCAGCTCTTTCCTCTTTTGTGTCTGAAAGTCATTATTGCAAGAATGTCATTCATTTTTCTTAAAACCCATAGATGAGTGAGACCATTCTGCATCTTTCTTTCTATCTCTGACATATTTTACTCAGCATAATAGATTCCATGTACATCCATGTATAGGAAAATTTCATGACTTCATCTCTCCTGACAGCTGCATAATATTCCATTGTGTATATGTACCACAGTTTCTTTAGCCATTCGTCTGTTGAAGGGCATCTTGGTTGTTTTCAGAGTCTTGCTATGGTAAATAGTGCTGCAATGAATATAGGTGTAAGGAAGGGGTTTTTGTATTGTATTTTTGTGTTCCTAGGGTATATTCCTAGGAGTGGTATAGCTGGATCGTATGGGAGCTCGATTTCCAGTTTTTGGAGGAATCTCCATATCGCCTTCCATAAAGGTTGAACTAGACGGCATTCCCACCAGCAGTGGATAAGGGTTCCTTTCTCTCCACATCTCCGCCAACACTGCTTGTTCTCATTCTTTGTGATGTGTGCCATTCTCTGGGGTGTGAGGTGGTACCTCATAGTTGTTTTGATTTGCATCTCCCTGATGATTAGTGATGTGGAGCATTGTTTCATGTGTCTTTTGGCCATTTGCATTTCTTCTTTGTCAAAGTGTCTGTCCATTTCTTCTCCCCATTTTTGATGGGATTAGTTTTTTTTTTTCTTGTAAAGTTCTGTCAGTGCCTTTGGAGATTAGTCTCTTGTCTGATGGGTATTGGGTGAATAGTTTCTCCCACTCAGTGGGTGGGTCTTGTATCCTGGGCACTATTTCCTTTGAGGTGCAGAAGCTTCTCAGCTTAATATATTCCCATCTGTTAATCTCTGCTTTCACTTGCTTGGAGAGTGGAATTTCCTCCTTGAAGATGCCTGTAATGTCCTGGAGTGTTTTGCCTATGTGCTGTTCTATATATCTTATGGTTTTGGGGCTGATATCGAGGTCTTTAATCCATTTGGATTTTACCTTCGTACATGATGTTAGCTGGGGGTCTAAGTTCAATTTTTTGCAAGTGGCTAGCCAGTAGTGCCAACACCACTTGTTGAAGAGGCTTTCTTTGCTTCATTTAGGATTTCTAGCTCCTTTATCAAAAATTAGGTGATTGTATGTCTGGGGAACGTTCTCTGAGTATTCAAGCCTATTCCACTGATCTGAGAGCCTGTCTTTATTCCAACACCATGCTGTTTTAATAACTATTGCTTTGTAGTACAGTTTAAATTTGGGGAAAATAATTCCTCCCATATTCTTTTTCCCAATGATTGCTTTAGCTATTCTAGGGTGTTTATTGTTCCAAATGAATTTCAAAAGTGCCTGATCCACTTCTATGAAGAATGTCATGGGTATCTTTAGAGGGATTGCATTAAATCTGTACAATGCTTTGGGGAGTATTGTCATTTTAATGATGTTAATTTTGCCAATCCATGAGCAGGGTATGTTCTTCCATTTCTGCGTGTCCAGTATATTCTTGCTGGGTTTCAGTCTGGTTGACCTGTCAAGTGTTGACAATGCCATGATGAGGTCTCCCACAATTATTGTGTTGTTACTGATATTATTTTTCAGATTTGTCAACAATTTTATTAAATATTTTGCTGGACTCTCATTCGGTGCATATATGCTTAGGAGAGTGATTTCTTCCTGCTGTACGTATCCCTTGATTAATACAAAATGTCCATCTTTGTCCCTTACAACTTTCCTGAGTATAAAGTTTGCATCATCTGATACTAGTATGGCCACTCCAGCTTTTTTTATGGGTGTTGTTTGCTTGGATGATTTTCCTCCAGCCTTTTATTTTGAGTCTACGTTTGTTCTGACTATTCAGGTGCATTTCTTGTAAGCAGCAGAAAGTTGGATTGAGTTTTTTGATCCATTTAGCCACTCTGTGTCTCTTAACTGGTGCATTTAGTCCATTGACATTGAGAGAAAGAATTGTCCTGAGAGTTAGTGCCATCTTTATATTGAAGTTTGGTGTGTCTGTTGGTTAGTCTTGTCTTAAAGTAGGCGGTTCAGTTTTTCTTTTAAGACTGGTTTTGAGTCTGTAAAGTTTCTGAGCTGTTGTTTGTCTGTGAAACCATGTATTGTTCCTTCAAATCTGAAAGTGAGTTTTTCTGGGTGCAGTATTCTAGGTGAAGCATTAATTTCATTGAGTTTTGTCACTATGTCCCGCCACTGCCTTCTGGCCTTGAGTGTTTCTGGTGACAGGTCTGCAGTAAATCTCAAGGATGTTCCCTTGAATGTAATTTCTCTTTTTGATCTTTCTGCTTTCAGAATTCTGTCTCTATCTGTGGGATTCGTCATTGTGACTAGGATGTGTCTTGGGGTGTTTTTTCTGGGGTCTCTTTTATTTGGTACTCTTTGGGCATGCAGGATTTGATTGCATGTATTCATTAGCTCTGGTGGTTTCTCTTTAATGATGTTCTTGACCATTTTTCTTCCTGTAGATTTTCTTCCTGGGCCTCTGGGACTCCAATGAAGTTGTTTCTGTTGAGCTTATCATAGACTTCTATTTTCATCTGTTCCCATTCTTTGAGTAATTTTTCCATTGTTTGATCATTTGCTTTAAGGCTTTTTTCCAATTTCTACTGCTGTATGGAATTGTTATTCATCTCATCTTCCAGGTACTAATTCTATCCTCAGCTGCTTTTAACCCGTGGGAAAGCTCAACCATGTTTTTCTTCATCTACTGAGTTTTTCAAACCTGTCATTTGACCTGAAATTTCAGTTTAGACATTTCTGATTTCTATCTTCATATTCTCTTGATTATTAGTAGTGTTCTCTTTTATACTTTCTTTGAGTTCTTTGAACATCTTTCATATTGCGACTCTAAACTCCTTATCTAAGAGACTGACTAGTTGGTTGGTCATGTTCAAGTCATCAGAGTTGCCATCATCATTCTCTATGTCTGGCACTGGCCTGCATTGTTTTCCCAGTGTCACATTTGTATTGTGGGTTTTTCTATGTGTTGTGGTTGTATTCATTGGCTACATGATGTGCACAGCGGGGAAGCAAAGCGGAGTGGCCGTACTCCTCTGGCTCCACCCTTTCTGGGCTTGTAAACTCACCTCCAGGGAAGGCTCCAGGGAAGGTGAGCTGTCTGCAGATGAGCACACACAGGATGAAATCAGGCTGAAAAGGAGCACAGCACAGATGACAGGCAGATAGAGGTGCTGGCATCTGAGTTCCAGCAGAGTTCAGCGGCTTCCCGTTTCTGGGTGTGTAAGCTCAACTCCAGGGAAGGCTCCAGGGAAGGCAAGCCATCCGCAGATGAGCCACACACAGGATGAAATCAGGCCGAAAATGGAGCACAGCACAGAAGACAAGCAGATAGGGGTGCTGGCATCTGAGTTCCAGCAGAGTTCAGCGGCTTCCCCTTTCTCCGGGGTCTATTCTTAGGCCTTTTGGGGTCGACCTCTTCATAGAATAAAGAGCTCTTTTCTTCAGAAGCCTGACTGCCTGTTAGCTTTCTTTCCACTGCATTCACCTTAGACCACCGGCTGAATAGGATAACAGAAGCATGGTCTGAGCTGGAGGAGAAAGGCCTCATCCTCCATCGCTCCATCAGTCAACCTCATCAGGGGCTGATTTGCAACCTTATGGTGCCCAAACAGGCTGAACCTGGACCTTCAATAACCGTAAGTGAAATATTTCATTGGAAATTTCCTCTGCTGAACATTAAATGGTTTCTGTGGTTAGTCATTTGGATTCTGCCACATTTTTGCATAAATATTGGTTCTCTGTTATACAAGTGGATTATTCCATTTTGTTTTAAACTAATTGGTTTGGATCTAAGGACAATCACTACAGTTAGATGGTTTTGGTCTATATTTCAAATGAAAATTTCATTGTCTCCAGCCGTCATAGTTTGTGGAATTTCTGTGTTGGCTCATGTTGTTACTGTGAGCATAGGTATTGGCTGGTATTTAGGAAATAGAAAGTGTAGAAATGGTGAGGCTAAAACCAGTATAGATAATAAGGAAATCTTTCTGACAAAAATTCAGACCAAGGTGCAGGCCGACGAATCCAGCCCCACAACCAACAATATAGGAATTTTTCCTGGAAGAAAAACAACTTGGAAAGTTAAGCCTGATTCTAGCGAATCGCATGACAATAGTGACTCAGACAATGATCCACCTCAGGTGCTAACTCCAGAAGTTAGGCCTCATTCTAATCACAAAATTGAATCGCACAACAGTGCAGATTTAGACGATGATCCACACACATGGCCTCAGAGCTCTATTCAGAGTAATTTTGCTAACACGACCTCATCCCTTTATACGGGGTAAATGTTTCTATCTATGTACCCTATCAGATGGAAGAATTAGAGTGGTTTAAAAAAGAATGTAAAGAGTATAGTCCAAAATCACCATACAGTGTGGAGTTACTAAAACTTTGGAGTCATAACTCATCTTGGACTTTGTATGATATTAAAAGAATTGCTGTTATATGCCTGTCGTATAAACAGCGAAGTGAATGGGAAATGTACTATTCAGAAGGCGTAAAAGACAAATTATATAGCACGGGTGTTATGAAAAAAACAAGTGGCAGGTGTTCCTCTATCGTATGAATTATTGATGGCAGAAAATCAAATTGCAAATATTCAGACACAAGCAGCTTTACCTAAAGAAATCTTAAATTTAATTAGGGATATTGCATTTTCATAATGGGAAAAAATTGATTCTAACAGCTTTGGTAGAGGAAACTTTTTTAAAATTACCCAAGGCCCTTATGAGCCATATGCAGAGTTTGTAGGTAAGATAAACAATGCACTGAAGTTACAAGTCGAAGAGGAGGAGATGAGAAACTTCCTCGTATAATCTTTGGCTTATCATAATGCAATTCGGCCTGTAGATTAGTATTGAATTCTTTCAATGAAAAGGCAGATGTGAATGATTTCCTTTATGCCTGTCAGAATGTCTATGGGTAAATCCAACCCCCACCCCACTTAGACTCCGTACAAACCTTCGCAGTTACCAAGGAAATAATGTATTTCTTCCCAGGGAGACAAAGCACTTCCCGAAAACCAGGTCTTGGCCCAAAATGCTAAAAGGGTCACCACTGGGCAAAAGATTGCAGATCCAGAAACCTCACTGATAATAACCTAAGAGGAGGTTTCAACACAATCCCCAGGAGGCAAATCATCTGCTACCATTGTGGAAAACAGAGGCATATCAAAAGGAATTGCCATCTTCTTTTAAATTCAGCTTCTCAAGGACACACATACAAGATGCAGGGAAATGCCCACGGGGCCTCCCCCCAGGTCCCTCCAAATCAGGGGCAAAGTTTACAGACAATAATCCTTCCAAGCCCAACCCAAGAAAATTCATCACTATAAGGGAATTAATTCATGCAACATCAGGGAGCTCTGAATTAGACATATTATGCCCAGAGGACATTACAATTTACCCAGGAGCATGCCCTTACATGGTAGAAACTGGCATTGTGGGCCCACCACCCCCAGATACTATGGGTTTGATTCTTGGCAGAAGTTCCCTTCACATAAAGGGTATATCAGTAACCACTGGTGTCATTGACTCAGATTCTATGGGGGAAATCATTGTACTTACAGGGCATGCTGAACTCCCCAACAATGTGCCAGTTTTTTGTAGATACGGTTTTGAGCCCTGCTCGTGAAAAATTTCCTCAAGCCATGATATTTCATTATACAGATGATATCTTGCTCACAATGAACAATGAAACAGATTTGCAGGACTTATACTCTTGTTATTGACTGTTTACAAACATCAGGACTGAAAACAGCTTTAGAAAAAAATACAGATAATGCCACCGTATCAAAATTTGTGTTTTATTTTGGACCGAATGTCAATACGTCCACAAAACATTTCTATCAAAAAAGAAAACCTCAGAACACTTAATAATTTTTAGAGACTCTTAGGTGATGTAAATTGGCTCTGCCCTGCACTAGGAATCCCAAATGCAGAGTTTTCTAATCTGTTTAAAACTTTGGAGGGTGACCCTGCTTTATATAGCCTGAGAAACTTAACAACAGCTATCAAAAATAAATTGGACATCTTCTTGAGCAGATAACAAAAATAGTTTCTCTTAAGATTCATCCAGGGAGAAAAGGTATTTCTGTTAATATTCCCTACTATAGAAACCCCAATGGGGCCTTGATGCAACAGGCAGGACCTTTGGAATGGGTGTATTACATAACAAACAGTCTTGCTCAGTTGTTCCCTACTTGCAACTGATTTCAGAGATTATTATTAAGGCAAGACTCAGTTCTATATCTTTACTAGGTTTTGACCCAGATATAATAGTTTTGCCAATACCAAAAAAGGAAATTGAGTCAATATTGTCTCTTAATGAATCTCTACAAAGGGCCCTCTCAGATTTCACAGGAGAAATATCCTCCCATTATTCAGCAGGAAAAACTTGGGACTTTTTAAAGAAAACTCAATTTGTTATTTCTTCAATTGTTCGGGATTCCCCTATTCCCAATGCCAAGGTTTTTTACATCAATGGATCCCACAATGGAAAAGGAGGAATAACGAGAGACAACATTAATATGACCATAGACAGAAAGTTGAATTAGCAACGTTAATTTACCTACTAGAAAATGTATCTGAAGCTATGAATATAGTTTCTGATTCTTTGTATGTGGTAAATTTATGTCATGTAATTGCCACTGCCTCCCTTAATGCTAATAACCTGATCATACAGAACTTACTTAAACGATTACAGCAGCTTCTTCAAAATCGAACTGAGCCCATCTTCATCACGTATATTAGAGCCCACTCAGGTCTTCCAGGACCGATGGCTCAAGAAAATAAAACTGCTGACTTGCTGGCAATGCCTATATTTAAATCACCTGTAGGGGAACATTCAGCCCTACACACAAATGCTCGCCGTTTACATGTGAATTACCAAATTCCATGGAGGCAAGCTAGAGAAATTGTAGAAAATTGCAACATATGTGCACCTTTAACAAAAAAGATTCACATAGCACGAGTAAATCCAAGAGGCTTACAGTCTAACGAACTGGATATGGATATAACTCAAACAGATTTATTTCCAAGAAAACCTTATCTTCATGTTGTGGTGGACACTGATTCTCGGTTTATGTGGGCAATTCCTATGTCTTCTCAAAAATCTAAGGCTGTTCATAGTTTTCTTTTACAATATTTTTCTGTGATGGGTATTCCATATTCTATAAAAACTGATAATGGGCCAGTCTATGTTAGCAAAACTGTTGATTTTTTTGTAAAGAATGGCAGATAAGACATCACAAAGGAATTCCTTACAATTGTAGGGGACAGGCCATTGTAGAAAGGATTCACAGAACCTTAAAAACTCAATTACAAAAAAATAGAAAAAAAGGTTTCCCACCAATGGATTTGCTATCTTTGACTCTTCTCCACTAAATTATTTAAACTTACCTCAAGGATAAAGCTACACTGCAGCAGAAAGACATTTTAAAGAAGATATTCAGAAACAAGAAACAACCCATAAACCTATTTGAATCAAGGAGGATGAAAAATAGATAGCTGGATATCTTCTCCTGAGAGGAAGGGGTTATGCCTATGTTTCTACAAATGACAACCCTCCCAAGAAATTTTGGGTTCCATTACGCCTTGTTAGAAATCGGGCTAGCACAAATGATCAGGTTCAGAATATAAACTCGCCTACAGAAAAAGCAGAACACTCAAGACACTAACAACAGTAATATTGCTGAGGTCTCTGGGGCAGGGAACAAGGATTTAGCTGTCACACACCACACATTGAGTGAAACTGACAGTAGTGATAAAACCTTACACTCTGAGATGCAAAATGAAAGACAGGAACCTATGTTAACTGGGCTCCAAAATATAGGAAACTCGCTATGTGAACTCAATATTGCAATGCTTGTATAATATTTCAGATTTGACTCAATATTTTTATGAAGATTATTATTAAAAGGATATAAAGAAAAATCCAATGGGGCATGAAGGTAAATTAGCCGAAGAATTTGGTCGGCTCATCAAAACCATGGGAAATGGATTTCATAGATATATTAACCCGGAAAGCTTCAAAGTAACAATTGGTTTACTTAATGACCAGTTTGCTGGACACAATCAGCAGGATCTACACGAACTACTGATGTTTCTAATATAGGGACTACATCAGGACTTGCTTACTGTAAATCTAATGACAGATAAAACTACACATCTTATGGAAAATGAAAATTATGAACAATTTAGTCCAGAACACCAAAAGACTCACAAATCTATTATTTATGATCTCTTTCAAGGACAATTCAAATCTATACTACAGTGTCTCACATGCCACCAAAAATCTGAGGTTTATGAGACATTTGTTCATTTGTCTCTGGCTGTTACATCTACAGATAAATCTACATTACAGGAATGCTTCTCTGAATTTTTTAAAGAAGACTTCAGGGATGACAACAAAGTTCAGTGCTACAGTTGCAAAACTAGAAGGGATTTTTCAAAGAAAAAGTATTTATGGAAACTGCCACCAGTACTTATAATACACTTGAAACGTTTTGCTTTTGATGGAAAACAAATAAAAAAATTGCACACTTATGTGGATTTTCCTATAGAAGACCTCAATTTAGTGACCTCAATTTAGTAGAATTCACTTCAGAGAATAAAAGCAAGATTAAAAAAATACAACTTATCATCAGTGTCAAACCATTATGGTAAAGTTCACTATGGACACTGTACTTCATACTGTAAAATTGCTGCAAAACAACACTGGATCAATTTTGATGACAAGAAGATCAAAAAAAGTCCCTAATACATTGGTGAAATCCACAGCAGCATACATCCTGTTTTATACTTCTTAAAGATCTACAATGAACACCAGATAATCATTTCACTTCCTTATCAGTTGCTATTAATGCTCTAGTGTTGTGTATGTAAATATTTTGGGAGATTATTATGTTACTGACCCTAACCTGATCGGTGATTGTGCCCTTCCCTAGGGTGTGACCTGGCATTCTGCCCCCAACCTAGAACAGTACCTGATTCTGCTTCCACCATTGGGTGGTATCTGATCCCACCATTGGGTGGTACCTGATTCTGGGGGATAAAAACAAGGGTCTGTGGAAGGCGAGAGGCTTTTGGAAGGAACTGATGTTGAGGCTTTGGACTTCAGTCTTGTCCACCAAATAAAGCTAATATTTCCACAAGCCTGACTGTCTGCGAGCTGTTTACCTGCCTTTCACCTCAGAACCATCAGCTAGACAGGGTGGCAGAAGTGTGCTTCGAGCTGAAGGGGAAAGACCTTATTCTCCATCCCTTCATGCGGCTTTCTGGGGACCCCGGCCAGCAGGGTGAAGGGGATGAATGCCGCAACTTATTCGTGGGTTCACTGAAGCCGACCCGATCCGAAATATCTATGGGAAAAATCTGTAGAGGTTAGAAAGAAGGCCTAAGTCTTTTATCTGATCAAAGGCAATTTATTAAGCAGGCAAGCGCTTATATATATTTTTTACACAAGGGGAAGTATGTCTCAAAAACTATTGGTCATTTCAAACCATCTCTTATCCAGTTATATTCCAAGCATAGGCACATAACCAAAAATGAATAAAGGTACTAAACATTAAACTTATGGGGCATACAAGCATTGGTCAATTCAAACAAGCTTTTCACCAATTATATGCTTACTACAGATATTTGGCCAAAAAGGGAAAAAGGATAGAGTGTGCCTTGTTAAGCACAGCCCAAAGGAGGTGGGAAAGAAAAAAAGGGGGAGGCATGACTCAATGACTGATCCTAGTAATCTTTAGCTGACCGGAATCAAAGACATATAGGGAAATATTATCTTGTCCCTGGCCTCATGGCCCTGTGGTTAGTACAAGGGGCTATGTTGTTGCAAGATTTCCTATTTGCTCATGGGCTAAGAACCTGCCGACAGTCACGTATGCAGCTCAGTGGAACTTTCCACAGAGATAGAGGCTAAGGTTGATAGCATCCATTTTGTGCAAGCTAGAGCAGTCTCCCACACCTTCATCAGTCAACCTCTCAGGGGCTGACTTGCAACACTCTAGGATTCTTTCCACAGGCATGATCAATGAATAGGATTGAAAAATTATGGACCCCCAATGTGTTTTCTTGTATGGTGGATTTATGTCTTAATTTTATTATTGCTCTAGGTCTCAGTTAATCATGAAATCTTACAATTTAATTTAGTAAAGGTTCACCTGAAAGAAAAATTTCTCATCATATTAATGATGTTTTTCTTTCTAGGCATACTCATTTAACGACTTTCACTCTTTTTATTTTAACATCATTGCTTTATTTCCCTCAATTTAGCTTTTAAGACGCTGACATAATGATACTTCTTTGGTGGACTTTCTTCACAGTACTTCTCGCCTATGATTGACTATCATAGAGTTACTGTTATACAATAACCTTGTATATATACTGTTATACACTTATAGTAGAGTTTTCCATGTTTGTATTATGCATGAAATTCTCTTTCAGATCTGCTCTGCTCTGCCATTAAAAAAATTTTTTTTGAGTTTGAAATGATTCATCTAAACAGTTGCCGGCTATTACATTTTAAAGTGCTTTTAGTTGATTCAGCTGAATTCCTTTTTCTTTTGCTCTATTTTGGATCCTTTCCAACAAATATTTTTTGGTATGAGTGAGTGTTATGGCCATATTTTTGTGAAGTCTGTATGTGTATGTCTTGTTCAGTGTCTGTCTGTTTTGCATATTCTGTATATTGTTCCCTTTTTCCTAATTTTATCTTCCCAATTTAGTCTTCTTTATCCTTCCTTATCTCTTCCTAGTCCTTAACATTTAATTTTCATGATTCCCTTCACATGTGCAAATCATCTCCTTCAACCACAACTACAAGCCTCCTGATCTTGGCCTGAGGAGAAAATCCATGGCTGTTGGAGTTTTGTGCCATGTTTGCTGCAAACTTGTTGGTAATGAAGCCACCTGGAATTTGTGTCATAATGTAACCCCAGAAAAAAGATCCAAGGATAGACCCACAGTCTCTGGATCCCAATTAAACTGTGCTATCTCAATTTTTGGTTTTCCATCCACATACACAGATTGTTGACCATTTCTACAATGGCTACCCCAAGATTGCACCGATCCTAAAGGAAATGCAGAAGCCCAGCCAAATCATGATGGCAATGATGTAAGGCTTGGGGATGCCCCAACACATGGATGACTGTACTGGCTTTCATCTTCATTCAGCTTGATGTTATCTTCTGGACCAGGCTTCAACCCGCTTTTCCAGACCCATCAAGTGTTTTTTGCCAGTCTTTTCGAAGTTCCAGATCTCTCATCTTTACAGATTGGTATTGGACTCTGTAGAAATTTTACCTTTTGTTTTCTTATAATTGTAATCCTTTGAATTTATATTTGGTACTACACATCTTTTGACTATTGTAATTAATGTTTTTCTATTTTAGTTTTTAATCTTAGGAATTGACGTTGTATTGCATTAGGGTTTTGCTTTCTTGACTTTAGGTTAGTGGGTTAGATATTGTTGTCTATAATTTCCTAAATAATGTTTTTTGTCTGTTCTCAGGATTTTTTGCGTGGGCGCATCATAGGCGAAATACTAGGTTTATAGGAGGTTCTATCCATTTTGGATGGGCCCTCAAGTTGTTTATTTACACAGGGAGGCTCTTTGCCTTAAACATTTTGTTCTGGTTTGTGACTAAAGCTCCCATCTATAAATAATCGGCTGTACTTGGTACAGCAATTTCAGACCTCATATGAACTTCTGCCTGGAGTAAGAACTTGGATTAATTTCAGATGTCTATTGATCATCATTGCAGTGGCCCCTCACTGTGCAGGGGGTATATGCTTCTTCCTCCAAAATAAGGGCCTAATTCAATGCCCTCAAATATGTGCTTTCTGGTCTACCTGGACTTGAATGGGTCTGGAGAGATAGCATGGATATAAGGCGTTTGCCTTTCATGCAGAAGGTCATTGGTTCAAATAACAGTATCTGCCGGGAGCAATTTCTGAGCATAGAGCCAGGAATGAGAGCCAGCATAGAGCCAACAACAACAACTAAAGAAAAGGTGCTTCTTCTCACCTGCTACACAACCTTTCTGGTGTCTCTTCGAAGGATCTAATGTCTACGGATTACAATTGGGCTTTCTGATTGCCCCAGGAGCTCCCCATCACCTACTAGATCCTTGATCATTGCATTTTAGATTCTCCATCTGCTTTTCCAATGAAGAACTTACTTGGAATTCTTCATCTTGTATGTTATAGATCTATCATCTCAGGAGCTTTAGTTGATTCCTTGACACATGTTTCTGGCTTTAGACACCCTGTGTTTAGGTTAGAAGTTTTTCTTTACATTTTCCTTGCGCTTATGCAAACAGCCACTTTTTTATTATTGACTAGCTTTTTCTTTAATAACTGTAGACAATATTACTTACTTTTGTATATTTTTGTCTGTTTACTAAAAGCAAATGGGGAAATTGTTGTGTATGGAAGCATTTTTATGGGATTATTATGTTACTGACCCTACCCTGATCGGTGATTGTGCCCTACCCTAGGGTGTGACCTGGCATTCTGTACCCACCCTAGAGTAGTACCCGATTCTGCTCCCACCATTGGGTGGTATCTGATCTCACCATTGGGTGGTACCTGATTCTGGGGCATAAAAGCAGGGTCTGTGGAAGGTGAGGGGCTTTTTTTCCTGAGGCCTATTCTTAGGCCTTTTGGCTTTGGCCTCTTCATGGAATAAAGAGCTGTTTTCTTCAGAAGCCTGACTGCCTGTTAGCTTTCTTCCCACTGCATTCACCTCAGAACTGCCGACTGAACAGGGTAACAGACGCGTGGTCCGAACTGGAGGAGAAAGGCCTCATCCTCCATCCCTCCATCAGTCAACCTCATCAGGGGCTGATTTGCAACACTCTATATTGCAAAATTTTTAATTATATACATTATTATATAAATATATATTTTGCTGAAGTGGGACCCTAGGAGCCCCAACTTTTTTTTACATTTTTTATTTTAATATTTTTTAATTTAAACACCATGATTACAAACTTTTTCAAAATTGGGGTTCAGTTATAAGATGCACATCCCCCTTCACCAGTGCAAGTCTCCTGCCACCATTGTCCCCGGATTTCCTACCTTCTTCCTCCCTTGTTTCTCTTCAAGAGAAGCATTGTATTTCTCTCTCTATTGTTGTCATGGTAGCAGTTAATGTACTTATTTCTCCAATTGCACTTACTACTCATTGTGATAAGCTTGTTATCATGGGCTGGTCCTTACAGCCCTCATCTCTATTGTCTCTGGGTGTTATTTTTATACTGTCTTTTATTTTTCTTATATTCCAAAGATGAGTGAGACCAATTCTGTATCTATCTCTATCCCTCTGACTTATTTCATTCAACATAATAGTCTCCAAATCCATTTATATATAAGCAAATTTTGTGACTTTATTTCTCCTTACAGGTGCATAGTATTCCATTGTATAGATGTACCAAATGTATTTAGCTAATAATCTGTTGTTAGGCATTTGGGTTGGTTCCAGATTCTGGCTATTGTAAATGTGCTATTATGAACAAAGAAGTTCAAAGACATTGTTGTTTTGTGTTTTTTTTTTAATAATTTTTATTTTGACCACAGTGGATTACAAATCTTTCGCAGTAATATTATAGGTACATAGTGACATTGAATCAGGGTTTAAACCAAGGTCAGTAGTGTTCAAGGCTAATGGCCTACATGCTTTACCATCTTTACTGTCCTTGTTCTTTATTTTTGTTTTCTTTCTATACATGCTGAGTTTCATTTATTTTCCTGGATTTTCCTTCCTTCCCTCCAATCCTCTCTCCCTCCCTCCCTTCCTTCCCTTCAATCCCCTCCCTTCCTTCCTTCCAATCCTCTCTCCCTTCCTTTCTCCCTTCTCCCTCCCTCCCTCCCATCCTCCTTCCCACCTTCTTTTCTTCACTCCAATCCTCTCTCCTTCCCTTCTTTCCTCCCTCCTCCCTCCCTTCCTTCCTCCCTCCTTCTTCCCTTTCATCCATCCTCCTTCCCTCCCTTCTTCCCTTTCTTCCATCCTCCTTCCCTCTCTTCTTCCCTCCGTTCTTTCCTCCCTCCCTTCTTCCCTTCCTTCCTTCCTCCCTCCCTCTCTTCCTTTCCTCATCCCTCCTGCCTCCTTTCCTTTCTTACTACCTCCCTCCCTTCTTTCCTCCCTTCCTTTCCTCCAATTCTGTCTCCCTCTCTCCCTCCCTCCCATCCTTCCTGTCTTCTCTTCTTCCCTCCAATTTTCTCTCCCTTCCTCCCTCCCTCCCTCTCTTCCTCTCTCCATCCTTCTCATCCTCCCTCCCTCTTTTCCTCCCTCCATCCTTCTCATCCTCCCTCCCTCCCTCTTTTCCTCCCTCCATCCTTCTTATCCTCCCTCCCTCCCTTTCCTACCCTCCCTCCCTCCCTTTCCTACCCTCCCTCCCTCCCTTCCTTTTTCTCTCTTTCCCTTTCTTCCTCCTCCCTCACTCCCTTTTCCTTCCTTTCTTTCTCTACTTTCTTAAGCTTAAAACATAATTAACTGTTTTTCAGTCTTCATTCCTAATTAGGCTTTTCAATGCCAAATCTTTCTCTCTAATCACTGATTTTACCTGCATTACACAAATTTTGATGGTTTGCATATTAACTATTGTTCAGTTCAAAGTAATTTTTATGGAAAATTTGTTTCTATTGGTCATTCAGAATGTGTTGTTTAATAACCATATATTTAGGGATTCCCAGATCTTTATTATTGATTTACAGATAAATTTCATTATAGTAATGGATACAGTTTGTATGATTTTAATTCTTTTAAATATATGAGACTACCTTTAATGACTCAGAATGTGATCTCTCCTGTTGAATGTCCTCTGTGATCTGGTATGAATATATCTTACTGTTGTTGGATGAAGTGCTTTATAAATAGCAACTACATCAAATTGCTTGATATGATTATTTAAAGTGACTATAACCATATTGTTTTATAAATTATGAAGAGTGCTGAAATGTTTAAGTATGATTATGGATTTGCCTATTTCTCCTGTTAGTAATATTACTATTTTCTTCCGCCTATTTTGAAGCTGTGGTCCTACGTATAAATACAGGTGTTGATAAACTTGATGAATTCTTATTAGGACATGTCCCTTATTCCTTAAAATATTCTTGATTGTTAAGTCTGCTTTATAAAATAAAATTCATCAAATTTAAGTATAAATTGATAAGCTTTGAAAAATGTGTGATCTATAATCACCAGCACAGTCAAGGAATAGAGCATTTCTGTCACCCAAAAATGTTATTTCTGCCCCTTTGTAGTCAAATGTCTCCCAAACCCCACATCTGATATGTTTTCTGTCTCTAAAATTTGTTTAAATAAAAATGTTATATAAACAGATTACAATAGTAACTGACAGTTTGGGCTGGACTTCTCTGTTTAGCGAGATGTAACTGAGATCTATTCACATTGTTAGTTTTTCTTTTGTTATTGTGCCATTGTGGATAGACCAACTTCTGTTTATCTATTTACCAGTAGAAACATGGTTTTTATTCTTTCAGTTACCAAAATTAAGTCCAGTGTTTTAATGAATATGTATTTTCATTTCTTGTGGTTAGGAGAGAAAACAATCTTGGAAAGAGCCAACGTTTGAGACTATTAACTGAACCCCAACTCGTGCTTAGAAAAATCACGTATGCAATTCAAATAGATTTAAGACAGTCCTCCCCGTCCACTCAGATCTACTCAGTTGGAAGAAATTACGTTTTTAAGGACATGATGTGTTATCTATCCTTACACACCTTAAGGACTGCTGTGAATATAATCTGAGACTCGATTGATGGCTTTGTCAATGACTCGTCCTTGCCACAGAAGGCCATATTCATCCTCTGTGCACGGTTTAAGATGAGAGTTCGAATTACCTGCCTACGCTGTTTTAAATTCCAGCTGCGAGACATAGGGACTCGCATGTGAGCCGGAGCTGCCCAGACCCCCGGCAGAACATGACATCATGTGTCACCCTGCCCTGCCCAGCCTGAGAAGGGTGAGGGTCGCTCCAGGGCTCTCGAGTGGCCTTGGCTTTCCTAGCTGCATCCGCAGGGGACAGCACGGTCCGCAGTGCATCCCAAGGCCGACGGGCAGGTATTTGCGTGGTCGTGCTTGCGCGTGTGTGCGTGCGTGACTGTGCATGCGTGTGTGTGCGCGTATGTGTATATGTGTGCGTGCGTGCGTGTGTGTGTGTCTGTGTGTGTGTAATGCACGCAGTGCGTGTTCGTAGGTACTACCGCAGTCGGCGGAGCGTGCCAGGAGGTGGGTGTCGGGCTCCCCAGCCTCCTTCCTTTGCTTGCTCTTCCGGGGAGGGGGGATGCTGGCGAGCTGCTCCCCGACGCCGGTAAGCCAGCAGCTCGGTGGCCCCCGGAGGCAGGGCGAGTGCGAGTAGCTGGGAGGGGGCGTCGAGGAGCCTCGGCGGAGCGCTCCCCGGGTTTGTCGGCCGCCGTCACCTGACTGTGCCGCGCCGCCGAGGCGGAGGCGGGGGCGGGGATGGGGCCGCGGCGCGGAGCGCTAGAGACGCGGCGGCGCGAGCGGGACTGGCTCCGGGGGCCACGCGCGGCACCGCGGAGCGCAGGGCGGGGGCCGAGCCTGGCTGGGCGGCGTCGCACCCGGGGACAGCTGGTCGGCGGCGCGCGGCTCGGCTCGGCTCGGCTCGGCTTGGCGGCCGCGGCTCCGGGGGGCTCGTGCGGCGGGGGTGAGTGATCCGGGCACGATCCTCCCGGGGCCGCCGTGCGTTGACAGCTCGGCTGCGAGCGGGGCGAGGGCGGGGGGCGCGGCGCTGGGCGGGCGGGCGGGAAGGGCGAGGCCCGCTGGCGATCACGGTGGGAGAAGCGAGCCGCGGGGTTGTGCAGAGCCACCGGGCCACCCTGCGGCGCGGGAGAGAGAGAGAAAAAGAGGACCGCGGGGAAGGCTTTGCCAGGGGATGGGCGGGCAGAACATGGCGCGACTCTTAGGCTAATCTCCATCGCCCCCGCTGGAGGACTAACCGGTCCTTGAAGCCGGACGACGACGCGGCTGCGGCGGCTGCGGGGTGCGCCGAGGCTCGGGTCCCAGATCCCACCTCCGGCCTGGCTTCGGAGCCGCCGCCGCCGCGGGCAGGCAGGTGGGCGCCAGGTGGACGTTGCAGCCCGGCGAGAGCCCCTTCCCCGCAAGACAGCGAGGGCAGAAAAAGTGCCCAAGGACGACGGAGGGAGGGGACTAGATTCAGGGGCTGACCTAGTGGATGGGGACCCCCCCCTCTTTCCCCCAGGCCGGGCTCGTGTTGGGTGGGGCCGGCGGGGCTGGGGCGCTGGCCGCAGGGTCGCGGCTGCGGGCTCCTACGCGTCGGACCGACCGACCGACCGACCGTGTCTTCTTTCCAGCAGAAGAGGCTGTAGACGCGGCCTGCGAAGATGTCGGGCCAGACGCTCACCGATCGCATCGCCGCCGCTCAGTACAGCGTGACGGGCTCCGCTGTCGCCAGAGCGGTCTGCAAAGCCACCACGCATGAAGTGATGGGCCCCAAGAAAAAGCACCTGGACTGTGAGCATCTCTTTATATAAGTGGGGCATGCTCCTGGCAGAGGCGCCCCGGGCTCTCCCCGGTAGTGCCGCAGCTCCCTGGGGCGGGGAGACTGAAGAGCCCTTTAGGGGCTTGGGTATCTCCAATTCTGTAGGTGCCGCCTTGGGACAGCCCTTCTCCTCCCCCCAGCCTTGCCCTTGAGCCTTTTGTTTATTTATTGGGAGGTTTTCTCCTTTGACCTACAAGGCCTTGATGAAGCCCTTTCTAAGCTGGCAAAGAAACCGTGCGTCCAAAATTCTGTGCTTTCACATCTCTTTTCTTTCTCCACCCTCCACCCCTTCTCTGTATTAGAGGAAAGTAGGACTTGCAGTCATAGCAGCAGCAAAAGCTTGGATCATGGAAGGTCAAATTTGGCATCCTGGTTATTTTCTCAAGTACATTTCTGAGGGTTTGATAGTAGTGCCATTTAATTTTTCTTTCCCCAGTATCATTGCTGAGATTTTTCTACCAGTTGTGTATGCCTGTTGTGTATGAGACTTGTGAGTGTGTGACCACAGCAGACTGAAAATAAATCTAAGCTATTAAGAGGAGGACATAGTACTCATAGATAATGGCGACTTACTCTTTTTACATTCTAGCACATCTTGCCCCCTTCGGAGAAAATGCTGGTAGAATGACTGTGCAAGTGGCCACAAAATGGATGTGCTTTCCCAGTCCTTCAGATCATGCAGTGTCGGATGAAAATATTTAATTCATAGTGTCTTTTAAAATAACAGCTATTTGGTGGAAATAGGCTTTAGTTCGGGAGCTATATATTTTTGAAATAAAACTCTCATTCAGTTTCACGTTGTGAATCTTTTGATATTGAAGGCCAAGTAGGGACACATAGAAAATGGCTTTCACTTGGGTATTGTGGCTCTACCTCCGAATTCATGTAGTGGTTGCTTAGGATCTGTCCATAAAGGTTAGTATTGTCATGAGAGACAGGCATCTCTGAACCAACTGTACATCTATCTGGCTTCCTTTACCCAGGCTTCTCGTTTTCTTTTGCTTCAAACTCCTCAGATAGTCTTCATTGGGCAGCTGGAAAAATGGCACCAGTGTTAAATTTGACTCTAGCCCTACCATTCTGCATAAATAAAGCTTGATGGAGCAGACAGCTGGACACTGTAAGCAGGATTTAGTTTTTGTGAAAATTGAATCACTTTGCTTCTGGAAATTTGGGGGGAAAGCACCCAATTTTCTGAGGAAATTTTAATGAAATGTGGTAATGATTTTGTCCTGTGCTGTATAAGCAGTACAAGGTGAAAGAGGTGTCCAGGCCAGGGCACCTAACAGAAGTGGAAATTATAAATTCATGACCAGCTCAATTTGCTGCAGTGTGCTGAATCATTTAGCCATTTTTCCATCAGTTTCCCCAATTCTGGAAGGATGACTCATGTCTCATGCGTATGTCAGTCTGGTAGATCTTCATAAGAAAAAACTATAGGTTATGAACTTGCGAAATGATTTGGAAGTGAAACACCAATCTCTGGATTTTCTAGAAAAATTCACAGATTTGAGCATTTAATTAAAATTATTAATATCAAAACTGACTTTTTCACAGTTAGTTGTCTTGCTCTTTTAGATCTAGATAAGTCCTTTAAAATTTTTGAGGTGGGAGATCTTCCAGTATCCTTAGCATATGTTATTGAAAGGGGGTGATTGTGAAGGTGTGGAACATAGGGAGAAATCTGCACTTAAAAAATAGCTGAAGTAAGAGTTTATTGATGTTTGATAATAATAGTTTGATAGCATTTATTGAGCAGTTACTATATGCTAGTACTGAGATTTATATTATTAATTTCTTTTTTTTTTTGTTTTGTTTTTTTGGGCCACACCCGTTTGACGCTCAGGGGTTACTCCTGGCTATGTGCTCAGAAATCATCCCTGGCTTGGGGGGACCATATGGGACGCCGGGGGATTGAACCGCTCTCCGTCCTACGCTAGCACTTGCAAGGCAGACACCTTACCTCTAGCGCCACCTTCCCAGCCCCATATATTATTAATTTCTTATACTTAACTGGTCTGGGAGGTGATTAACTTTCATAGCTTTTTTGCTGTTGTTGTTGTTGTTGTTGTTTTTGGGTCACACCCGGCAGCACTTAGGAGTTACTCCTGGCTCCACACTCAGAAATCACACCTGGCAGGCTTGGGGAACTGTATGGGATGCTGGGATTCAAACCACCGACCTTCTGCATGCAAGGCAAACGCTTTACCTCCATGCTATCTCTCTGGTCCCCAACTTTTATAGCTTTTAACTACTCCAATTAGTGGCTATCTGTGACTTATTTAGTAATAATAATTTAGAGTGGGTAAAGGAACTGCCTGGTTCTTTCATCAAAACAACTACCTTCTTTGCTTGGTTTTCAGTGACTCTGAGAAGCACAGACCATACGCCTATTACGTATCAATGACATATGTGAAAATTGCTATTGTTAAACAAATGAGCCAGGGACTGGTAGTGAGGAGTATTTGTTTTCTTTTAACACTTTACTTTTTTAATAAGTCACAAAATAACTTACTCTCATTTAAAACCAAACTTAAAGTAGGATTTACTCCTCTATCTTATAAGATGATATGGAAATTCTGAACATATAAATAATGCTAAATTTAGATGCACTGTAATTGCTAAGAATTCTCATGAAATTCTTTTTTATTTGTTTTTTGAGGGTCACACTTGGCAGTGCTCAGGGGTTACACCTGGCTCTGTGGTCAGAAATCACTCCTGTCAGGCTCAGGGAACCATATGGGATGCTGGGGATTGAACCTGGGTCCATTCTAGGTCCTCTGCGTGCAAAGCAAATGCCCTATTGCTATGCTATCGCTTTGGTCCCTCATAAAGTTTTTTAAAATAATGGTAGATTATTTTATTGTATTTCTTCTAGTAATATATTTCTAGATTTTCAATAACATGCCATTTCTACAAATAAATTACAGCCATTACAAAACTATTCAAACAGATAACTAAGTTTTCTTTATAGATTATGAGAGCCCTAAAATATCTTTTTTGGGAGCCGGGCGGTGGCGCTAGAGGTAAGGTGCCTGCCTTGCCTGCCTGCGCTAACCTAGGACGGACCGCGGTTCGATCCCCCGGCGTCCCATATGGTCCCCCAAGAAGCCAGGAGCAACTTCTGAGCGCATAGCCAGGAGTAACCCCTGAGCGTCACAGGGTGTGGCCCAAAAACCAAAAAAAAAAAAAATCTTTTTTGTTTGTTTTTGGGCCACACCCTGTGATGCTCAGGGGGTACTTCTGGCTATTTGCTCAGAAATTGCTCCTGGCTCCGGGAACCAGTGAGATGCTGGGAATCGAATCCAGGTCTGTCCTGGGTCAGCCGCATGCAAGGCAAATGCCCTACCGCTATGCCATTGCTTCGCCCCCAAATATCATTTTCTTTTTGAAAATATCAAATGTTAGTTGCAAAGAAAAGTGCATGTATATAATTGACTTAAAAAAAGCATAAAACTAGAAAAGAACTTAAGTAATTAAAATTATATTTGCATGTAACTTTTTTAGTTTGTAGTTTAGTTTATACCAATATACTCTAAGAATAGAGTTTACAACTTTTATAACTTTTTTTAGATGCTAGTTAACTAAATGGGGTTGGGATTTTTATAGAATATATTTGTATTATTGTTTAGAATACTTTGTTTTAATGTTGGCTGAAAACATTCTCTTTTGTTTTGCTTCTTTAGGCCGATAGGCAGAAATTTGTTATAGTAATATACAAAATTATATCTTATGATTTATATACATCTGAAGGAACGAACATCTGTGGAACATGAAGAGAAAGTGAAGATAAATTCTAGACATACTCTCAATTTTCTTTTTAATAACAATATCTTTCTAGAAGAAAAAATATAGCCAGAAAAGCTTCACTGTAATTAGCAGCTAAATATAATTATAAAATTAAATACAAATGTTGTAGATAGAGAGCCGGGATGTTACTCAGTGGGACAACTTATTCTTTGTATGTTTAGCTTGCATGCACATATAACTAACCTTGATAACTTTTGTTAGATATTAACACCTGTGATTTACAGTTATTTATAGTTGTATTTCAGGTATACACTTTTTCAACAGCAGTCCTACTCCAGTATTGACTTGCTCTGCCAGTGTCCCCAATGTTCCGTCCAACCCTCCACACTATCTCCTTGAGAGACACATTTAAAATTTATTTATTTATTTGGCTTACAATACTATTAATGTTTCTTATGCACATAATACCAACCTCCACCTTCATATCTAACTTTTCCTAACACGCCTTCTCCCAACACACACACACACACAGTCAGTTGTGTTGATCAGTTATCCTGTTATGTAGACCTTCTTGGATATTTGTTGCTACCTCACTGTGTATCTTTTGACTCTCACTGGTGAGAAAGATCATCTGTATCTCAACAGGCTCATAGTTAAGTTTAGCTGTTGTAGTTTGGATTTTATACTTTGAATATTGTTTGCTCTGAAATGTAGATGTATATCTATAACACCTCTACATCACTAATGTGTTTGAGCCCCTAAATCTTAATCCTGTTATATTCTATCCCCTTCCTCTTATTCCTCATCCTCCTTAGTTTCTTTCCATCCCTGTCTTTATATCTATGCTCAAGAGTCAAGGATAATTTGGGTATACACACTTTTATAGTTTGCACTCCTCCTGTTATTATTTTCATACCACAGAAAAGTGAGATCAACTAGTATTTATTGTTCTTTTGACTTAATTTACCATGGTAGGATCCTATGTTTTAAAGTACTTAGATTAGGTAAACTGTTTATTCCACTAGCCTGTCCTACTGATAATGTTGCCTTTGCCCCTAAAAATTAATCAACAGTGTTATTCTGACACTGAACCACTTTATTCCCTTCCCAGATTATATATTTTATGTCATTGCCACATTTATAATATTTATAACACTCAAAGGTTCACCTTCTTCTAAACTGTGATGTATTTCATTTGCTTTTCCTTTACAATTTTGTAGTTGATAATCTAAGGGTAGCCCAAGTCAAATAATAAGGTAACAAAATCTTCAGGGTACCCAGTACCTACCCAAATGCTGTTTCAAAGCTAAACAACAAAATTTAAAGTTAGTCCACAGTAACACTTGTAGGGACAAAGTTTTACAGTCCTGTTGTATGATTCACTTTAGTTAATAGCACCCATGAGCAATTTCTATGTATTCTCTGTCAAATATCTTATATTAGATGATGAAGATTTAGCTTTAATCATTATTTTAAAGATAAAACCAAACTATGTAAAAGTCAAGTTGATTATAAGTAATCTTATTTATTTTTCTTCTAAATCTCTTTTTGGTCTTTAATAATGGGCTTATCCCACACAAAAAGTGGCTCAAATACTGATCTAATATGGGAGCAAAATTGGTATTTTAAAAATGACTCTTTTCCTCCAGAATTTGAGATTATATTTTATTTTATTTGGTTTTTGGCTCACACCCAGCAGCGCTCAGGTGTTACTCCTGGCTCCACACTCAGAATTTGCTCCTGGCAGGCTTAGGGGATCATATGGGATGCCGAGATTCAAACCAATGACCTTCTGCATGAAAGGCAAACGCCTTACCTCCATGCTATCTCTCCAGCCCCAAGATTTTATTTTTTTATAGAATGTTTGATAAAATGTTTAGATGTGGGTTGTGTCTTGATTAAAGTTTTAATTTTACTCAGAAAATATCCACAAGTGAATAAGAAATTTTGAATAAAGTTCAATTATTCAATAAAATTTTATCTTGAATAAAGTTCAAGAATAAACAAAATGAGAATTTAAATCTATATGTTTATTTGCTTAAGTTTCTTAGTCTATACTAACTATAATTTTATTTTTAGAAATCTTATTTTTATAAATTTACATACTATTTAAGTTGATAGCATTTTTCAAAGTAAGCACTTTCTAGGATATTAATACCAAAATGTATTAAGTGAAATGAATTGGAATAGTGTATATAAAAGTTTACTGGAGTATACAAAATTTACTAAGCAATAAGAAATATATATTAACTAACTGCATTTGATCCCTGTTCTCATTTAAATGTTATTGTCATTTTATCCTCTATTCTTTTTTCTATTTCAAGGCACAGGCTCATTCTAAGTGTTGAAATGACTGGGAAAATTTCTGTATTATTTTTTAGGTAGCCAAGAAAAAAAGGGGGACTACAGACCTTCAGAGTATTCTACACCCCATTTCCTGGTGGTTAGGATTTGGCGCTCTCACCGCCACATCTTGGGTTGGATTCCCAGTCAGGCCCCTTTATGGGGCTGGAGCAGTGTCATAAGCAGTAAGGCATCTGCCTTGCATGTACTAGCCTAGGATGGTCCTTGGTTCGATCCCCCAGCATCCAATATGGTCCCCTAAGCCAGGAGCTATTTCTGAGCGCATAGCCAGGAGTAGCCCCTGAGTGTCACTGTATGTGGCCCAAAAACCAAAAAAAAAAAAAAAAAGTATTATAGTCAGTGATCATAGTGATCATTCATGCCATAAATCTATAAGGTATAATCAGTCCTGTAATTCTGTTACATTCTTAGACAATGCTTAACTTATCAACAAGAAAGAAAAATGATCTTGTGGGGTTCAGGAATTGGGAAGAACAGAAAAAAACAGAGAATCAAAGCAGCTTAGTTAACAGTAAGGAGCATGCTTTTGAAATTACTTAAATGATTAAATAAAAATTTTAGTCAGCTAATGGGGAATAAGTAAATTTTTAAAAATTTTTTAGTGTTCTAATTTGTAAAGAAATCATTTTTTATGCCATAACTAAATATTTTATTTGAATCATTTAAGATGTTTTATCCACTCTGAACATCAGTATGTTTAGCAGGTACTTAGAATCAGCATAAAGCTGGTAATTCAAATAAATTTTTTACAAAAGTGCTCTGAAGATGAAAATTGCATATATGGAAAATGTGTAAAATTTTGAACTAGGTGAATTCACACCTTAATTCACACCTTTATGATTTTGGGGGGTGGTAGGAATGTAGCTTACTCCTGGCTCAGCATGCATGGATCACTCCTAGTGGTTCTGGGGACCATATAGGATGCCAAGTATTGAATCCAGGTTGACTGATGCAAGGCAAATACCCTACCCACTACACTATCACTCCATCCCCACATCTTAATTTCATTATTAACTTGGTACATTTTAGATTAAAATTTAGATTTTGGTGCATTGTCATATTTTAATATTTAAAAATGACTACTTAGTTTTATTTTTAATTTAATCTCTATTATTAGTTGCCATGGATCTCTCAACTTTTCACAAATAAACATCTTTTTAAATATTTACCTTATCTATTCAAATTGATTGATCATGAGATAGATCTCAAGATCTCAAGATCTTTGGAGCTTATTTTGTTTTTAGTGACATATTGAAGGACAGAAGTGATATTTAGCTATATTCTCTGAGGGTCAATGATGCTTATTCAAGAGTTACATTAAGTGATTCAGCTCCTCCTAAGCCAGTCGGTATTGAGAGATATACTTCAGACTTAATCAAGGTGTAATTGAATGGTTTGAAAAGACAGTTATGTTCATTAAAAATATTATTCAGTTTCACTTTGTACATTACTTTTTCATTTGAGAGAAACGTGTTAGTTTGTAGAGGGAAAGGTTGGCTCATCTTGGGTGAATATGTAACATGGGAGTTGTTCTAGCCTTTGTGTCTCATAAAGGAGAGATTAGTTGAATGGCATATTGAATGTCAACTGCTTAGACCTATAAGTAAGGAATGATAGAGTCTTCCTTGGAGCAGTTGGGCTAAAACACAAACCACAGAGAAACCCATAGCCTCTCTGTCACCTTCCTCTTTCATTTGTCCTGAGTGTGTTTGGTGTATATTAGCTTTCTCCGTAATGCATCTTTAGGAGGATTAGTGTTTTCCAGAACAGCTTTTCTTAACTGGAAGCCATATGCCCCAGGAGCCTTTGATTGTGTAAATGAAGGAGCCATGGCACAAAACTAGGAAGCTAACTAGTATGTTTGATGTATAGGAAGGAAACAAGATGGAAAAGAGGCCATGGTTATGAAAAGTGAACAAACATTTCTTGAAATTTTTGGTATGTCATTTTTGGCTACTTAGGAGGCAATCTAGGTCTTTGCCTACTTTGGTATTGGTTTCGGACTATTCTTAGATTATTCTTCAATGGTTATTTTACTCCTTTCTACATTAGTTACTCTTGGTCAGATCTTTATTCTTTTCTGATATAGTGCTTTATAAGCATTTTTCAAGTATCTCCATATGATACAAAGTTCTTAAAACCCAGTTATTCTTTGATTGTTAGGCTTTTAAACAACCCGATATTCTTTGTTTTTATTTTACAACCTAGTTTCTTGAAAAAGATGTTCATCATTTTAAAACATATTAAAACCAAATCTGCCCTCTTTGGATATTCTTTATTTGATTAGCTTGATTCCTGCATGAATTATTAGAATTGTTGTTGAATTCCAGACAATATTCACACATCTGCTCAAGCCTAAAGATTTATACTGAGGGTTTCTAACCTAAGAGTCATACTACCTTTCTGGAATTCAGTATGTGGTTTGTTATTTTAAAACTCTTCAAAGTATTATTTCTCTATTTTCTGACTTGGTTTAGAACAGTTGTAAGCATCATCTGTGAAACTAATACTTATAATGAGTTTCTCTTTGTTGTGAATTAAGTGAGGTAACTAATCATGTAAAAAAAAACTAGCCCAGAACTTGGCACATGGTCATGCAGGAAACTTCAGTTATTGTCACCACCACTAATATTGTCCATCTAGTACTTACCATTTCTTCAATGTTGAAGATTCTTTTGATGTTGAAGATTTTCTTATTCTTTTGAATTTCCTTGAGTGAGACTTCTTATTAATGATTTGTTTAAAAAAAATCTAAAGATAATATTTTTGAGCATACATTTTTTTTTTGTTTTGGGGCCACATCCAGTTGACAGTCAGGGTTTACTCATGGCTATGTACTCAGAATTTGCTCCTGGCTTGGGGGACCTTATGGAACACCAGGGGATTCTAACCATGGTTCGTTCTAAGTCAGCTGCGTGCAAGGCAAATACCCTACTGCTGTGCTACTGCTCAGGCCTCAGCATACATTTTTTGAAGGATAGTCTATCTGGATTTATACACTATATTAATAATTATTTTCTTTTTATTTAACTAATACTATTAATATGCTTCCTTATTGTGACTGCTTTAAAATATTCCTTGCATTTTCATTTTGTTATGTGTGTTTAGGTATGGCAATGTGAATCTGTAATAAAAGTTCACCCCAAATTTTGGAAAAAATAAAGTTGTGGTTACAAATGCCCTGGGTAATTTTTTTCCTTTCATATAATCAGATTTTAGACTTAGTGGGACATGTTATCTACTGTCTTCCTTTTTTTTTATTATTTGATTTTTTTCTCCCAATTTCACGAAAAGAATAATTTGGGAGGGGGGCCACACCTTGTGATGCTCAGGGGTTACTCCTGGCTCTGTGCTTAGAATTTATTTCTGGCAGGCTTGGGGGACCATATGGGATGCTGGGATTCAAACCGGATTCGTCCTGTGTTGGCCATGTGCAAGGCAAATGCCTTTCCACTGTGCTGTAGCTCTGGCCCCAAGAGAATAATTTTTAAATAGTTTAAGTAACACAGGTTTGCAAGCATATAAATGTTTATCTTTTAGGATACAATGTTACCACATCATGCCCACCACTAAGGTGCCAATATCCCTATTTCACAGTCCACTGAACCCTTTTGTCCCCTTACTTGGTAAGATTTAAGTTTTATTCCATTCAAAGATATATTTTTTGTTGCTTCATTTTGATGTTACACATGAGTGAGATTGCTATTATTTATTGTAAAGGTTTATTGTTTCTAATATTTTTAGTGGACTGTATGTATATTATGAATATCAATTGCAATTGCAGTAGTGTTAGTTTAGCTTCTTTTTCAGTTTGTATTTTTTTCCTTTTTTTTTTTTTTTTAACAAATTGTGGCTAGGACTTCCAATACAAAGTTACTTAATCGTCGTAAGATTGGACAGCCTTGTCTTGTGGCTAATCTTATTGAAAATTTCTCTCCCTTTTTTCATTTTACAGTGAGAATAATATTATATGTGTGTTTTCGTTATTTACAGCCTTTACTGTGTTGGGATATATTCCTTCTATACTAAGAATTTCTATATTATAAGGTTTTTGGTTTTTTTTTTTTTTACATAAGACTCTCAAAAGTTCTCTTCCTCTAATGATATGATCAGATAATTTTTATTTTTATTTCTGTAGTTAGTATATTATATTAATTGATTTGTATAATTTGATTCATCCTTGCATTCTTGTAAGAAATCCCACTTGGTCATGATGTACAATTCTTTTAGTATATTATTCACTAAGATTTTGGGGGGATCTTTGCATCTGTGTTCATCAGAGATATCAATCTGTAGTTTCTTTATTTTGTGATGTATCTATATCATTTTGGTACCAAGGTAATATTGGCCTCATAGAAAGTATTTGGAATAATTTCTATTTTAGAAATTTTTTGGATAGTAGTTTAATAGGTGATCTTTAAAGGTTTAGAATGACCCTAATACAATTATTTGGACTTTCATTTTCATCTGAGTGGAGGCATGAATTCTGTTTCAGTTTTTATAATTGGCTCCTTTTGTTTTTCAAGTACATCCTGATTTAGTCTCAACAAGTTGCATGATTCTAGAAGTTTTTTAATTTCTTCTAGGTTCTACAGTTCACTGGGTTAAGAGGTTCATATTAGTCTTCTTTTAACCTTCGCTCTTCTGTGTTATCTTTTGTAACTTTAGGGAGTAACTAAGGATCTTGCTTTATGTGCGGGGGCTTTAGTTCTAAGCCACAATCCTTAGTCTTGTGTGTGCTTTTCTACCCAGATTTCTAGGTTATAAAGTATTGAAAAGGAGTAAATTAATAAGTAATGAAGTAGACATGGGATTTCAGAGACGAGAGGGCTTCTTGGGTGGCTACTTGGGAGGCCAAGGGGTTACGGTAGCTTACTTTGCATGCTGCCAACCCTGGTTCATTTCCTGACACTGCACAGTATAATATCAAGGTAGAAGTAGACCCTGAGCAAGTATGTCTGACTTTTATAATGAAAGTGTATCATAATGAGTACATAAGGAAGTTGGGGGTTATCTATTGTCCACTTGGTTCTTTCATCTGGTTCTAACTAATTTTAGACCTTACTGATTTCACTTTTCAGTGTTCAGCATTTGTAACTCATTCATTCTTTTGGTAGAAATATATCAGTTTTTTGGGCTTTGTATATAATTTTGCAAAAATTACCTGATAAAAGATAGGAACTGATCAAAGATAGAAAGGTGAGGTGACATGCTGACAAGTTAAAGGGCATGTTTGTATTCTTGTGTAAGCATTTAGATGTATGCTTAAGGGAATAATAGAATATTATAAAGGTTAGGCTTTGTAGTAGGTATACATGAATGCAGAACATTTTCTGTTTTGCCTCCCATTGAGGTCACTTGTACACCACATTTTACACTATTTATTCTCCTTATTAACATTTCCATTTGTATAATATGAAAAAAATTTAGTTTGGGAAGAATTTTTCCTTTATATAAAAATATTTTTGGTTGTGAATTTAAAGTATATGTGTAGTTTTTGTATATAGCAATAGTTAGGTGATTGTGTATTAATGTTAAAGAAAATCTTTCATTATATATCATATAGCATCATATATATACATTTGAGGTGGTTATATATGGGTAATATTTATTTTTAATTTTTGTAACTCAAGTGTGTGTATTATAAATGCTAATGATAATTGTAGAAGAAAGTATTTATCTTAAAAGAAGCTACATACTCTTTTTACTGAAATGATATAATTTATTATATATTTAGTGACATTTTACCATTATATCCTGTTACCACTGCAATCAATATTACCATTAACAACAAGAGAATTTTAGAAACATATTTGCAAATGAACAAGCTTAAGCTAAAACTGGGTTAGTCTACCTTTGTAAATGTAAGCTTTTTTAAATTTGACTTTTAGTAACCTGATAGAAGAAATTAAAATTTACTTTTATTATTGAGACTTCCAACAACTTAATTTGCACAGTGCTATTATTTGTTCATTTAACAAATAGTTGGGTATTCTCTGAATGCTAAGAATTGCTCAGGATTCAGGGATATTATGGTGAACCAGGTATACATAGTTCTTGGTATTAGAGAGTTTTCAACTTCATTAGGAAAACAGAAAACGAAAAATAATTAGAGGTGTTTAAAAAAGAATGAAGGTTTGATAGGGAAGGTGAAGACTATAGTAGAGTGCATTGCCGTGGAAGTATGGTTAAGCTTGGAATTGAAGAATTAATGCAACTTGCCTAAGGCAGGTTGCTGCAGATTGCTATCCAGAAAGAGGCTAAAGGAGAGCAAAATGCTTTATAGAAACTTTTAGGAAGTTTAGCAACTTTTCAGATGTTTTGGATTGGTGAAAGAATTATTGTAAAGGTTTGAGAATTCTATGAGACAGGACTGTAAATGGGTACCATATATAGAAGGATTCAAGGTTGGAGAAATTTAGAAATTGTCTAAC
This sequence comes from Suncus etruscus, assembly GCF_024139225.1. NCBI lineage: Eukaryota > Metazoa > Chordata > Mammalia > Eulipotyphla > Soricidae > Suncus > Suncus etruscus. Next base: position 54,135,908 of record NC_064851.1, read on the forward strand.
AATTCTTTTGGAGGGTGAAAACACACAACAATGCTCAAGGCCATTTAATTTGGTCTGATTGTGGATTTTGATTTGTTTTGTTTTATATTTAATTGGGCCATACCTGGCTGCATTCAGAGTTTTTCCTTGCTCTGTGCTCTGGGAATTAAACCAGAGTTGGCTGCATACCATACTCACTATACTCTCTCTCCACCTCAGTATAATTATTGTGGTATAATTATTTTTGACATTTCTTAAATATCATCACTAAAGTAATAATGAATTTTAACTATTAAAATGCAAAACAAACCAGCAAATAATTTCTCAGAATTATTAATTATATCAAAGTATGTTTGTGCCAGACTTCATTGGATTTGTTAGTTAAAATAAAGGAGGAAGCTAACTTGAGAAAACTTAAAGCAAGAACAGAAAACCAATTGAAAAATAGGGAATTCAAACAGATTAAAGAAATGTACAAGTGAAGATTTTACCTTCTTTATTTCTCTTTTCAATGCTAGTTATTTTCACTTCTCTGTAATTCTTTTTATACAGACAAATATTTTAAGGATATCAGAATTTTCATCATGCATCTGAGTTATCATTTCTAGTTTTATTTTTTTAACTTGAAAAATTATTATTACTTTAAGCACCATGGATACAAAATTGTTCATGATTCAATATCAATTATGCCATATATGCCACCATTCACCAATGTACATGTTACCACCAAAGTCCCCAGTTTCCCATTCACCCACCCATCTTCATCTCCCTCCCTGATTCTGAATCAGCCATTTTACATCTTATACATCTCTCTCTCTTTCTCTCTCTCCTCTCTCTCTCTTTCTTTCTCCTCTCTCTTCTCTCTCTCTCTCTCTCTCTCATATCCAATAAGAAAATTTTCTGACTTTATTTTTTCTAACACTGCATAGTATTCCATTGTGTAGATGTACCAGTTTCTTTAGCCATTCACTCATTCTCGGGCACCTGGGTTATTTCCAGATTCTGGCTGTTGTAAATAGTGCTGTGATGAATGTAGGAATGCAGAGGTCTTTTCTGCATATATATCCTTAGGATTGGTTTTTCTAGATGATATGGGAATTCAGTTTTTAGTTTTTTGAAGATTATCCATATTGTTTTCCTCTTATTACCTTCGTTGTATCCTACAATTCTGATAATTTTGTCTTCTTTCTCCTGTGTTTCTAGTAATCTTTTGGTTTCTTCTCTGAGCCCCTGATTGATCAGTAGTGAACTGTTTAATTTCCAGCTATTAAAGTTATTGCTCCACCTTTTTTGTAATTTACTTCATTGCTTCATGGTCTAAGAGAATGTATGATACAATCTCTATCTTATCAATATCATGGAGGCATGTTTTATGACCCAGCATATGGTCTGTCTTAGAGAATGTCCCACATGTAATGGAGAAGATTGTGCATTCAGCTTTTGGGGGTAAAAAATATATATATATCCTAAGCCCCTCTTTTTTACTTCTTCCTTCAAAGCCAGTATATCCTTGTTGAGTTTACCCTGGTTGATCTATCAAGAGATGACAGAACGGTGTTGAAGTCTCCTACTACTATTGTGTTGTTATTGATGCCTTTATTCAAGAAATTAGCAGTTGCTTAAAATTTTGTTGACCCATCTTTGGAAGCATGTATGTTTGAGTGTTATCTTCTTGATGTACATATCCCATGATAATTAAAAAATAATATTTCCTGTCTTTCACAATTTTTCTTAGCCTGAATCAATATTTTTGATCCCAAACTTTTCTTAGAAAATTGTTCCCTTGAACCATTGTCTTCCAATCCTTGACTTCAAATCTATATTTTCTCTGCCTATTCAGATGTGGTTTTTTTTTTTTTTTGGCAGGGAGCAAATATTTGGGTTCATTTTTATGATCCATTTTGCTACACTGTGTCTCATACTGGTTCATTTAGTCAATTAACATAGAGAGAGATGATTATCTTTAGATTTTTTAAAATATCTTTATTTAAACACCTTGATTACAAACATGATTATGGTTGGGTTTCAGTCATGTAAAGAACACTCCCCTTCACCAGTGCAACATTCTCATCACAAATTCCCAAATCTCCCTCCTCCCCACCCGATCCCCACCTGTACTCTAGACAGGCTTTCTACTTCCCTCGTTCATTCTCATTGTTAGGATAGTTCTCAATGCAGTTATTTCTCTAACTACACTCATCACTCTTTGTGGTGAGCTTCATGAAGTGAGCTGAAATTTCCAGCCCTCTTCTCTTTTGTCTCTGAAAATTACTGCAAGAATGTCTTTTATTTTTCTTAAAACCCATATATGATGAGACTATTCTACATCTTTCTCTCTCCCTCTGACATTTCACTCAGCATAATAGATTCCATGTACATCCATGTATGGGAAAATTTTATGATTTCATCTCTCCTGATGGCTGCATAATATTCCATTGTGTATATGTACCAAAGTTTCTTTAGCCATTCATCTGTTGAAAGGCATCTTGGTTGTTTTCAGATTCTTGCTATGGTAAATAGTGCTGCAATGAATATAGGTGTAAGGAAGGGATTTTTGTATTGTATTTTTGTGTTCCTAGGGTATAGCCCTAGGAGTGGTATAGCTGGATCATATGGAAGCTAAATTTCCAGTTTTTGAAGGAATTTCTATATCATTTTCCATAAAGGTTGGACTAGATGGCCTTCCACCAGCAGTGGATAAGAGTTCCTTTCTCTCCAAATCCCCGCCAGCACTGCTTGTTCTCATTCTTTGTGATATGTGCCAATCTCTGTGGTGTGAGATGGTACCTCATAGTTGTTTTGATTTGCATCTCCCTGAGGATTAGTGATGTGGAGCATCTTTTCATGTGCCTTTTGGCCATTTGTATTTCTTTTTTGTCAAATTGTCTGTCCATTTTTTCTCCCCATTTTTGATGGGATTAGATTTTTTTTTTTGTAAATTTCTGTCAGTGCCTTGTATATTTTGGAGATTAGCCCCTTATCTGATGGGTATTGGGTGAATAGTTTCTCTCACTCAGTGGGTGGCTCTTGTTATCTTTAGATTTTGTGCCATTTTTTTTGTAGAAGTTTGATACGTTTGTGGGGTTTTTCTTCCCATAATGAGACCCTTTAGTATTTTTAAGGTTTTTTTGAATCTCTAAAATTATAATTTTTTTGTTCATTCATGAGGCTATGTTTCCTTCCTTAAAACTGGCATGTGTGAAATATTCTTGGTGAGATGTTCATTTAATTGATTTTTTTTTCACTATATCCATCACTATCTTTGGGCCTGGAGGCTTCCTTGTAATAAATTCCCTGTAAGTCTTATGTTTGCATCTTTGTATGTAATTTTCTTTTATTCTGTATTTTATCTCTGTGTGTTTTTACATCATTATAAATTTACATGATTGTAAATTGGATGTGCTTTTGGGCATGTTAGAGGTGCTATTTAAGGATCACTTTCAGCCAGTACTCTTTGGTCTTCCAGAATATGGGTGCAAATATTCTTCAGCTCTGGGAATTTCTAAGCAGTGATGTTTTTTACTGTTGCTTCTTCATTGTCATTTTCTTCTTGGCTCTCTTGGACCTCAATTATTCTTATATTGTTCCTGTTAAAATTACCCCAAAGGTATATTGTTATCTATTCACTTATTTTGAGGATATTTTTCATCTTCTGCTTATTTATTTTATGACTCTTTTCCAATTTCTTCTATTGAATAGAGTTGTTATGCAGCTCATCTTCCAGCTCACAATTCTATCCTCGGTAGCGATTATTTTGCTGGTGAGGCTTTCCAGTGAGTTTTTTATTTCACCTACCAATTTATTCAGTCCTGATATTTCTGTTTGTTTTTCTCATTTCTGCTTTCATGTCCTCTATGTTAATAAGCTGTCCATTTCATGGTTTCTTTGGGGTTTTTTTTTTGAGCATCCTTAATATTTCCTCTTGAAAGTCCAGATCAGGGAGCTCTATAGGTGGCTGATAATATTAGTTGAATCTTAAGAACTACCATCTTCACTCATTAGGTGTGGTGGAGTTCTGTGTTGTTTTCTCATTGTGAACATTGTAGTATGGTTGTGTTATTTCTTTTTTTTTGGAAGGAAGGAAGGAAGGAAGGAAGGAAGGAAGGAAGGAAGGAAGGAAGGAAGGAAGGAAGGAAGGAAGGAAGGAAGAAAGGAAGGAAGGAAGGAAGGAAGGGAGGGAGGGAGGAAGGGAGGGAGGATGAGAGGGAGGGAGGGAGGGAGGGAGGAAGAGAGGGAGGGAGGGAGGGAGAGAAAGAGGGATGGAAGGAGGGAGGGAAAGAAGGATGGAGGGAAGGAGGGAGGGAGGGAGGAAGGAAGAAGAAAAAAGAAAGGAAGAAGGAAGGAAGGAAAGAAAATGGAAGGAGGAAAGGAACAAGAAAGGAGGAAAGGAAGGAAGAAAGGAGAAAGGAAAGAAAAAAGAGGCAAGGAAGGAGAGAAGGAAGGATGAAGGGAGAAAGGAAGAAGGAAAGAAGGATAAAGGGAGGGAAGGAGGGAATAAAGGTGAAAGGAAGATGTAAGAAGGAAGGGAGGAAGGGAGGGGAAGAGGAAGGAGGGTGGAAAAAGATGGAGGGAGAAACTGCCCCTCTGGAAATCCCAAATTATGGTTGTGTTTTTATGTCATTGTGGTGGGGCTCCTTGAGTAGAAGAAATGTGACACTGCAGAGCAACAACCTGCAGCAACTACCACTGCTGAAGGTCAACAGTCCTTTTATTTATGTAGTGCAGAGGGCTCCTGGAGCAGTAGCACCCCCAAGAGCATAGGAGCCCTGCCGGCACCAGCAGACAGTCTTTATTTTAGCAGACGTGTCTAGGCTGCATCACTTTAGTGTGTGCAGAAGCCGGAGAAAACAGCAACAGTTGGCATTTGGTAACTGAGATTAATCTACTTTTACTTTTTGGCATTTTGGGGACAACTATGTGCTGTAATAACCCTTCTATGTTAGAATCTCTCTGTAGATATACCTATATATTTTTAAAATAAGGATTTTAAATTTGATCCTTAAAAAGTACTAGTAATTTAATATAATAATACTTTTAGCTCAGAAATAAAACTTCAGTTGATTTCTATATTACCTTTACATTAAAACAAAAGTATGAATAGGGCATTCAATGGATAGAGTATACATTTGTGTAAATATTTGGAACAACAGAAGTCGCTCCTGGCTTGGGGAACCATATGGGACGCTGGGGATCGAACTGCGGTCTGTCCTAGGCTAGTGCAGGCAAGGTAGGCACCTTACCTCTAGCGCCACTGTGCCAGCCCCTGGATTTTGGAAAGTTTTAATTAATATTATTGTTCCAGGAGGAACCCCTGAGCATCAGCAGGTATGGCCTAAAACCAAAACCAAACCAAAACAAAACAAAACAAACTTTCCAAAATCCTTTGACTTTGCAATTTTGTTATAAATTATAAATTTTGTTACAAATTATCTAGGTAAATCTTGGAAACACAGAGATAACTTTCCACTAAGGATTATTTGTTGCAGTGACGCAAATAAGAATAAAAGTAACACATCAAAATGCTTGATTTTATTTATTTATTTATTTATTTATTTATTTATTTTGGTTTGGGAGCCACACCCAGCAGTACTCAGGGATTACTCCTGACTCTGTACTCCTGGCAGGCTTGGTGGACCATATGGGATACTGGTGATCAAACCTAGACCAGCTATATGCAAGGCAAACACTCTAACTGCTGTGCTGTAGCTTCACCCCCTGATTTTAACTACCCAAACAAGATATTGGCCCACCTTGCATCATGAAACTGTTATATGTGTTTGAATATGACATATGATTATTTTTTTTTAGAAATTATGTATAAGTCCCTTAAAATTCTAAGTATTTTGAAATAACGGATGGCAAAATGTTGTCTATGGGTCGAGAGCTTTTCTTTGTACACATGTTAAACTTGACTGTTTATACCTTGAGGATTACAGGACTCTAGATAAACATGTTGAGGCAAAGTCAGAAGCATTTTGACACTTTAACCAATCTGAACACAACATAAAGATTAAGCTGCTCCTCTCTGATACTTACTATTTGTCCAACACCTCCTGTTGCCTTTGCTTCACATGATAAGGATGGCACTTGCTTTATTTTCACAAACTAATTCATTAGGTCTGGAAATATGATAAACTATGACTCACATCACTGTCACCTCAACAAGAGAAAGGACCCATCTGTGGAGAGCTAGAGATTTACATAATCAAAAGGAAGAGTTTGACTTTATATATATATTAAGGATATGGTACCTGAGGGCATGTCAGTCTTAGCCAGATCTGATTATTGATACTCCCTAAAGCTAATGGCTTGATACAACTTTTATTTACTTTTCATGACACAGTAGTCTATATATGAATCCACTGAGGGAATTCTGTCAGCTAGGATTTTAGAGTTCTGTACTAAATTCTGTGCATCTTTATGACCATGGAACAAAGACAGAAAGGGGAGTGTTGTAGATTTAGGTTCAAGCCAAGATGATTTCTTCTTATATTTTATTGGCAAGCGTTGTTACTGTGTCACCAAAATATAGAAGTTGGGAAATAAGTGAGTCCAAGAAAAGCACACATTGAATTCAGCCCATCCCTATAAAAGTTATCTTGAATTTATGGTTTGTCACCTATTTTTGAAAATAGTTTAACCTCTGAGATCTCCAGAGATTTTGCTGCTATAGTTGTATAGTCATTAATATATAGGAACAGCTAGCTACTCTTTTATTTTTCCAGTGAGATCAAAGTATACTAGAAATGGGTGACTAATAGTCAGTCAGTAGATGCTGTGTACTTTCCTCTATCCTTGGTATATGTTGCTGATTTATCCTGGCACTCTTCTTCAGATCTTTGGTTTGGCCTCAAAGTATATTTATAAAAAATGCTTTGAAATTTTACTGTTAGTCATAGTTGATACTTAAGCTAAAACCTATTTTCTATCACTTGTCTCAGAGAATTTATCCATGCAGAACACTATGGTTAACAACTCCCTGATTTATCTAGACACCAAAAATTGACATTTAATGTGAGTGGTTCTGAATCCAAAGTTCAATTGCCAGTGACATTATTTTTAGAAGTTCTTTTGTCAGTGATTGTGCACTTTGCTATTTAGTGACCAAAATAAACTTCTAAAAATACGTGTTTATTTCAAAATAGAATTTTAATCCTAAGGAGTTCACTGGACCATTTCTTAACAGCTGCACTGTATTGTTTCATATACATGTTATGAAGGCCTCAATATATTTAAGTATAAATCAATGGCTATTTAATGATCATGATGGCTACTTATAAAGTTGTTTTGGCTGCTACTAAGCTCCTCTTTCTAATGTAGATATGATGGGAGCAGACATTTTAAATTTATCCCTGGGTCATGATTGGGGAACACATGAAATATTTTGAAGTACCTTTACTACCATCAGAGAGTCCATTAAGCAGAAGTCTTTCATGAATCTATCACTTAGAGAGATGTGAGAAAACAGTGGAGACACAAGCAGATTCTATTGTGAGATTTATATGATATATAAACAAACCAGTAAGAACCCACTGTTATTGTGCTACAGAGAAACTTTGGCTGGTGGTTTGTAAAGCACAAAGAAGTGGATGGTCAATATTTATTAAGGACCAATTTTCAGGAAAGGCTTTCTAAACTGGTCATGTTTTACTGGATATTGTAGGAGAAAGAGCACTTTGATAGACAAATAAACATGATTGAGTGCAATATCGTCAGTGAGAAGACGAAAGCAGGTGGTATGTGTATTAAAACTCAGAGAACTGTGTGTTTTATTTCACAAAGAAGTAAGAAATAAATGGATAATCTTAATCAGGAGAGTTTCATTAATGTATTTATTATAGCAACGTTCAAGTTACTATTAATGTCTACATTAATCAGAATAGAGACTAGATAGAATTATTGGGGTAAATTTAGTGATAATTAGGACATGAACAGGGACATTACTAAAAATAAAAAGGCTATATTCTAAAAAATTATGGGGCCGGGCGGTGGTGCTAGAGGTAAGGTGCCTGCCTTGTCTGCGCTAGCCTAGGACGGACCGCGGTTCGAAACCCCGGCGTCCCATATGGTCCCCCAAGAAGCCAGGAGCAACTTCTGAGTGCATAGCCAGGAGTAACCCCTGAGCGTCACAGGGTGTGGCCCAAAAACCAAAAAAAAAAAAAAAAAAAGGAAATTATGCTACAGTACCTTTAGGACTATATTGGAGGATATAGTGGATCAATATGAGATGAGAATAACAAGACTTTCAAGCTGCTGAAATTATGGAAGCAAAAGATCATAAGTTTGATGACATTAAAAGTATTATTTCTTGGGTGTTGCTAGGCAAACATCCTACCCACTGTATTAAATTGTTTTTAATTAAAGAACCATTATAAAATGTTACTGTTAGATTAGTTTCAGGTATAAAATATTCCAACATCAAGCCTACAATGAGTGTCAACTTCCCTCCACCAATTTTCCCAGGCTTATCCTGTCTGTCACCTTGACAGGCACATTTCAAAGTTTAATGGTTTTAGTTTAGATCTTATATTTTCAATTTTGTTGAGTTCTTGTTTTGAATACATAGCTGTACCACTGTCTTATATCACTGAGATATCCAAGCCCTCTGACCTGTTCCTCCATTATTTCTTTTTCTCATCTTCCTTCCCCCTTGATTGATATTTTACTTCTCTGTCTTTTTCTCCCGATACTTTGGATCAAGGGTGATCTAGGCACCTGACTTGTATTGCATTACAGTTTTTTTATACATTTATTCTATACTGGAAGATGTAAGTCAGAAAAAGGACAAATAAAATTTCTGTCTTATCTCAGTCATCCAGAGAAACTTCTTTCATCCAGTTATGTAAATCATTGAGTCATTCTCAATTCCTTTCTTTTTCTCTTGTTCTACTTTTTATTCAGCTAGGAAAATCTGTTATCTCTACCTAGCTGAAAACTATATAATGATCCAATCACTACGCACCATATCTGCTGCCATCATCCATTCTTAGCCATCATCATTTATACCAGTATTACTGCTTCTGTCCTCCATTCCCAGAAGTATGTTTAAAACTTTGCTGATAGAACATTCCTTCAGTGAAGTTTTAGTCATGACACTGCTTTGCTCAAAATCATCACTTTACTTGCTTTACCTTAAAAGCTAAATACTTTATGCATGAATAAGAATGGTATTTTATGTCTGATAGAAGTTTATTCTATAGCAGGAGGAAGGAAAATGTAACCAGAAAATATAATAATTATATTTAAGTTCTTGAGTGTGCTGCAATACAGGTGTAGTTTGAATTTCTAAGCCCAATTCTATTTCAATGGACATTTAGGTGAACTTCATAGCAAATATATGACCCAGATAGGAAATTTTAATATTTTCTGAAGAACCTAATGTTATTTGCTGCATTTGTTTTAAAAAGTGTGCTAATTGGGATAGTACCTGATAAGAATATTTCACTTCATATCAAAAAGATGTGGTTATTTGAAATAACTAATATTCTATTATAAATCCTCCCTATACACTTCACTATACACATCTATATCACCAAGCTTATCAAAATCTTATGTACAATCAGAAATCTCAAGGGTAAAGGTAAAGCTTAAATGAGGTGTTTAATACCTGGATAAATGCAGTTGAATCATTTGTGTCAAATTCTGTCTTGCATCCAGTCTTCAGTACTAAAACTTGTTAAAATTCACTTTTATTTTTGCATAAAACTTTATACCCAGGAAAATCACATTATAGGAGATGTAAATTATACTTTAAAAAGACAGTGAAAGAACCTAAATGGTAAATAGGACACTATTGTTAGAAAAATTGTACATTTATTGACACAATAATAAGGAAGCCATTTTTTTTTGTGTGGTTTTTGGGTCACACCCGGCAGTGCTCAGGGGTTACTCCTGGCTCCATGCTCAGAAATTGCTCCTGGCAGGCACGGGGGACCATATGGGACGCCGGGATTCAAACCGATGACCTTCTGCATGAAAGGCAAATGCCTTACCTCCATGCTATCTCTCCGGCCCAAGGAAGCCATTTTTATCAATTTATTTTTTATCAAGTTTTTTATATATTAATTTTCATCTTATCATTACACAGTCACATTTCATGTGAAACAATATTGAAAATAGTTTTGAGCCTGTACTGACTAAAATTAGAATTGATGAATTAGGTGCTGCCTTTGATCTTTCCATTAATCCAAAAGTAAGTATCTACCTCCCACATATAATTGAAATTGTTACCCAAAGCACTAGATAGTATATATCAAGTACTAAGGTGGTTCTATTCATCTAATGGCCAGGACCTTAATTTTAATAATTGATCTGCCGAATTAGTCACCAAAAATGTATTTGCTACAAAATAAATCACAAAGTTTTGAGAGGGCTTTTTTTTAAATAAAAGACACTTTACACTTTAAATTCTTATAAATGCATTAGTCTATAATCCCCATTTCTCTTCCTAAATACCTCTGTGGTCAATAACTCAAAAATAAATGATGAATTTTATTATTTGTTACATAAATATGGTTGTCTTATACAAAAGAATACTTGATGTAATACAAAAAAGTGCTTAACAAGGAGTTAATCACAGTTGAGTAACTTTATCTTATTTTACAGGCTTAGTACAGGAAGAGCTTAAGTAAAAGACATAAAAATTGGGTGGTGATTATGGGATATAAGGGAAAGCTTCATATTTCAACTCAGTAATTGAGATAAAGGCACAATAACCTTGCATTTTTATAGCCCGTACTAAATTATTAAGTACTGTCTAGGTGAATAGAGATACAACCAGTGAATCAAACGCAAGAAAAATATTTTGTTGCAAAGTTTATATTTGAGATGGGGATAATATAGAGAATATACAATTTGTCTAAGAAAATGGAGTACCATTTTAAAGCAAAAATAAAGAAGACTAAAGGAAAAAATGAAAGTGCAGGTGGCTTTGTTGCATGAATTAACATGAATGTTAATGGATTTTATGATGATTATATTTTATGAGGTAATTGACTACGTAGTGCTGGAGAATAGTACAAGGAGATGTTTTGGGAGCCTCAGTCTTGTTAAATTCAAAGGGGACTGGAGAAATTGGTATCTATTTGCTAGCAGTGTCTCAAAAGACAAGGAACAAGTTCTAAGGGGTCTAATAGTAATGTTTACAGAAAGTTGGAAATACAGATAGAGTAAAATACACAATGATTTTTTTTTTTTTTTGGTTTTTGGGTCACATCCGGCAGTGCTCTGGGATTACTTCTGGCTCCATGCTCAGAAATCGCTCCTGGAAGGCTCAGGGGACCATATGAGATGCCGGGATTTGAATCAATGACCTTCTGCATGAAAGGCAAACGCCTTACCTCCTTGCTATCTCTCTGACCCCCACAATGAATTTCTTAAGACATAGTGTGTAATTAGAAAATCATGAAAGGCAACAGTTTCCAAGCCTAACTTTGTACCCTGAACGAAGGAATTTAGCATTAATAGATGCTAACCTGCTCATATTAGAGATACAAAATCTCTTTGGATTAACCTTTCTTTTGAATATACTTGAGGTGAATGTTGTTGGGAAAGGAATTTCAAAGTTTCTGTGATTTTCTAAACTTTTTAAATCTGTACCAAGAAATGCATTAGGCAGTGCCCTTTCTGTGCCCTATCCCAAAACAGTGAGTCCATGTACTCAAAGACCAGGCCTCTTCCCACACTGGAAGGCATTTCCTTTCTATCCCAAAAATACATTTGTTTCCAGAGAAGTAAGAACAATATTTTTTAAAAAGACTAAAAAGAAAAAGGAAGAGAAGAAAGGAAATTAAAAAGAAAGAAAAAAGAAGTACAGTGTCAAACCAATTTGTGAAAATTATTGTATCTTTCACAAAATCATTAATACAATGGCAAAAGGTTGAGTAAGCTCTTGTTGTTAGCTGTTTATTCTGTTGATTGGTGTGTTCCTTTAGGAATGACAGCATCAAACAAATGAAGTTTTCCAGAAATTCAAAGCACTATTACTGATACTACAACTTTTGTGGGGGGATGTTCTCAACTGCCTGGCCTCCTGAAAGAAGGAGGGTGTCTAGGGATGGTGTCCACACTTGCTGCAAAAAAGCCCTGATGATATCAGCCCCCAAACCAGAGCACCTGAAGTTTGATCAGATCAGTGTCCCAGAAGAGAACTGTAGAGAAGTGAGCAGGATTATAAACAAAAAGATGGTGGGTAATGGATGTAGCAAGCATGGCTTCACCAGGGTGGGGATGTGGCCTGCCCTCTCTTTTTGAGATTGCCAGTTTTCTGTTGAGTGGCTGGGTGTACCCATTTTTCACAATTTTGTTTACATCTCTTTGGAAAAAGGAGTAAGTCTGTGGTGCTGCCCAGAGAAAACAACTATTACAGTGTTTTTAGATTTGAAAATACTGAATTCTATTTTGGGAAATCAGAAAAATTTTCAATCCTGGTTTCCTTAATATAGTGGAACTAGGAAACGAAGTTAAAGAATTGTAATAAGATAATACCATAAGGTTATAGAGCAGTCTGGTGGAAACTTAATGTGTAAGGAAATGGAGTCTTAAAACTTTATTTAATCATTTACCTTTTTACTACTACTTATTCTATGTAGATTTCTAATAATTTTTAATCTTTTCCCTATATTTACTCATTAAGAAAGACCTTTAAATAAAATGTGTAAAATCCTTTTGCGATTTCTTTTTACTCCCCCCCCCAAGAACTAAGAAGATAAGTGATGTAGAGGTTTACATAGTCTTTCCATTTTACTTAAATATTCTTTTCTCTCTCTCTTTTTTTCACAAGTACCATATTTAACATTTTAAGAGCTGAAATTGTATTTCTATATAAAGAAAACAGATGAATATTTTGGGAGATGCTTTCTTATAAAAAAAAGTTTAATATAGGGGGCCAAAGAGATAACACAGCAGTAGAGCATTTGCCTTGCAAGTAGCTGTCCCAGGATCAATGGTGATTCGAATCCTGGCATCCCATGTGGTTCCCTGTGCCTGCAGGAGCTATTGATGAGTACAGAGCCAGGAGTAACCCATGAGAGCCGCCGGGTGTGGCCCAAAAACCAAAAAAAAAAAAAAATTCAGTGTAGGGGGCCTAAGCAATAGCACAGTAGCAGGGCATTTGTCTTGCATGCTGCTGACCTGCAATGGACTTGGGTTCAATCCTTTGTATCCAATATGGTCTCCCGAGCCTGCCAGGAGTGATTTCTGAGTGCAGAGCCAGGCTATGGCTGAGCACCACCGGGTATGGTCCCAAAACAAACAAAAATGTTCAGTATAAAGTTCTGAAAAATAAAAATAATAAGGCTTTGGGTAGTTAAGAGATGAGATAAGACTTAGTGGTATTGCTAAGGATGAGAATCACCAGTGAATGTAGTTAAAATCTACCTTGGATTAGCCTTTAAGTGTAAGAAGAATAATGATTTGTGAGACATTCTAAATATTGTTATAGAAATAGTGGTTAAGTGCTCACTTCGGCAGCACATACACTAAAATCGGAAAGATACAGAGAAGATTAGCATAGCCCCTGCACAAGGATGACATGCAAATTTGTGAAGCATTCCATACTAAAAAAAAAAAGAAATAGTAGTTAAATAGTATATAAATAGTTATAAAAATTTACAAACATCTATTTGTAGCAGGCAATGCCATTTCAAGATATTTTTTATATTTGAGAAACATAAATTTCACAGTGTGGGTAGAGAGTTTGATTGGAACAAAAATGTCTTGTTTTTTTTTTCCTTCTCACTTCAGTCTTTATAGTTCAAGTGCACTGCATAAGGGGGTATTGAATATGAAGTTACCTAATGATTAAATAGTTATTATTTTCTGAGGATGAGGATGAGGTGGAAAATGATGGACTGTGATCAGAATATGAGTAATTTGAGTTAAATTTTATTTACCCACTCTTTGCTCAGAGGTCACTCCCAGGACTGCTGGGATGGGAGTGGGGGATCAGAAACTACATAGTGTGCCAGAGATCAGGCCCACAACTTCTGCATGAAAAACGTTATGTTCAGCACATTGAGCTCTCTGATATTAATTTTTTAAAAAAATGATACAGATTTATCACTTTTATCACTTGTGATCTTTACTTATTAACATACAAACTCCTCTCTAGAGATCTAAGAACTGAGAACATTTAAATAAAAAAATTATAAGTTTATTTTTACTATTAGTTAATATGAAAATAAAACATAAAAAAAGTGGAAGGTAATCTTGAAAATAGGGCATGAGTTAATTTACCTGACACACTTGAAAACTAGACATAGGTAGTTGGTCATCAAGTAGCAGTAGCAGGAAATAGGATCTCAAGCTACACGTATCTTCTGAAATCTCCCTGGCAACAAAGTCAAAAGAGGCCAGCCTTCCAGCAGTTACTGGCAGCTTAGAGAACTGGCTTAAGATTCTTTGTGGATTGTGCAGAACATCCAGATATTCTGTTTTAATGGTTTTTTACAAATGTCACCTTCCACTTCTATAGCTTTTCTTAAACTTCTGTTCCTATAAATCATTCTCTTGGGTTTTTTTTCTTTGGGAGATGGTGTTGGACCACACCTAATGGTGCTCAGGCTTACTACTGGCTCTGAACTCAAGTGTCATAGGCTCAGGGGTTCATATATGGTGTTGGGAACTGAGCCCAGGCCTGATAGGCAAGGCCACTGCCTTATCCTCTCTACTATATCATTCACCCTTCCCCCAATTTTTGGTCAGTGTTGTCTGTATTTTTTTTTTAATATACAGAGTTCTTTTGAGATATCCATGTTAGCAAGTAAAAAATTAGGAGACAAAATATAAAAACTATATAGTGGCTGATGGATATTATGATTTCTAATTTAGAGAAAATTTTAGGCTAAAGAAGTCCAGTGACTTACTGATAGTACTTTGTTCATGCCATAACTAGCAATGGGCAGATCCTAAAAGAGAAATATCTGAAGTACTATTTTTGTCCCCCCAATCATTTGCTAGTACCCTAGAATTAACCAAGATGCAATATATATAGATATATTGACATATATATGTATATATATGTATATATATATATATACATATATATGACTCAGAATGGTGCAGGCAGGTGGCTGAGTTCACAGACTGTGAGCTCTGTAAGTCATAATGCTGTATTACAATAGCAGCACAGTCAGCTCTGCTCCACTCCAAGTGATTAGAAGAATAATAGTAATGATCACAATTGACTACATTCATTTTGGGAAGTTGCTGACACCTATGCCTCAAATTGACCCCATTTTTGAAGATTTTTCTAATTCCTAAATGATTTATCAAATTGGATCATCATCCTGTGTGCCACACAGGTGATAGTAATAATATTTGAGTATAGCTCAAACATTGTTTTGTAGTTGAGAATGAAACCAAAGATTAGAGGAAGAAAATAGGTTAAAGTGAGGGGAAAGAAAGCAATAACTTATGTAAACACATCTTGCCTATACGGTTTATTTTTTCCCTTGAGGATACAAAGGCAATTCTGTTGCTTTTTCAGATGCTGAAATTTACTCTTGGTAATTCTTTGTATTTCATATCTCTCATCTATCATCTAGGGGCCAGAGTGGTGGCACAAGCGGTAAGGCATCTATCTGCCTGGCCCTGCTAGCCTAGGACAGACAGTGGTTCGATCCCCCAGCATCCCATATGGTTTCCCAAGCCAGGAGCAATTTCTGAGCGCATAGCCAGGAGTAACCCCTGAATGTCACTGGGTGTGGCCAGAAAGCAAAACAAAAGAAACAAATAAAAATGAAAATGAAAAAAATCACTACTTAACACCATGGTTTACATAGTTGCTCATAGTACATTTGTTTCTGGCATTCCATGTCTCAGCATCAATACGACCACCAGTGTAAATGGAATTAGTGGGAAAAAAAACTTCAACAAAAGAAAATTTGTAAAAATTGTTATATCTTAGAATGGGGTCATTAAGTTATTTTCTAAAGGTTTATTAAACTATTGTTAGTTGATCATTCTGTTAATTGTTTTGTTAACTTTACATGACTTATATGCTACTTTGACCACTAATTTGTTGTGCTCCTAATGGGATGTCAATACTGAAAAAATTCAAGGTGTTAAGTATATGATTCAGGAATTCCAGATTTTGTGCCATGGTTGACACATCATGGTGGTTATGGGATGTGTCTGTGGTTGCCAGGTCTTCTGTAAGTATGGAAGGGCGAGAGGTGGGGTGGCTACCTGCATTCACTCCTAGAAGACCCCAGAGTTCTCAGCTCAGTTCTCAGACACTGGCACACCTGGAGTTTGGGTAGATTAGGTGTGTCTGCAGAGACCCTGGGATCTTAAAGAATGAAGTTGGGCTATTTGCAAGGCGTTGATTGTGAGCTGAGTGTAGTGTCGAGGCTTTAGTACATGGATTTATACTGCCTCTTCTCCAAAGCTGTGAGACCAGTGTATACCCATGATTTTTCAAGGCTTGATTTACATCTCTTTGAAAATAAAATGAGTCTATAGAGCTGGATGAGCAGACATAGCGGTGGCTATGGAATGTGTCTGTACTTCTCTTGTAAATATTATCAACCAATTCTGTTAGAAATATTCAGAATTCCATTTCATTGTCACACTGATGCAGTGTATCACCCAACATTTTAGTTCTTAAAATAACATTTCTGTCTTCTCCCCTAATTCAGACTATGATCCTATAGTCACTAGGGTGATCTACCAGAATGTTCTGGATCACTTCATTCTGCAAATCAGAACTCTTGAGAACTTCTATTATTCATTTTCTTCAATTTTTTTCAGTGAAGCCAATAGACTTATTAAATAGGATTATTTAAATAAATTTACTTTGAAAAGTCTGAGGGGGAGAGAAAAGAGACAGATGTCAAAGATCAGAGAGCATTTCAGAGGTCTCCAAACTTTTTAAATAGGGGGCCAGTTCATTGTCCCTCAGACCACTGGAGGGCCAGACTATAGTTTAAAAAAAACTAAACAAATTCCTATGTACATAGCACATACCTTATTTTGAATTAAAATAACAAAACAGTGGAGGCCAAAACACCTAGCAAGCTGGATAAGTGTACTAGGCAGGCTGTATGAGGTCTGCAAGCTATGGCTTGAGGACACCTGCTCTAGAGAGAAAAAAAAAGAGAGAGAGAGAATGGCGGTTTGGAGAAGATTATACATAGTTTCTTCAAATTATCTTTTTTGGGGGTGGGGGTCACACCCGGCAGCGCTCAAGGGTTTCTCCTGGCTCTAAGCTCAGAAATCGCCCCTGGCAGGCATGGGGATCATATGGGATGCCAGCATTCTAACCACCATCCTTCTGCATGAAAGGCAAACGCCTTACTGCTGTGCTATCTCTCTGGTCCCTCTTCAAATTATCTTGGCCTGGACTTATTTTAATGTACAAAAAAGTGAATCTGGGTGTTGTCACAGGGAAAAAAACCTTGGATTCTTGGTATTCATCTCATGTTCCTTTCATGTAGTTCTCCCTTTAAAATTCAGTAAAAATTAACCAAGCCATCTAACCCTGATTAATTTTGTACAGTATGTTCTGCTTTTCTGGCTGTTATCCAGGCATGGTGGTTTTAAATTTCTTCTTTTTTTTTTTTTTTTTTGGTTTTTCAGGCCACACCCATTTGATGCTCAGGGGTTACTCCTGGCTAAGTGCTCAGAAATCGCCCCTGGCTTGGGGGGACCATATGGGACGCCGGGGGATCGAACCTCGGTCCTGATCCTTACCTCTAGCGCCACCTCGCTGGCCTGGTTTTAAATTTCTATCTTGAATCTATGAGGCATAATCTCTACTTAGGACCTTTGCACTTGCCTGGTTCTTTGTGTGGAAATTCCCTTTCCAAGAGGATCGATCCCCTCACTACTTTTATTTCTCTAAATAATTTTTAGGGTTCTTTTCTTTCTTTCTTTCTTTCTTTCTTTCTTTCTTTCTTTCTTTCTTTCTTTCTTTCTTTCTTTCTTTCTTTCTTTCTTTCTTTCTTTCTTTCTTTCTTTCTTTCTTTCTTCCTTCTTCCTTCCTTCCTTCCTTCCTTCCTTCCTTCCTTCCTTCCTTCCTTCCTTCCTTCCTTCCTTCCTTTCTTTCTTCTTTCTCTCTCTCTCTCTTTCTTTCTTTCTTTCTTTCATTTTCTTCCTTCCTTCCTTCCTTCCTTCCTTCCTTCCTTCCTTCCTTCCTTCCTTCCTTCCTTCTTCCTTTTTTTCTTCCTTTCTCTCTCTCTCTTTTTTCTTTCTTTCTTTTTTTTCAGCCACACCTGGTGAAACTCATGGGTTACTCTTAGCTATGTGCACAGAAACCACTCCTGGTTTGGGGACCATATGGGACACTGGGAGATCAAACTGAGGTCTGTCCTAGACTAGTGAGCAAAGCAGACGCCTTACAGCTTGCACCACCGCTTCAGCCCCTAGGATTGTTTTTTCTTATCACCATCTGAGACTCTATCCACAATTTATCTCTGGCTTGTTTTTATGTGTTTATATGTTTATATGTAATTACATGTGATTATTTTCCTGTTACATGTGATTCTTTGCCTGTGCCTTCCATTATAGAGTAATCTTTCTGAAAGATCCTGTATATCTTCATTGCAATAACTCTAGTCGATAGAATGTGTCCTGGCACGTGATAACAAATGATCCATATATGTGTGTTGATAAATGCATGAATTACTTAACAAAGTATGCTCTGTTCTTTTTGGTGTGTATAACTAAGCAGAGATCTAGTTGTAATTTTGTGTGTCCATATGCATTTCCAATATATGTATTACTATATGTATAGATATAAACTAATAATATATATGAACACTTTCATGTAGTAGTATATTACCCATTTTAATATACCAGATAGTTTCTATTCTTATCCTCAACATAGTATAGTAGCACAGAATAGAATTTAAGAGGGGCAGCATTGTTCAAGGTCACATTTATTAAATAATAGATGATAATTGAACAGGGCCTTGCCTGCCTCCAAAGCTTAACTGAATGTCCTGACTATGCTATATAATGCATCTCTTAACTTTGAATCTCCAAAATCCTATATAGAAAATCTACCCTAAGATGGGAATTATATTATGTATATTTCTATAAGGATCACAAAAAGTTATGTATACTTATTTTTCTGTAAGCTATCTAAATAGTTTAGAAACAGTCTACACTGAAGTTCACATTTAGTAATATAAAAAGACATAAAAATTTTACACATCTCTATTAACAATAAGTTTAAAAATCTGAAAAGCTCACATATTGAATTTTCTTATATAAGAAAAATTTATTTGAAGAAAATGTATTAATTTCTAAAAATATGATTTGATATTTTAAAATGTAAGAAAGGTTTTCTCTAAGGATACCCATGACATTCTTCAAAGAAGTGGATCAAACACTCCTGAAATTTATTTGGAGCAAAAAACACCTGCTAATACCTAGAGATACCCTTGGGAAAAGAAATATGGAAGGCATCACTTCTCCCAACTTTAAATTGTATTACAAAGCAATAGTTATTAAAACAGTTGGTACTGGAATAATGATGGACCCTCAGATCAGTTGAATAGACTTGAATATTATGATAATGTTCCCTAGACATACAATCAATTAATTTTTGATAAAAGGGCAATAAATGCAAAATGAAGCAAGGAAAGCCTCTTCAACAAGTGGTGTAGGACAACTGATCAGCCACTTTCAAAAAAGCAAACTCAGACCTCCATTTAACACCATGCACAAAGGCCAAATCCAAATGGATTAAAGACCTTGATATCAGGCCTAAAACTGTAAAGTATATAGAACTACACATAGGTAAAAACACTCCATGACATTGAGACTAAAAGCATCTGCAAGGAAGAAACATCACTCTCCAAACAAGTGGAAGCAGAGATAAATAGATGGGACTATATTAAGCTGAGAAGCTTCCTCACCTCAAAGGAAAGAGTACCTAGGATACAAATGCCACCCACAGAATGGGAGAAACTATTCACCCAATACTCATCAGATGTGGGGCTAAAATTGAAAATATTCAAGGTACTGACAGAACTTAACAAGAAAAACACATCTAACCCCATTAAAAAATGGGGATAAGAAATGAATAGTCACTTCTTCAAAGAAGTCATCAAATGGCCAAAGGCACATGAAAAAATGCTCCACATTACTAATTACCAGGGAGATGCAAATCAAAACAACTATGAGGTACCATCTCATGCTACAGAGGTTAGCACACATCACAAAGAACAAAAATAACCTGTGCTGGTGGGGAATGAGAAAGGAATTCTCATTCACTGCTGGCAGAAATGCTATCTAGTCCAGCCTTTATGGAAAACAGTATGGAGATTCTTTAAAAACTGAGATTGAGCTCCCAGATGATCCAGCTATACCACTCCTAATGATGTACCCTAGGTAGGAACACAAAAATACAATTTAAAAATGCTTTCCTCACATCTATATTCACTATTTACAATCGACAGAGTCTGGAAACAACCAAGATGTCCTTCAATAGATGAATGGTGGTACTTATACACAATTGAATATTATGCAGTCATCAGAGGATATGAAGTCGTGAAATTTTCTTATACATGTATGTACATGGAA
Source organism: Suncus etruscus (assembly GCF_024139225.1). NCBI lineage: Eukaryota > Metazoa > Chordata > Mammalia > Eulipotyphla > Soricidae > Suncus > Suncus etruscus. The sequence goes on from NC_064851.1 coordinate 54,156,419, forward strand.
TTTATTATGCTGAGTAAAATAAGTCAGAGGGAAAGAGATAGATACAAAATAGTCTCACTCATCAATGGGTTTAAGAAAATTAAAAGACATTATTGTAATAATTCCCAGAGACAATAGAGATGAGGGCTGGAAGGACCGAATCACAATATGAAGCTCATCACAAAGACTGGTGGGCGCAGTTAGAGAAATAACTACATTGACAACTATGGTGACAATTTCAATGAGTGAGAAAAGTAGAATGCCTGTCACAAATATGGGGGGGGATGGGTAGGAGGGAGATTTGGGATATTGGTGATGGGAATGTTGCACTTGTGAAAGGGGTTGTTCTTTTTATGACTGAAACTCAACTACACTCATGTTTGTTATCAAGGTGCTTAAATAAAGATAATATTTTTAAACCCACATAATTTAAAAAGAAAAATAAATAAAGAAATATATTTAGTGAGTTATTCCCATTTCCAAATATTGACACATTTCTGTATGTAATACTAATAAATGATTTCTATTAATGTCTCAAATTATCTCATCAGCAAAAGCCAGAAGAACTAGAATACTGTCAAATTATTAAAGATACTGCAAAGTTATAAGATTTTCATTTTTAATTGCAAGATTGAGATAGTTTGTGTTGGGGGGCTTTGGGCTACACCCATCTTCAGCTGCTACTCATAGCTCCATGCTCAAGGATAATAAATACAAAGTCTGGCCTCTGAAAAACTAAATTTTATTATTGTTAACCAATACAAACATTGTTTTTTTAAATGATTGGGTTTCTTTCTCTATTTTTAGAAAACTAACTGCAGAATACCAACCAAGTCTTAAATATCATGGTTTGAATCTTTTTGTTGTTTTGAAATTAAGGAATCTATTAAAAAGTGATGATGAGTTCAGATCACACTTGAAACAAGATTTCTTTTCTTTGAGACTACCATTGATCTTTAGAATTAGAATAGATTTCTATATATAATTTCTATTTAGTATAAAATAGAGCCAGCAAATATTTTCTATAAAGAGAGAATAAATTTTTTAGGCTTTGTGGAGTCTTAAATTGAGGTTGAGTTGATTATTGCAACTGTTCAACTATGCCATTGTAATATGGAAGTAGACAATATATAAGCAAAGTACATAGCTGTGTTTCAATAAAACTTTACTTATGAAAAAAGGAAATAGGTCTAATTTGTCCAGCAAATTATGGTTTCAAAACTCCTGACATATAATATTCAAAATGAATATTTTAAGGCTCCAATAAAGTTACTTCTTCCAGGACATGATATTCAATAAAATTACATCATTCTTCGATCTCCACTCAAGATCACTCATCTTTACCTCTCTTCATTGTGTTTAATAACTATTCTCAGAATTCTTGAGCTCATTCTTCTTCAAGAGTTTTCAGTTTTCTTTCCCTTTCCTTTATCTCTTTGGGGTAAGGGGTACCTGACAGTACAGTGTTTGCTCTTATCTTTTATGATCAGGGATCACTCCTAGTAGGACTCAGGACCACATGTAGTACCTAGGATTAAACCCAAGTTGATCATGTACAAGACAAGCTAATATATCTCTCTATGATCCTGGCTCTAGAATTTTCATAGTTTATTTATTCTTGTTTACTTTTCCTATATTTAGTTTCTACAACTTGCTCTCATATAATCTTACTTGCATCCCATAGATTTATTTCTTTCATGTAGATCCAGTCTCCTTTATATTCTTGGGGTTCAGTTTGACAGAAGGTTCTATAGTATTTGACACTAGTGACCCTCACAAGCTTCTTGAATTTTTTTTCTTTTCTTTTCTCTTCTTTTCTTTTTATTTGGATCAAACCTGACAATGGTCAGGGGTTACTCCCGGCTTTGAGCTCAGGAATTACTCTTAGCAGTGCTCAGGGAACCTTATGGGATTCCAAGAATTCAACTTGGGTTGAATCATGTAAGGCAAGCTCCTTACCCTCTGTATTATTTCTCTAGCTGAGCTTCTTGAAATTTCCAAACTTATGGCTCTTTTTAGATAATTTTGTGAATTCACTTTCCCAAGTTTCTCCCAACTTTTCCCTCACTATTCTTTTATTCGTTTCTTAAATGCTTTTCTTTTCTCATTTTGATTCTTATTTTTTATTACATGTAAGAACTTTGGGTTGACTCTTCCACTGGCATAATTTTCATTTCATGTTGATGACTCCCAAATTTTTATCTTGGCCATATATTATTTTTATTTTTATTTAAACTATTGCTATTTACAAAGTTATTCATAGTTGTATTTTAGACATACAATGTTTCAGGATCAACCCCACCACCAGAGTCAGCCTCCTTTCCACCAATATTCCCAGAGCCCATCCCTTGCCACCACTCCCTACCCAGCTTGCCATTATAACAGGCATCTTTGTAAGTTTAATTGTTAAAGTTTGGGAGGCCATATAAGTTTAACTAGTTTTACAATAACAGAACCCTAAGTATATATAGTTATATATATGGTTATATAGTATATATATCTTGTCCTGAATAGTTTATATTTCCTTTGAAATAAGCTATTATTGGTTAAAAAACTACTGAATCAGGAAAAATTGAAATTATTTTAATCTTGTTCCTTTTATCTCTGTTTTATCTCCTCCATTTCTTCTGCCTTTTTGTTAGACTCATATCATTTTAGATCCCATATATGTGAGTGTGTGTCCCCAGTTTCTCTCATACCCAGCATCCCCATCCACCATTGTCCTAATGTTCCCTTCCCTAACAAATTCCTACCCACCCCTGCCCTAGTGGCAAGCTCCTATGGAACACCAGTTCTCCTATTCTTTATTTCTACTGCTTTTGGTCACTTGATATTCCCCTATGAGGACTTTTATATTCCACATATAAAAGACAAGGGTGGGACTTTTCTTATTTTTAATTGGTCTTTTTTATTTTTCTAACTTACTTCTTTTTTGTCATCTTAGACAAATTTTCTTATTCTATGGTTGTATAGAATAATTGTTGCTGAATAATATAGTTGGCTGTAAATGCAAAATTTTATTGCTGTTTTTCTTCTAGAAGACTTTCAAGTGCTTATCCTGACCCATGGATTGAAGTTCATACTTATTATGTAAGACCACATGTAAGACCACCCCTCTCACTGGCCATACCTAGCTCTATTGCCTAAGTTTCTACTCTTTCCTACTTGTACCTGGTGCTCAGTCTACCAGTTTCCCCCACAAACACACTACTTCCTGTAGTTTCACACTTGCCTATTCACTGGAAATGCCCTCTCAATCCTTCCTCTTGTCATATCTGACTTTTGGTCATACTCAGTTTTTTCCATGTAAATTTTCCCAGTGTCCTTCAGTATTTTTGTAACACAGTGTCTAGCATTATTTATGTTTATTTTGTAAACCTACTTACTTAGACACTCCATAATTCTTTAAATAGCAATGTGATGTTTATTACTTTCATTTGAAAGATGACCTAAATTAAAAAGACATCAAGTAATTTACCTAGAGTTACACATCTAGGCATATGGGAGATGGACTTATTTTTCACCTAGGTAAGCTCTTTCTGTTCTATCATATTTTTCTTTCCTCACCACTTTTTAGAAATTTTTATATATTTTGTTTTTCTCTTATAAACAAGAATGAATTTTTGTATTCTTAGAGTCCATTTTAATAAATAACTAGAAGAATTTTACAGTATGTAGTAATTACAATATAGAATTATAAAGTGATGTTAATTAAAAAAATTAAGAACATTTGTTAAGGGGCCAGAGCAATAGTTCAACAGTAGGGTATTTGCCTTGCACACAGCTGAGTCAGTTTGATCTCATAATCATATATGGGTCCCTAAGCTCAAGAGTAACTCCTGAGTACTGCTGGGTGTGCCCAACTTCCCAAAATTGTTAATATTAAACTAAATCTCTGCACATGAAATAAATATTGGTATGGCTGTTTCCAACCTCAAGGAGCTCTACTGTGCAACTTAGGCTCGTAGCCATCTAATCAGAATGCCAGTAGGAACAAAGTAGCTTGGGTTGTAAAGTAGAGGCAAGGTAGGCACTGTTTTAAAGGAACCAATAAAGATTTGCTGAAGGATGAGTTGAATTTTAATAATAATATTTATAATAATTTTAATAAATTAAAATGTTGACATGGGGTGCTATGGCATTAGGATGATGACTAGAAATCACAATAAATATAAAGATACCGTGTATTTGTAGTTCAGAGATTATTTTCAGTCTTGCAGCCAAGAGTTATTTCAGTGAAGTACAATTTGGAAGGGCCAGAGAGGTAGTTTCGGGGGTAAGGCACTTGCCTTGCATGCTGCCAACTCTTCTTTAGTTCCCAGAACTTCATCACATATAGTCACTCAGGCCACACCAGAGATCATTCCTGAGCACAGAGCCAGGAATTACCCCCCTGAGCATTGCCAGATATGCCCACTCACCAAGCCATAATATAAAATAAAATAGTTTAAAACTGGACATAACATAGGAACAGAAGTGGTGATGTAGAGATGTAGAGGTGAAATGTCTATAGACTTCAGAGCTACTAGTACCAGCACTACTGGAAGCAGGAGACACAAAATGCAATAATTAAACCTGAAAATGTATCTGTTTAGGAAGTGGACAGTGAGTAATCTAAGGTGATTGGCAGAAGGATACTGATGATGGTAGTGGGATTGAAAGTAAGGCATTGTAAGCTTGAAACTCTATTATTAACAGCTTTGTAAATCACAGTGACTCAATAAAAGGAAAATATATAACTGAATGATTTATGGAAAAACTGGATTTTGAGGAAATCTATGGATTTTGAAGCAGAGTGGAATGAATATGTCTCTGTATTTATTGGATGGGTAGATTAAGGAGATTGCTCACTGGCAATTGTTGCACTGGATTTCCCAGGAACTAGTAAACACTGCTGCTCTTTCTAAAGCAGGTGTGGCCTGTGAGAAGTCATACTCTAAAGAGATCATCCTATTCTGTTGAGAATACCGTTTTTTATGGTGCTAGAAAACAGATAAAATTTAGAAGAGAATTGCCCTGTGACCCCTGAACATTGCTTTGGAGCCACCACTACTATCCCATATAATTTTTTTAATAAAGCTCATTAAAATACATTTGCCTGGAGTGATAGCACTGCAGGTATGGTGTTTTCTTTGCACATGGTTGACCTGGTTCATCTCCAGCATCCCATATGGTTTCCAATATGCCAGGAGTGATTTCTGAGCAGAGCTACGAGTGACCTCTGAGCGCTGCTGGGTGTGGCTCCCAAAACAATAAAAAATTTAATTAAAATGCAATGCATTTATTCATATATGTATAATGTAGTTTAACAATTAAAACATTAACTATCAAAGTAGTTTTATATTAATATTTTAGTAGACAGTTTAAATGTTTAAAAGTTGAAATAAATGAAATAATAAAATTGAAATTAATATCTGTAATGACTAATATTTCCTGTCCTTATAGATTTGATCCAGGCTACCAATGAGACCAATGTCAATATTCCTCAGATGGCTGATACACTCTTTGAGAGGGCAACAAACAGTAGCTGGGTGGTTGTATTTAAAGCTTTAGTCACGACACATCATCTCATGGTGCATGGAAATGAGGTAAACTGAGTAAAGTTTTTTTATTTGGTGGGGAAAGGAGAGTTTTATGGAAGATTGTGATGAATGACTTAGAACCCTTTCAGTATTTAAGAATTAAGACAAGAAATTTAATTTTAATCTTACTCCTAGTTATTTCTCAAAAAAATTGATAAATCAGATCTTTTCATTGAGATACTTAATATTAGAAGTACTGTTATATAAAATGTCTGTATAATATAAATGGGATAGTGGAGAAAGTTAGTTTATTAGAAACTAAATTAACAGAAAATTATTTTTCCTTTAGGGAATATTCATTTGTGCCTTTAAGTGAAAATTGTTCAGAAAAATGTTTAATTTTGGAAAATATAAGAGAAAGCCTATTTTATTGGGATGTCTACTGAATCTCATTAAATTTATTGTTTCTGTTATTTGCAAAAATGTGATATTAGGCAACTTAATTCTAATTTAATGAATACTAGTTACTTTTTCCTTTTCAAAAATTAGCATTATTATGAAGCTGAGTAAAAAATTCAAAGTAAGAGATTATTCTGTTTATTTGTACTTATTCCCTTTAGAATCAGAAACTGTTTAATGTTATTGAGAATTAAATATTGAGAATATTTGTGTTTAATTCTTAATTTTGTTTTTTAGAGATTCATTCAGTATTTGGCCTCTAGAAATACACTATTCAATCTCAGCAATTTTTTGGACAAAAGTGGATCTCATGGTGAGATTACATTCTATAAATTTTTGCTAATTTTTCTGATATACAATTATTTTTGAAATAAGAATATTAATCAACCATCATTATGACTGACTGTACCATTGGGTATTTAATAAAAATGAAAGAGACTCTGTTATTTTATGACAGTCTTAAATATTTAATTATTAGACAACAATTATTAACATACAACATATATTAATTTTATTTGTTAAGTATTTACCTTAAAAGTAATGTAATAGTGATTGTGCTAAACCTTCATTATGAAAAAGAAATAAAAAAACTCTCTCAATTTAAAAAAGAGTGTTCTTAACAAATCCATAAAATTTAAAGTATAATCACTTGTTTATTTACATTTACTGGTTGCCTGCTATATAAGCAAGCATATAAGCAAATATATAGCTGTTACATACAACATCTATTAAGACTGAAACAGGCTATAATATGAAGCAGTGAACAAAAATATTAGGATGGTTCAATAACTAATTGACTAATTTTAGAATGTATCCTAACAAAAGTTAATTTTTCCTAAAATAGATTTTCAATGACACTTTCCCTTGACATATGAAGAGTATTATTAATGGTACTAAGAAAAGCACAATTAAATGTATTTTATTTATTTCCTCTACCCCTTTCCTCAGGTTATGATATGTCTACATTCATAAGGCGCTATAGTAGATATTTGAATGAAAAGGCCTTCTCTTACAGACAGATGGCATTTGATTTTGCCAGAGTGAAGAAAGGGTAAGTTTTTTCTTTCTTGTATTTATTCAAAAAGATAAGTCTTTGAGGAATAATTGGTTTTTAAAAATTAAGTTTATATGTCTACTATTTTAACTACAAAGTTCAGTTTGTAGTCAAAAAAATCTTCATAAAGAAAAATATTCAGGGGCCAGAGAGATTTCATAGAGGCAAGGCGTTTGCCTTGCATACAGCAGGACGGTGGTTCGAATCCCAGCATTCCACATGGTCCCCGGACCCTGCCAGGAGCGATTTCTGAGCATAGAACCAGGAGTAACCCCAGGGCAGCGCCAGTGTGACCACTCCCCCACCCCCCCGCCAAAAAAAAAAAAAAGAAAAATATTCATTCGACAACATGATAGAAGTTCAAGGTTTCAATATGTATTACTCTTTATCTTTATGCAGAGACTATGATTTATGCTTAATATTTACACATAGCATGACCTATTTTAAAATCAGTTTCAAAATTTTTGTGTTTTTTGTTTGTTTGTTTTTGGGCACATGTGGTGGCATTCTAGTTACTCCCAGTGCTGTACTCTATAATCGCTCCTGGCAGGCTCTGGGGACCATATGGGTTGGCTGTGTGCAAGGCACACACCTTACCCACTGTGCTATCACTCCAGTCCCCAGTTCTGAATTTTTAAAACAGATCTATCTTTCAAAATTTTCCATGGAGTTATTTACAATAGGTTAATTTAAAATTACAAAAAGCTATAGCTAGTAATAATTATTTGCATGTTTTAATTGTGGTGAATCACTGGGGTTTGGGGAGTGGTGGCCAGAGGCCACTTGAGGGCTCTGGAATACATGTTAGAATTCTCTACCAGGGAGTGTGGACTGGCTTTGGTGCTCAAACCTAATTCTTTGGGTGCTACTGAGGCCCAGCAGTCTTAGATATTGGAGTCCACCAACATTACATCAAATAGTGCTCATTGTGCCGTGTAATGCCAGGGAGCCAACTCAAAGCTTCCATGTGCCTTCTCCTTTCCAATTATCTACTTTCCAATTATCTACTACCCCATACCAAAATTGAACTAATTATTAATATTACCCACTGATTAAGCATACCTCTTTGAAACAAAGCATTTTACTTTTTAATTCATGATTGTTTAACTTCCAAATAGATACCTAGTTTGATCTAATCAGAAGCATTTCATCATGTTTATTGCTTTCCCTATACCTAGATTAGAATAATGACAAGATATGATATTGTGGAAGATTTACTACTTTAGCCTCAAGAATCTACAGAAAAGGATATAATTCTATTTTTTAAATATCTTGGCTGAAGTTATATCACAGTAGTGCAAAATAGAAATTAACCTATTCAAAATGGTTTCTTGAGGGTTACCATATTATAAAATTAAGGTTTTTACTTTATTCCCTTCTCTAAGAGATATCCCTGTTTCACATACCTGTTTTCAATCTTATTTTATGACCTTTGGCTAGCATTGCGGATGTTCTTGGCTGAATTCTGGCCTCACCATACTAGGTTCCTGGTCTTTTTGACTTTTTGCAGAATATATAAGGGGAAATAAGTGCACTTTGAAATCATTTCTCTACTACCTCTGAAGTCATAAAGACTGTGAAAGTTACCATTCTCTGATATTTTCCCATTTATTGCAGTTAGTATCACTTTAGTCTTTCACCATTAACAGATGCAGGGATTCCCTATGAAGTGGGTACCAAGGTGTATTCCAAGTCAGTGAATATCCCTCCCAGCACTAACCTTCAAGCATTTGCTTGAAGTAGTTAAATTCCTAGCTTAATTGCATTTAGCCCAAATGAATTTAACAGCATGCATTTTCTCTAATTTTTAGTTAATCATATAGCTGTCTTCCCAGTCCTATTGCTTATGAAGACTTCTAAAACTGGTGTTCAGAAAATCTGTGTATATGTGATACAGTCTCTATTAGAGATTAAGAAAAAATACATCTAAAACTTTAATTAGTCTCCTTTATCAATTCTACATTGTTCTCTTTCTGAGTATATATAGAAATAAAAATTACCTCTTTGGTAAAGAAATAAAGATGGACAAGAGTAAGTAGTAGGGAGAGGGGGGACATCAATAACCTCATATGTCAAAATAATCCTATAATGTGAACAAAGTAATAAAAGGGAAAATATTTGCAGTTTTCCATTTTGCATATAAAGGAACTCTCCTCTTTTCTTCATAAAAAACCTGTAGAGCTGATGGTGTGATGAGGACGATGGCTCCTGAGAAGCTCCTAAAGAGTATGCCAATACTTCAGGGACAAATTGATGCACTGCTCGAATTTGATGTATGTATTTTATCAGAAAATGTTTCATGCTTGATTAATGTCCTTTAATGAAGGTGGTTTACAGATAAAGTTGGGTATTTTCTTAAGAAGCATAGTTATATTACCTTCATTTGGATGAGTTAAATTCTAGCTGCTTGAATGACTCATATGACTTATACACTTATACACATGACTACATAAGTATAGAGCTTTTCACAAATCTTTAACATTTCTTTTAAAATAAATTTATCATGACAATGATAGTGAGTGAGAAAAAATAGAATGCCTGTCTAGAATACAGGCAATGGGTGGGAGAGGAGGAAAATGGGGGTCATTGGTGGTGGGAATATTGCACTGGTGAAGGGAGGTGTCCTTTATTTATAACTGAAATCCAACTGCAAATGTTTGTAATCATGGCACTTAAAAATATAAAATAAATAAATGTATCATTTATTATCAGTAAATGTTTTATTTGTAAAACTATTTTATAAACTTTTATATTTGGTATTATGTAAAATTTTTTCTGGCAAAAGGGCTGTGAGTTGAAGTTCAAGAAACACTGAATCAGATGAACACTTAGCTTAGATTGGTGACATGGTAAGAGTGATTTTGGTTGATCAGATGGTCAAGAACCAGTTATTTTCTTAAGTCATGCAAAAAATTTTGGAACCTTGGCTCAGAACAGGATAGTGGTGGTAGCTTCCTATTGTGTTTACCTGTAAAGTAGCTACAAAATGTACCTTCAGGAAAGTAAATAACTTAACTTGCTCTTCTTAGAAACCATTAAGTAGATGGCTTACATAGGTACTAACCACTACCAAAAATTGTTTTTATTTCATTATGGCTATATATTTTCTGCTAATACTAATATCTGTTATCTAAGAGATACCTGTATCTTAACTGTGGTGATAAATACACATGTGGTAAGATTATATTGTACCAAACCAGGTTAAACTTGGAAACTTTGAATAAATCAGTGTTCTTGTGATGATATCAAAATACAATTTTCTCAAGATATTATCATTAGAAAAACTGGGAAAATAAAACAGGCTTTCTTTCAATTATTTCTTTTTGTTTGTTCATTTTATATGTGTTTTGGGGTGAGACTTTCATGTAGTGTGGGGTGGACTACAAGGGCTGTTCTATGCAGTTCTCAGAAGAACATACATCCAGTACTGAGTACTGGGGATTGAACTTGGAGTCTCTCTATTATTTTGTATAGCTATAGATGGTTTTTAAATTGTTCAAATATTTTTTTGTTTTTGTTTTTGGGTCACACCCGGCAGCGCTCTGGGGTTACTCCTGGCTCAATGCTCAGAAATCGCCCCTGGCAGGCACAGGAGACCATATGGGATCTCGGGATTCGAACCACTGTCCTGCATGAAAGGCTAATGCCTTACCTCCATGTTATCTCTCCAGTCCCAAAATTGTTCAAATTTTTAATTAAAAACATCTGCATGGAAATAGGTGTTTTGATGTGAAATTAATTCACATTAATTAACTTTCCTTAGTTGGATGGTTGCCTAAAACAATTTACTTCAAATAATAATGTAAAATATATTACTATAATGTGATTTACTAAAAGATGAGTTCTAATTACCACATTTTAGCTCCTGTGAAATTTCAGTAAAAGTAGCAAAAAAAATCATTGAAATTATTTTTGCTATGTTTATAGTAATTACTTCACCAGGTATCTGTGGAATTGTTTCTCTAAACTTATTCATTTATTTTTATGTGTTCTGTGTTGTTAGTAGTTCATAAATGAATAAGGATTGGAGCTTGAGTAGGAACAAGGGATAGGAAGTATGGATAAATATTCTTATTTTTCTTATTTCTATTGAATGAATGTTGTGGGTTTTTAGATTTATTTTTGGAATAAGGTATTTATGTCCCAAGTTATGCTTATTTTCTATGGAGACCATTTTATAAGAAAAGTAAACTAAAACAATTTAGTAAAGGCAACATAAAAAACAGATGTTAAAAGTTGGATTTTATTGACTGATTAATCATGAAATATATATATGTATATATATATATATATGTATTATAGTTGGTAAGACTATTTTCATTGACTTAAGTTGAAGCTTGATCCAAAACATACAGTCCAGCTTTTATTATTGGTAGGATTACTAAAAAATTATCAACATTTGTACAATATGAGTATATTTTTTAATAATCATTTGAGACATTTTAATATGTTTTAAGGAAATTGCCATTTGATAATAAGTAGTTAATTGAACATTTTCATGTTTTCTAGGTGCATCCAAATGAACTAACAAATGGTGTCATAAATGCTGCATTCATGCTTCTTTTCAAAGATCTTATCAAACTCTTTGCTTGCTACAATGATGGAGTTATTAACTTACTTGGTATGTTGAGCCACTTATATCTTTAAATACACTATCAGGGTGCAAAGATTTAGATACATTAGACTTCATACATAAAAATGTGAAGCCTGCTTAATTCATGGCAAAGTTTTCTTTGTATACTGTGTCAACCAATATTAAGTTCAGATTTAGATGCTTAAAACTTTTTGGAATGGAGGCCATAGAGATAATACAGCAGGAAAGGTGCTTGCTTTGTGTGTGGCTGACCCAGGTTCACTCTCTAACATCCCATGTGGTCTCTTGAGCACCACTAGGAGTCACCGTAGAGCAGAGAACCAGGAATAAGACATAAGTGCTACCCGGTATGGGTCAAATAAACAAAATTTTATAATTTTAGAGGAATAGGTATAGGCTTTGCCTGGTGCTTAGGTTGCATAATAATAACTGTTGCATGATACTGACATTAATCTTAGATAATGCCCTACAGATGTTTAAGAAGCAAGAGCCTCTGCCATTTTGCTAAGCATAACATAAAGAAATGCTAGTCTGTCTCCTGGAATCATTAGGTTTTCTAGCTATTGTGAATAACGAACCATATACTGAATAATGATTCTCAACATATCCTGTAATGCCTAAATTCTTATATTCTATTCTTAAACCAGGTCTGAGATAAAGCCTTTTGTAGACAGATCTATCATTATGTAAGGCCAACTACTTCTAGAATAATGACAAGACTAATAGTAATACTGATGAATTCTAAATGGTTAATATATCACCTCACTTCTGATGTAGTGGAGATAATGTGTGAGATACCTTCATACCTTCATGGTACTGGCATATGATATGTATATAAGTGCTAAATATAATGTCCAAGGTAAATTATATGTAATTGTATGAAGAGATATTTGCTCTAGTCTAAGAGAAACAATCAATCCTGAACCAGTTGCTTGGTGGATAATTTGTCTCCCTGGAGTTTTGTGTCAATGATAGCTCAGTGTTGATTTCAGGTCTTTGGATACTAAAGATTTAGCAGTGATTGTGGATATATCAACCTATGTTTATAAAACTATTCATAAATTCCATTCCTGATACAATAGTTTGTGACAAAACAAACAAACCTTTGGCATCTTAACTCTCTCATTATTGAGAATATTTTGTGCTGGGGCCTTTTGATATCAATTTGTATGGAAGTAGCCTCATACACCTATCTACTAGAAATGTGTCTATGATTTTTTCCAGGTCATCTTGCCATCAATATTCCACTTTCCCCCAAGTTCCTGATCATCCAGACCCACAGTTAGTTACTGTTCATATTTACCATAGCATCATATGTTTTACCATATTTGTTCAATATACAATTAAAAATAAGACAGGTATTCTACTTCAATCTTGTTCTATAGTAGATTTATTTTCGTATTTCAAGTCCACCTCTCTGTAGAGATATGATTATTTGGCAAACCATTTTCAATGATGCCAGGATGAGAAAAAATATCTGATACTTCTTTTCTTCTTATTCAGATGGGAGATAGGGGATTCAAATAGAGAATTAAACAGACCCAACTGGTGTGATTTGGGGAGAAATGGTTGTGCAGAAGAGCAGAAGGGTGCAGTGGGATGATGAACCATCTTTCTTCATGTAGCCTCCATGTGAATTCAGGTTGTTTGAGGCTGACTTCATGTACTATGTCCATTTGATGGTGGGGTATTTTTGTATTTTTTCAATTTCATGACTTTATGTATTAGATAATACTTGAGGCCTTATAATTTTTGATATTTATGGTCATAATCTCAATCTCTACAAGTATACCTAGAGAAATTTTTCTGAAGATTATTATTTACTGTCTGAAGAATACAGGGTTCTGCTCCAAAACACTAGCAGCTTCAATTGCATTCTATAGTTGGATCTTCTCTATATTGAACTTCGCATACCTCTAGTTCTGGTGGAACAAAGATCCAAGTGAAGTTGTTGCAGAACTTTCTCATGATACAGACCCTATTATAATCTTACACTATGCTAGATATTCCACTTAAACTAGCATCCACAAGTATTGTATGCTATCTCAAAAACAAATAAGCAAAAACTTAAGTAAACTTGTGCTTGTATTTTAGCTGAATGTATTGTGAAATAATGTCTTTCATGTGAAGGAGTCCTTTATACTATCAAACACTTCACTGAAGTATCACATTTCTTAATTTTCATAGAGTCAGTCTCTTCACTTTGAAATACATGTGACCTATCAAGACAGCTAAGATTATCTGAAATTCTTGCCTGCTGGTGCAAATAGTGTGGTTCCAGTGCCAGTGATATTTCATGGTAGTAGGATAGAACAGAGGTTGATATCCTTGAAAAAAAATAGTAAGGATACACTGGCATCCATGTTGTATGAAAGCAAACTACTTCGTACACACTTTGAATTGGGAGAGAAAGAAAATTTGCTAGTTGGTAGCATTCTATGAGGTGTCAGGAACTATGCAAAGTTTACACTTTTGAAGGGGCCATATCCTGGCAAAAAGGAATGATCACCAGATTAAACTTATGTATTAACTGCTACAATCTTATTTTAATATATACTTGATAGCATGGTGTTTATTATTTCAAAGATCTGGAAATTAGTTTAGGATTTTTGCTAGTTTCAAAATAAATTACTTTCGTATTATTTATTCAGAAAATTAGGTAAATAATTTCCTGAACTCAGTAGACTAGTTTGTTTAGTTTTATTTCCTATACCCACTAGACTAATTTTATTTTATCTGCTAACCTTCATAAATCCCAAGGTTAGATTTTTAGATTTTGGGTCCTCTTCCTGGACCTGCTAATGGAGAGTCACTCCAGGAAATCCCTACTCAGATAACTCCAAGACCATGATTGTGCTATGTTTCATGGACCTTCTTCAAGAGAATCTGGAGACCTTATTAAATAAGTTACAGTTCATATTACTCATGCTAAAATTGTTTGTTGTTTAAGTTTGACCTGTACTGTATTTTATCTAATTATCAACTGCCCACATAAATTTGCAAAATATTGTCCATTTGACATATTTATATATTGTATATATATACATATATATATATGGGTTAGATAGCTCATTTCTTTCATTTATGCTAAAATGTCTGAATTCTAAATACCCTAACTGGTCTCAAAGAATTTGGCCAGCAGAAAGTGGTAAGAATTAGAGGACTATGGCATGAAGAAAAAATATTTTTGTTTTGTTTTGGGGCTGCACCTGCTGATTTTCAGAACTTACTCCTGGCTTGTCGTTCAGGGATCACTCCTGGCAGGCTTAGGGGGTCCATTTGGGGTACCAGGGGTGAACCTGGGATTTCTTTGTGCAAGGCAGTCACCCTATTCTCTGTACTTGCTCTAGTCCCAAGAGAAATTTTACATCATCATGAAATGAAGATTAATTACAGGGTAGCAAAGCAAGAGAGGACCTGCTTACTCGAACTAAGAAGGAAAAGCTTCAACAACACTAGCTCACTCAGTTTAAATTTACTCAAATAGTTAAATTTCTATTTTATTTCTCAGTAAAAGTTCTAACTTCCACTAAATCCTCTGGTGAGGCTGGAAATGTAAGTTTGCCAAGTAACTTATTATTACATAGTTCAAAAGATTAAACTGTTACTTTCAGGGATTAAAACTATAGATTTCCAAAAGAAAGAGCTCTAGGGAATTTTGGGGTTGTCACAACCTGATGCCTTGAGTCAGTAATTTAAACTCCTGTGTTGTCATTTTCCTTTGTAAACACTCCAAGACGTGTCAGGAACAATTATCTGTGCCACAGTTCTGCTCGCTTATTTCCATCCTGGTAATCTGTTATCAGCCACTTGAGCTGATAAACTTGACTTTGGCTACTCACGTTGAAAGTCATGGGTAATAATTTAGCTATTTTTCTCCTTTATTGCATAGAGTATTTTGAAGTTTTTATTTTCTAATTATTTCAGTTGGCCATCACTACCTTGAGATGCAGTCAGGTCAATTAACTAACTCCAGATTCCCATGTTTGACCTTTTAAGGATTTGATTTCTATAGGTGCCTTAGGTACTGTAACGTTTTTAAGAAATACTCTAAATCAGATAGACACTAAATTAGTCATTTACATATTACTATAAACCTATTGGTATGATTCTAATCCCAGGTCTAAGATAACTGGCATAAGAGTTCACCCACCAAGAAGACTGCTGAGGTCACTCTATTTTTATTTTTAATTTATTTTATTTTATCATTATTTTTTGGCTACACCTGGTGATTCTCAAGGTTACTCGGCTCTACACTCAGAAATTTTTCTGGAAGTACTTGAGGTCTATATGGTATACCAGAGATCAAACCTGGGTTGAGCATATGCAAGGCAAGAGCCCTGCCCACTGTATATTCTTCTATGCACTTATAATGTGTTGGAAGAAATGGCTGAAATATACAAGAAGACTGAATATGTCTCAGTTTCATGTTTCACAGGTTTGTCCAATTTGCAGAACTGAATTGCATCCAGTAACCTCGTTTGTTATCAGCCTAGAATAAGAGTGGAATTTGGGTGATTTAGTCACCAACATAAAACGCTGTGCTCGAAGAAGGTGGAAATTTCTTCTTGATAATGTGTAGTAATTTTCTTCATTCGAAAGCCTATTATCTTCTTTGTGTATGGGGGTAGGGCACAACCAGTAATGTTTAAGACTTACTCCTTATTCTATGCTGAGGAACCCACTCAGAGGGAATCTGGAGACTTTATATAGTATCAGATATTAAACCTACATCAATATGCAAGGCAAGTGCCTTCCCCACGGAATTAAATTGTCTCTCTCTAGCTTCTATTATCTTCTTTTCAATGAGTTCCACACACATGATTTCTAATAAACTTAGAAAAATTGATATTATTTTTTCTAAACAATTATCTGTATTTTATAGAAAAATTTTTTGAAATGAAGAAAGGACAATGTAAAGATGCCCTGGAAATTTACAAACGATTTCTAACTAGGATGACACGAGTTTCTGAATTTCTCAAGGTTGCAGAGGTAAGCAATAAAAAGCCTTTCTGGAAATGGAATACTCAAGTATCTTAAGTAAATAATGAATTCCTAATCTGGCAAGCCATGTTGGTCACAGTGTATGGAATAGGAAACTACATTTGAATCATCTTATATAACTTTCTTTCATTCCAATGCTCAGCCAGATACTTGTTCTATCATCAAAATTCATAGGTTAATGTAATTATTTTTTGCAGGTGCTCTATTTTGCCCTCTATCTTTGGTTGTATTTATTTAATAAAATTTGCCTGATTCAGGGCCAGAGCAGTGGCACAGTGGTATGGCATTTGCCTTATACGTGGCTGACCTAGGATGGACTGCGGTTCAATCCCCTGGCATCCCATATGGTCCTCAAGCCTGGAGTGTTACCTGAGTGTTACCGGGTGTGGCCCCAAACAAAAAAAAATTTGCCTGACTTGTTTTTGTGGGAAAATTAATCCTGACTATGCATTCAAGCAAAATATTATTGTTCCTTTAATTCCTTGTGCATGTACTCCAGATTTTCCCATGTATTATTAATATTTTAGAAGGTAATGAGTACACATGTGTCAGATCTGGGTATGCATTTCTCTAATCAACATAAAACTAGACTGATGAACATGTCCAAGAAAATAGGGTAATTTATATGTCAATTTCTTTTATTTTTGTAATCTATATCAAATTTTATTTTGTGTCTTTGGTAACTTCATTTTAACATATGGCAATGCAAAATGTTGAGAAGAGGGTACACACAAATTAAATGGCATTTTGAGAGTCTCTAGTTGAATAATAGTTTTGCTTTATTTGATTATTATAACTATTTAGAATGGATATTTATTTAAAAAGTTTATTTTAATAGAATAAACATTAGATGCTATTAGAATAATTATTATTTTGTTATATTTTAGTTAGACTGCTCATATATTAAACACTATTTGAATATAAATCTTAAATAGTTTGATGAGGGCCCGGAGAGATAGCACAGCGGCGTTTGCCTTGCAAGCAGCCAATCCAGCACCAAAGGTGTCCCATATGGTCCCCCATGCCTGCCAGGAGCTATTTCTGAGCAGACAGCCAGGAGTAACCCCTGAGCACCGCCGGGTGTGCCCCCCCCAAAAAAAAACAAAAACAAAAACAAAAAAAAACAATTAAATAGTTTGATGAATAAAAATATTTTTAAATGTACATAAATTCTCTTTATCAAACAGTACTCCTAGGAATTCATATAAAATAATTCATAGTACAATTTTCCTGAAAATTATATAGACCTTCTGATGTCACTTTTTGGGGGAGGGGTTTGGAGGACCACACCCAGCGGTACTCAGGGGTTACTCCTGGCTGTCTGCTCAGAAATAGCTCCTGGCAGGCACAGGGGACCATATGGGACACCGGGATTTGAACCAACCACCTTTGGTCCTGGATCGGCTGCTTGCAAGGCAAACGCTGCTGTGCTATCTTTCCGGGCCTCTTCTGATGTCACTTTAAAAAATTCTCAGATCAGGGAGAAGTGTTGGAGGCTAAATATAGTTAGGCTATTAAGCCTGAAAAGGATACATGATATTTTAAAATGTAGAGTATTTGAACAGTTTTTATGAAGTATTCAAGTTTCCCATAGAAATTACTTTTAGGCAAAAAAAAAAAAGTTCCCACATTTTGAATGCTTTTAAAAAACGTTTGCTAGTGCAGATACTGAGATTTTGTAAAATAGTTATTTTACAGGTAATAGTTAATTCTGCTAAACTTAGTTCCCTTTAATAAGCCAGGTTATTCTTAGTTTGCTACTCAAGTATAAATGTCAAGTAGTAGAAGTTTTACCTTCCAGAATAGGTCTAGACAAACAGTGATGAGATTTTTCTAGTGCAATCACACTGCAGCTGAGTTCTCCAATTACATTTTGGTTCAGAAGTTCAGGGCAATTAAAATATCTTTTTCAAGGAAGAATTCTTGAATTGCATCTTTCATAGGATTATTTTTTAATACAAACTCAGTATACAAAAATTATTTTACAGTTTACCAAAATGATTCCAATATTTAGGATATATAATAATTTAATTTCGAAATTTCTTGGTTCATTTAAAAGATTTCTTTAAATGAAAATATTTAATATAAATTGCTTTAAAAGATTTATCTAAGGAGGTATTAACTATGAAAATAAATAGAATCAAGTTGTTTTAGTTTATACTTTCTGTAATGTATGATAATTTAAGTGACGTTAGGAGCACATTAGTGACTTTCCCAAGCCAGCGTTCAGCCATTGACAAATCAAGTCTAGATATCTGCAAGGTTCCAGTCTATTGATCAGGTAGGATTGAGAGTCACACACTATACTATTTGTTGTCCACAGTGGGCAAGTTGGCCCAGCAGGGTGTGCTATGGACATCTAATAGAAAGAAATCAAGATGTTGCTAACATCCTAATGAGACAGTGCCCACAACGAATTAATCAAAATAACAATTGACACACAATATCTGTAGTTCAACATATGATACACAAGTGTATTTTTTTAGTTCACTACTATTTCCTTTGCTATTTTGTGGGAATACAAACTTACTTTCAAAGTCACTCACAAATTCCCTGAATTTAATGAAAATGCTTCCCTTTTCACAGAGAGACCTTGATTCTTCGTTTATAAAAAAAAAAAATGAGAGGATTGAAGTAGCAATTTATTATTTTCAAATTTTTATTTGAGTCATTTTCAAATCTTCAGAAATTGACAAAACTTTATGAACACCTAAATATTTTGTACTGTTTCGCTTTTAATTTTGCTCATATCTGCGCATTCTTGCTCTTACTCCTATTGCTATCTTTCTTTCTGCTCTCTTGCTTCCCTTCTTTCCACAAGGAATTTTTACATACAAAAAATTTACATGTAAAAAGAAAAAATAGAAAATTTACCAAAAATACACACACATTTTTACTATTAATTTCATTTTCACAAGTGTATCTTACATAGGTTTACAAGAGTGAAAATGTAGTGCATGGAGCTGCTTATAATGAGAAGCAATTAAGAGATTGAAAATTTTAATGTTCACTAATAAGTCTTTTTCTAAATAGATAACAAGAAATTTCTGTGAAGCTGTTTACAAGTGCAAAAACTATTATCCTGAATATATATTTTTCATATACATATATATATATATAGATTTTGAAACCACACTGACTGTATTCAGGAGTTACTGCTGGCTCTGCACATAGGAATTAACTCTGGCAGATTCAGGATACCATATAGGATGAACAATATAAGTACCATATATGATTGAACCTGGGTTGGCTACATGTGGGCAAGTGTCCAACCTCTTCACACCCTGTAAGACATATTTTTATGAAAAATCTGTTTATAGTACACAATTATCTAAGAATTCATCAAAATAAATATGGTTGTTACATGTGCAAGTAGATTTGCATAAAGTATTATAGGAGGATGCATAATAAACCAACAAAACAATAAGACAGTTCTCTCTGTGGGAGGAAGAATGTAAACGTCACCCTGAACAAGTTAGTAAAAATAAATGAACATTCACTATTCAAATTTCTTGGGCATAATTATCAGTTTAAATTTAGTCTAAGTTATTTTTTTTAGTTTTAGCTGCTGTTAGCTAAGAAGGAAATCTTTAGAGTTTACAGTTCATTTACTTCAGCTCTTTTTTGGACTTCTAAGAAAATTCTGTACATTACTAATATGTGTATTACTCCTAGTTATTTGTTAAGCAATCACTCCTGTTTGTTGGTGCTATGAATTGAACTGTGGTTCAATGCATGAAAGGCAAGGGCCTTAACCTTTGTAATATCTCTCTGACTCCTAAAATGTCCATCTTAATGAACTAAAGCAATCTACAAACTCAATCCAGTCCCTGTCAGAGCTACAATGGTATACTTCAGGATTTAGAGCAAAGTTCTCAATTGGTATGTAACCATGAAAGATTCAAAATAGTCTATGCAATTCTGAGAGCAGTAAAGAAAAATAGAGGCACTATGCTCCCTGGCTTCAAACTATATTACAAAGTTATATTAATTAAAACAATGAGATACTGGAACAGAGACAGAAAGAACAATGAAATTATATAAAGAGTCAATAAAGACAACCTAGTTAACTGATAATTATGGGAAAACTGGGTGATATAAATGCAAAAAGTTTAATCTTGATCACTGAAGATATGGAAAAATGAGCTAAAATGTTTAAGAAACCATAAAGCAAATAAAAAATGTAAGTGATCTACTCCAGTATCTGAACATCAGTGGTGTATTTAGATATTCAATTCCAATGTCAAGGAAAACATAAACAAAAATATAACTAAAATTGCATTAGTAGGTTTTACACAGTAAAGGAAACTACTTCACATAAAAAGAAAAGGGAGGGGGCCAAAGAGATAGCATGGAGGTAGTGTGTTTGCCTTGCATGCAGAAGGACAGTGGTTGGAATCCGGGCATCCCATAGGGTCCCCTAAGCCTGCCAGGAGTGATTTCTGAGCATAGAACCAGGAGTAACCCTTGAGTGCTGCTGGGTGTGACCCAAAAACCAAAAAAGAAAAAAGAAAAAAAAGAAAAGGGAGAAGATATTTGCACATATTTCTGACAAAAGGTTAAAATTCAAAACCTAGAGAGAACACACCTAGTAGCAACAAAACAAGTAACTTTGAAAATGAACTAAAGTGCACTTTCCCATAGAAGTCATTTAGACGACCCAAAGACTGCTCTACATCACCATTAAGGAAAATACAAACCAAAATCACAGAAAGCTATTGGTTACCTCATAACAGTGATAATAGCCTATATCAAAATTTTGGAAAAGGTGTTGAAAGAGAACATTGGGGTCTTTGAGGGAAGAATGTGGGTATACTTGTGATAGGTGTGGTGTTGAAATAATATACATGATAAATCACCCTTAACAGTATTGTACATCACAAAATCATAAATAATAAAGTTGGCAAGGATGTAGAGACAAATATTTTGTCCATAGTATACTGTAGGTGGGAATGTAAATCAGTTCATCCTCTCCAGAAATGATAGAATTCCTTATACAGCATTGCTTCTCAGCCTTTTGGCTATGATCAAGTGTAGAATTCCTTATCCCATTGAATTTAGACAAAGGGTGTGAAAAACTAAGTTGAAAAACATTCGCACCCTTATGTTGATAGCAATCCAATTCATAATAACAAAAACGTGAAATCAAATTAAACATTGATTCGTGGATAACTAAATAAAAAGGCATGGCCTGTAGAATCAATGGAATGTTTCTTTCTACTATAAAAGATGATATTGTAGCCTTTGGGAATACATGGTTAATTCACATGTAGAATGTGAATTATTAAATTATCATAGCAGATGACTACCTAAAAACAAAAACAAAGCTAGTTCCTGGACTCAGTGAAAACTAAAATTGTTGCTATAAGTAAAGGAAAGGGGTGTGATTAGATGAATCAATACAGTGGGGTTTTATGGTTGTGAAAAGCGGAAGAAGTGGTGGCATTATAATGGAGAGGTATGAAACTAAACTATTGAAATTTTAAAATATAAGCCAATAATAAGTCAATAAATAGTAAACAAATACTGTATGATAAAAGTGTTATTGAAATAATTATCATTTATATAAATGATGAACTGTAGGTGCAAATAATTATGTACATGATCTATTACATTCAGACTGACTTTGAAAATTCTTATTAAGTATATATATATATATTTTTTTAATCCACAGCAAGTTGGCATTGATAAGGGTGACATTCCTGATCTCACTCAGGTAAGTGCTTCACTGAATGTAAGACTTAATATGCATGAAACTATTATTATATAGCTTGACTTAAATGCTACTAACTTTGGCATATAATGCCATGAATTTTCAGTTTAGTTCTACCAATATTCTTAGAAAATGTTCATCATATTTACCAAACTAGTATCTGAATGTACTTTTTGAATTAGTATTCAGAGTTTCCAAACTAAAACAGTTTTCTTTCTAATCTTTTCTTTTCATCTTTGAACTTGAATTAAAAAAAGAAGCATTGAATAATGTTTAAAAGTGCTGTATCAATGAAAAATTGCTTTTGCTAATGAAAATTACTTTTTGTAAACATAATAATTAGGGCATTTCTACCGTTTTTGAGTACCAACTGTGGAAGTGTGGATAAATTCTCACATCCCGATCCCAAGGGAAAGGGGGAAATGGATATGAAACTGAGCAGTTGCATGAAATAATTCAAACCAGGCTGGAGAGAGATGAAACATGGGTCCCTTTTCATGAGAGTGGGGAGATGGTAGAGGGGTGTCCACTGGCACCATAATAGTTATTGGAAGGACACCCCCATTGGTGGAGAATAGGTTGGGTAAAAGAGCCTATCCAAAGATTCTTCCTGCCAAGGTGGGTTTTTGAATATTAAAAAAGATCCATGTGGTTAAGGGTGAAGTCTGATATGTCATACCAATTTAGGCTAAAGACTTTTTACTCCAACAAGTCCCACCAATATTCCTAGAAATTATTTTATCATATTTACTTAGCTAGTTTCTGAATGTATTTTATGAACTAGTATTATGACTTTCCCAATCATGGAACATAGTAAAAAATCTCAATGAAATAAATGCTTCACCAAGGATACTTCATCCAGCCAGACTTTTATTCAGGGTTGAAGGAAGAATACACAGCTTCACAGATAAACAATAAATAGCTCAGAGGACCTAATGCCAATCCTTATTAGACTTTTCCAGGAAATTAAAGAAAGAAAAAATCTCCCAAATAGTTTTTATGAAGCCAACATCACCCTGATACCAAAAACAAACAGAGGTACTGCAAAGATCTCAACAAAATCCTAGCAAATCAGATCCAATGACTCATCAAGAACGTAAAATACCATGACAAATGTAAAACAATAGTAACTAAAACAGCATGTATTGGAAAAAAGACAAACTCCCAGGTTAATGGAACAGACTTGAGTATTCTTAAGCTGACCCCTCATTGTATAACCAATTAATCTTTGATAAAGGGGAAAAAAACACAAAATGGAGCAAGGGAAGTCTCTTCAACAAGTGGTATTGGGAAAACTGGTCAATTCCAAACTGCTCTTTAACACCGTGTACAAATGTCAAATAAAAATGAATTAAAAACCTTGATATTAGACCTAAAACCATAAGGTATATAGAGGAAAACATAGACAAAACACTCTATGACAATGAAAATAAAGGCATCTTTAAGGAGCAAGCAAGTGGAACCAGAGATAAACAAATGGCACTACATTTAAACTGAGAAGCTTCTGCACTTCAAAGGAAACAGTGACTGAGATACAGATACCTACAGAATGGGAGAAACTTTTCACCCAATATCTCTCTGATAAAGACATATAAGGTAGTAATGGAAATGCAAAAGAAAACAACATCTTAACCCCCTTAAAAAATGAAAAAAAAGAAATGAACAGGCATTTTCTTGAAGAAGAAATACAGATGATCAAAAGGCACATGAAAATATGTTCCACATCAGTAATCATCAGGGAGATATAAATCAAAACAACAATGAGGTCTCACAAACATTACTCACCCAATGCACCACTTGGTGTGAACTCACAATATAGTGACCAGTAATAATAATAACAATAATAATAACCCAAAACTTAAATACCATTTTGTTTTAAAAATTTGAACTTTTAGCATATAATTGAAAAAATTCACATACTTGGATTTAATGTTTAATCATAAGATAATGTTCATGATTTAAATAACTCAAAATGTTCAAGGTGTAATATTTTTGATAAATTACTTTATTTAAAATAAATAAAACTATATTAAATTAAAATTAAAAGTTTGGGGGCCAGAGCGGTGGCACAGTCGGTAGGGCATTTACCTTGCTCGTGCTAACCTAGGACAAACATCCCATATGCTCCCCAAGCCAGGGGTGATTTCTGAGCGCATAGCCAGGAGTAACCCTTGAGGTGTGACCCAAAAAAACAAAAAAAAAATTAAAACTTTATTACATTGTCATTCATAAGACGTTTTCCAAAACCAATCCCATCACAATAGAAAAATACCTCAATTGTCCCGAGTCTCTTTCCCAATCCTACCCTCTTGAAAAGAACAAAATAATATATTTATATTGTTTGTTTACAGCTAAGTGGAAATAAGATTATATATTTAAAGTACAGCAATAAGAAAAATTATAAAAAGTGATTTTATTTAGCAAAAAGGTCATGATGCCATTATCAAAAGGTTTGCTAAGTAATTGTTCCTAGTTTTTTCTGTTATTTATTTCTGAACATTAGGTGGCTTTGAATCCACTTTCATGGCTAAATTGGTGTGTCCCTGGTGGGATGATATTTGGAACTGTGGACACATGGTCCAGGAATTCTAAGCTCTATGGCTGGTATTGGCTTTGTGGGACATAGAAGTGGCTTCGTGGGACATGAGCCATTGTTGATGCAGTGGCTGTTGGTGGTGGGTGCAGCTGGTGTGGCTTTGGCATATCGGTACTTGTCTTGCCCTCTCCTTCCAAAATTGCTATTTTCAGTTGCATGGTCAGTGTACCCAATTTTTCACAGTTTGATATACATCTCTTTCAAGAACAGCGTGAGATTATGGAACTGGCTGAATGAAGACATGGAAACAGTGTTTCTAGGGTGTGGTTTTGGCTTCGAGGACTTCTGGAAGTATGAGAAGCTAGGGAGAGGGTGCCCACACTTATTCCATAAAGGGCATATTATTTTACTTAGTGATGTTTTGTATTATGATTTGGGGCCAGAGACCACAGCCTTAAAGAAAATAAGATTTTGCTCTCATTGGAAGTTATGTGGTGGTATGGATGTTAAAACTTGACATCACTATTTCCTTTGTTATGATTTGAAGAGCTGTATAATTTCAGTAAATTATTTTTAAGTAACTTCATAAAGGAGTCTCTGGTTCATTTCTCTAGTGTATATCTTACATCAAAGACAGAAATATTTCAGAAATTGGATTTTTTTCAAGTTCGTGAGCTAATTCAGATTTACAGCTTTAGACAGAATCTGGAAATGGGTCTGATGTACCAAATGTGGGCTCAGTTTTAACACGTTTGTTTGTGTTTTGTTCTTTTGGTTTTGAGCCAAACCTGGTGACGCTCAGGGGTTACTCCTGACTATATGCTCAGAAATTGCCCCTGGCTTAGGGGACCATATGGGATGCCGGGAGATCTAACCACAATCCGTCCTAGGCTAGCACGCACAAGGCAGCCTTGCGCCCTGCACCACCATTCCGACCCCATTTTAATACTTCTGAGATAGAGTTCTGCTCTCTGCAGGCTTCTCTGTGACCAGAATTACTTTAAATCTAGCCATGGCAATGAACAAAATTTCCCAAAGGCTGTAGAAATGAGAGAGCTTTCTATTGAAAAGGTATTAGAATCTTTTCACAACAAGATAGAATAGAGGGATTTAATCAATGTCTTTCAGCATGTAAAGTGCACAGTAAATACCAATGTGGCATTCTTCAGTCTGTTTAAAAAATATATAGTATAGTGGGTAGGGTGTATATTGTCAACCTATTTTCAATCCCTTGTGTCCCATATAATCCTCCTGAGCTCTACCAGGTGTGGCCCAAAATCCAAAAAAGAAAAAAGAAAATTGTATATATCTTATCTTGTTTACATTGAAGTCATTAATGACTATCAATAAAAATTCAAATATTCAAAGTATTTTATTATAGAAAGGAAGTAAGTAAAGTATTAGAATGAAAAATGTTCTCGTTTTCAAAAGATTTCTCAGATCTAATGATAAAAATTTGAATGATATTTGGTTGTCCACCTGACCCACTCTCTAAATTAGTGTTAGCAATGTTTTAGAATGTAAAATAAATTAATCAAAAGTGTGTGCTGAGGGCCCAGAGAGATAGCACAGTGGCGTTTGCCTTGCAAGCAGCCGATTCAGGACCAAAGGTGGTTGGTTCGAATCCCAGTGTCCCATATGGTCCTCTGGGCCTGCCGGGAGCTATTTCTGAGCAGACAGCCAGGAGTAACCCTTGAGCACCACCAGGTGTGGCCCAAAAAAACAAAAACAAAAACAAAAAAGTGTGTGCTGAATTTTTGATCCTGTATTTATTATCAAAAAGATTTTTCAAATTATTAAAAATATTTCTTGTTAGAAATGTGCATGTCTCTTCAAATATAAAATATATTCACATATGAAAAAATGTATATTTTGATATCATACATTCTGGTTGATCAGAAAACTATTGGCAAAGACAATTCTTTTAAAACTGTTCCACAGATCTATTGATAAATTGATATATTACTATTATCTGTTAGTTTTCACAGGCTGACTCATAATTTGGATTGGTATTTCCATATGTATAGTTTGTGACTTTGGCATACTTGAAAATAAGGAGCTAAACATATTGTTGATAATAACTATGCAAATTCCCTTTGCAGTAATAGAGGCATTCCACTACTGTTTAACAGTTTTAATTTATCTGTTATATGCATAATATACTCAATGCTTATATATACAGTGTAAAAGGACAATATTCCTACACTCCTAGGAAATATTTTTATTATCCCCAAAGCATTTTATAAATGTATTTCTATTAAAATTTTCATATCCTTATAAGAAATATAAAGTATGTTTAAAACTTTAAAATGTTCCTTTATTTTTTCCTTTTTGGTCTTGTTTCTGTGTTTTGTTTTTTCCTCTTTTTTCTTTTTTTTTTTTTTTACATTTATGTCAGAAGGGTCATGTGCCGACATCGTAACAAGGTTGAAGGGAGGCACATATCACACAGACACGTGAAAACCTGATCATCATGCTTATGAACTGGAAAAATATCCTTGCTTCTGTTTTCTTTTCTTCTTTAACTCCACCTGTTTTGGTTCTGCTTGATACAAAAACCTCCAAGAAAAAGTCTTGCCTGGGATAATAGCTCAGGTCAAAACCAGGCACAGAGATGATGGAGTCTGACATTCTAACCCCCCTCCCCAAATGCACCAGCAATATAATATAGCACCGTGTCTTCTTGCAAAAGCATACTAAAAAAGGGGAAATTTTACATATAGAAACAAGCTCTTATCTACTAGGGATAAGAACTCATACAACACAGGGGCACCTCCCATCTTGAACATATATCATGTGGACCCAATTTAGATTCCAGGTGCTTAGACAGTGATTGTCCAACCCTGAACCCTAGATCCCAGACATAGATCTGACACAGTTCTCTGCAACAGCTCCAGGAACCAATCTCCCTCTGGAAAATTCTCTAATACTGCTCTGACACCAAAATGTGCTGGTTTTGATATGACATCCTGGCAATGAGGAAATGGCAAAAACTTGGTCTTAGACAGGTAGTCTTACCTCACTTCCTAACAGTTAAGATGAAATTAGAAGGCATGTCATCCTTTGATCTGTACAAAAGCCAAATTTGCTATCTACAGAAGACTGTAGATGTCACTATGTACTGACACTGGGCAGAATTTATCCTGGGACCAATAAAAAAGACCTAGTCTAGCCTTGGCGTATGATATGTACAACAATCAAGATCTCTAATTCCAGAGGTCTGACTGAAACAACTGCAACCGAGCAGATCTTTTGGAAACATAATGAAAGACTCTGTCCTAGGCTTCGTCCTAGGATTGGGGCAAAAACCAAGACCACCAATTACAGAAGACTGATTAAAACAACAGTGACGGAACAGAACTTCTAGAACTGTAAAGAAAAACTCCATCATAGGTTTCATCCTTTGACTTGCACAAATATCAAGATCTCTAGCTACAGAGGCCTGAAATTATCATCCATGATGGAGTGGAAAGTTTCCAGGCACCACAAAAGGACCCTAGGGAGAGTAAAAGAGCATGTACGGAGCTTGTAGTTATTTCTATGACAGTATACTTCAAGGGTGGAGAAACCCTGTATCTCTTAGACAAAGGGAATTCCCTTTCTAATCTTCCCAATATTTACTGTGCCTATGCAAGAAAAAAAAAGAGATAAGCACAAATTAATTATTTTAGTTTTGATATTATTGTTTTTTTGTACTTTGTTTTGTTTTTATTTCAGGACCGTGGTTATTGTGTGTTTGTTGTCTATATTGCTTTGAAGCTTTTAGAGTTTTTTGTTTGATTTTTCTATCTTTTTTGTATTGTTGTTATGTTTTTCTTCTTTTTTCCCTTTCTTCTGTTAAATTAATAGTTATAGCCTCTAGAAGGACTCCTCCAATTTTTTTCTTGTTTGATTTTTGCCCCATTTTATTATATATTTTTTTCTTATCCTCAACCAGAACCACATAACTTGAACCATCTTGTTCTGCCTCACAAATGGTGGGTACTAAGACCAAATAGTCATATGAACATTAAGTAGAAATAAAGAAATGATCAGCTTAAAACACCAAATCCAGAGCCAATGACAACAGAATCAATACCCAATTTACAACATGCTAGACACAGAGGAGACCACTTATACTAGCAGCCTGGGGGGTAAAAGAGGAGGACATGGGATGCATTCTGGGAACAGGGATGGAGAAAGGACAACATTGGTGGTGGAAATTCCCCTGAATCAATGTCACTATGTGTTGAATCAAATAATTAATGATGGGGCTGGATGGAAGTGGATGCCATCCCAGGCCACGTGGCTTCGCAACCCCCATCCAGCCGGCGGGTCCCAGGCCCAGGTGATCGTCGTAATCAGACTCATCCAGGCAGGCATCAGGAAGCATCAACTTTATTCATGCCCTATTCACCACATGTGTGTGGCCTATCTCATAACCTTTCAAGCATTCAGCCATTCTAGGCTACCCTGCATCTTAATTCCTTTCAGCCATCTTCCCTTTGGCCTCCATCCTGGTCCAAGACCAAAAGAGGCAGAGACCCAGAAGCCAGAGAGCTCAGCAGGGCAAAGCCCCTAATCCCCTGGCTCAAGGGTTTATCTACCTATTCCAAGACCCCTCCCAGGAATGGGCGGGGTCTTGCAGGTAAGGTCACACCTAATATTCAGTTCCCAAGACCCCTCCCAGAAATGGGCGGGTCTCAGATAGGTACACCTAAATCCAGGGTGGAGTTACATTTCCCCCCTTTCTGAATTATAAAGACCCTTTTGTAATTCTGACTCCACCTTTAGCCAAAGGTGGGTTAATATTTTCATGCACCAACGTAATAAAGTGAAAATTAATATACCAGCCCCTTTCAAAAACATAACATTTCTGCAAAATATACTATACACCTGTAACTTAATATTCTCTTAATGCTTTTTTCTACCAAGCACTATTCCGGAACTTTCATGTTCCTATACTTTTAAACTATATTGGGGGAACTTTCTGTTCCTATTAACCTTCCCTACACACAAGTACTAAAGCATAAATGCATAACATACATTTTAAAAACAGGCTAAGTACATTAAAATACACACAGTAAAACATTTTGCAATTGAAAATATTAACTGGAAAACAAAACACATTTAAATTATAAAGAAAATGACTAAAACAAGACAAAGATGCAGGCGGTTAGAAATCAGATCTTTAAATGGGCTAAGCTGTTTTTACTCCCTTTCTCTTTTTATTTTTTTTTAAATCACTAACTAACTAAAACTTATCCCATCACCAACTATGAGTAAAATATATGACTACCCACTTAGTCCCTACACGTAAAATCATAAGTCCAGATGTTGGTTTGTTCTACGCTGATCTCACCACGTGGCTTCTGTAAACTTTCTGCAGGCCGGTTCGCTCGCGCCATTTCACCTTTGTGATTTGGAGGGTGGAATACAGGTTTGCCGCTTTTCCGGAGCAGAGTTGAGCCGAGCACTTTTGGGCTGATTATTTCACTGCTTTTTTGCTGCAGGGCGCATGTTTTGTGCTGTTTGTAGCTGCCTGCAGAACGGGCATTTTCTGCTGATCGTTTTGGCCGCTGCTTCTTTGCAGCGATGTTTAGAATTTTAAAAGTCCTGTCCGAAATTTTCAAAGTTGAAATCCAAATTCAAGCCGAAGGTTATTCTCAGAAAATCAGTCCACTTTCAATAGTCTTTTTTTCTCCTCCATTTCCAATTTAGACTTTTAATCAGTCTTTGAGGAGGCCGAGGTTTTTGTTTATTGTAACAAAGTCTCAGTCCTGGGCCTGGGCCTGGGACGGAGGTGATACAAGCTTTCACCTCCCTTGTTTCAGTTGCCCTTTTGCCCCCATAAGGGGTGTCGGCCATCTTTGAAAATGGCTTCACGTGGTAGCCCAAGTTTTGGGCTCACTGCAACTGAAAAAAGCCAAAATGAAACTCAAAAGCAGGTATCTCACCATCATCACTGTTTTCTTGGTTTCAGGATTCAAATTACAGTTCGAGCGCCATTATGATGAATTAAATAATTAATGATGGGGCTGGATGGAAGTGGATGCCATCCCAGGCCACATGGCTCCGCAACCCCCATCCAGCCGGCGGGTTTCAGGCCCAGATGAATGGCGGAATCAGACTCATTCAGAGACAGGCATCAGGAAGCATCAGCTTTATTTATGCCCTATTCACCACATGTGTGGCCAATATCATAACCAATTAAGCATTCAGCCATTCTAGGCTACCCTGCATCTTAATTCCTTTCAGCCATCTTCCTTTGACCTCCATCCTGGTCAAAGACCAAAAGAGGCAACGATCCAAAAGCCAGAGCGAGCAGCAGGGCAGACAAGCCCAGCAGGGCAGACCCCTAATCCCCTGGCTCAAGGGTTTATCTACCTATTCCAAGACCCCTCCCAGGAATGGGCGGGGTTTGGCTGGTAAGGTCACACCTAATATCAGTTCCCAAGACCCCTCCCAGAAATGGGCAGGTCTCAGATAGGTACACCTAAATCCAGGGTGGAGTTACAACTATGTACCTAAAATATTACTGTGAAAGATTTGTAATCTACTTTGGTCAAAATAAAAATAAATAAATAAATAAATAAAACTTTAAACTATTCCAAATTTAATTTCATATGTATTGCAGTAGAACCCCACCCTTACCTTCTCAGGACAAAAGTCAATTTTATAGTCTCTATTTTTGGTCAAATTTTTCTCAACTATTATGATTTTTTTGTAATTACTAACTTTATTTAATATTTTTCAATGTTTTGTAGAGTTAAGAAACCTTGTAAAGGGGCCGGGCGGTGGCGCTAAAGGTAAGGTGCCTGCCTTCCCTGCGCTAGCCTCGGACGGACCGCGGTTCGATCCCCCGGTGTCCCATATGGTCCCCCAAGCCAGGAGCAACTTCTGAGCGCATAGCCAGGAGTAACCCCTGAGCGTTACCGGGTGTGGCCCAAAAACCAAAAAAAAAAAAAAAAAAAAAAAAAAAAAAGAAACCTTGTAAAAATAAATCATATTGCAAAGTCCCTTTCTGCTTTGTGATATTTTTGTTTTAAGGTAACTTAAAAACCTTCCTGGAGAAATGCTACCCTTTTTTGTTGTTATTCCAAGTTTGCTCTTCATTTTGTGACTATCAATGGCATTTCTCTAAAACAAGTTTCTCACAGAATCACCATTTCTATCTACAATGCTTGTAATACTCAGATCGCCTAAGTCTTATGACAAGAAATGTAAAAAATTTGGGGCCAGAGAGATAGCATGGAGATAAGGTGATTGCCTTGCATGCAGATGGACAGTGGTTCGAATCCTGGCATCCCATTTGGTCCCCCGAGCCTGCCAGGTGAGATTTCTGAGTGTAGAGTCAGGAGTAACCCCTGAGTACTGCAGGTATAACCCAAAATAAACAAAAACAAAAATATAAAAAATTTAATTTCCAAGGTCCACTTTCTATGGCCCTTTATGATGATAGTGGTGATCAGTTAACAATTTTGAAATAATCAGGAATAAGTATTTCTTTAAAATTTATTAAAGGTCATTGTTGTTGTGTTTCATCTCCTTTTTCCCTTTCTTCTTTCAAATTGATATTTATAGCCTCTAAAAGGATTCCACCCATTTTTTTCTTGTTGATTTTTGCCCCATTTTTATTTTATTTTCTTCAAACAGAACCGCATAACTTGAACCATCTTGTTCCACCTCACAAATTGAGGGGAAAATAATGGAGGGTACCAAGACCAAACAGTTGTATGATCACTAAGTGAATTAAAAATGATGGGACTTAAACACCAAATCCAAAGCCAATGACAACAGAATCGATACCCAATCTACAACAAGCTAGCAACAGAGGGGACCACTTATGCTAGCAGCCTGGGAGTTAGGGAAGGGGATATTGGATGCATGCTGGGAACGAGGATGGAGGGATGACAACTTTGGTGGAGGGATTTCCCCTGATTCAATGTCAATATGTACCTAAAATATTACTGTGAAAAATATGTAATCCACTTTGGTCAAAATAAAAATTATTATAATAAAAAATTAAAAAAATTATTAAAGGTCAAGGAATATCACTCAAATGGCAGAATAAAGGCCTATGTGACCAGTGCTGGCACTTCAGGACTTTCCCCAGCACATCCCAGGTGGATATCTTGTCTAAAAGTATTGGGGTAGAGGGTCTTTTGGTAGAGCATATGGTCTCATTACCACTTCAGTGATACTTGTCAGGTAGTGTAGACTTTACAATTCTGTTAAGTGCTGCTTGGCCTCATGGGTTTGGGGACAGCAAGCCAATACCCCGCAGAGCTTGGGGGCCATGCTGAGTCAGAGCTTTGTGCATGCAAAAGTTTGTCATCTTATACTTTGAACTACATCATTGTTCTTAAAGCCACTTTTATGTTCTTTGTGAAGTTATACTATGCATTATATCATATTCAATATAACTTTGTAATTTACTATTCTATAGAGAAATTTTTAATTATGTCTTAAAATTTTATTTTGAGTGAAACTTTCATTATATACTTATTGTTATAGTTTAGGCAACATGATTATAATGTTATTTAATGTTTTCATTTTGATATCAACCATTTACTGTATGTACCTTACCATCACCAACGTACTCAAAATCGTCCAATACTGTCCTCACCATTACTTCATCTGCCTCTTTTTTTTTCTTCCTTTCCTCCTTTTCTTTTTCACTTTTCCTTCTCCCTGCACTGTTTTGTGATCCACAGCTATGTGTTTGTCATTATTCCATATGTTGCTTTCCTTATTTTGCTCCTATATCATAAATGAGTGAGATCAAACAGTATTTGGTCCTTCTCCCTTTCTTATTTTTTTTAACATGATACCAGTTCTGTATAAATTGAAGCAAACTACAAGATATATCTTTTCTTAGTATTGCATAGTATATTGTGTATGTATGCCACTACTTCTTTGTCTTCATCTGTTTTGGGACATTTGGGCAGTTCTCACATTCTGGCAATTATATTCATAACTACAATGAACATAGGTGTGCATATTTTTCAATAAATGTTCTTGCATTTGGGAAATAGATCCCTAGGATAAATGCCTAGAAGTAGAATCACTGGGCCATATGCATTTTTATTCTTACTTTTAAAAAATATCTCCATACTGTTTTCTGCAGAGGCAAAACCAGATGGCATAACCACCAACAGTATATGAGGGTTATTTCTTATTTACATCCCCAGGATATATGCTATTCTCAGTGGTATGAGATAATACTGTTGTTTGACTTGTATTTCCATGGAAAAAGTGAGGCTGAAATGTTTTCATATGCCTAACAACCATCCATTCATTTCTGTTGGGAAGTGTATATTTAGCTCCTCTTTCTATTTTTTATGGGGTTATTTTGAATTTTTGTTATACTCTGTTGGTGCTTTATATATCTTAGATATTAGCCCTTTGTCTGATATATGAATTGCAAATATGTTCTTTCATTCGGAAGATATTCTTTTATTTTATACTGAGTTTTCTTCTGTTAGGTAAAAAGTTCTAAATTTGGTTTATTATTTGATTTTGTCATGTTTGCCAATGAGTTAAATAACTAAAAACATCTCTGATCAGTTTTTTATATGTTTTTCTCAATGTATTTTATGGACTTTGATCTTATCTCAGCATCTTTGATCCAATTTAAATTTACTTTTCTTTATGGCATGAGATGTGAATCCAGTTTAATTTTTTGCATGTGGCTTATTTTTCCCAACACTGTTTGTTGAAAGGCTTTGTTTCCTCTTTAATAATTAGCCCTAGTTCTTTTGTCATAGATGAGATTTCTGTAAATCTAAACCAAAGGCATATCTCTGAACTTGCAATTCTTTCCATTGATCTAAAAATCTATCTTTACTCCAGTATTGCACATGTTCAATTACTATAGTTTTATAGGGCAATTCAGACAGCAAAGATAATATCACTCGTATTCTTTTTCTCAGATTTGCATCTAGTTGGGAAATATTGTTATTGCACACATTTTTTAGCTTAATCTAAATCCTGAAGAATGTTGTATAAATATTTATGAAATTGTATTGAATTTGTATAATTAGTTTAGGATAGATGTTGGTTATTTTAACAAAGGGATTTTTTCTGCTTTTTGGTATACTCTTCTATTTCTGTCAATAGTGAGTAACAATTTCATTCTTTAAGTAATTTTCATAATTTTTGACTTGATTCCTAGGTATTTGAATCACTTTTATTTTTTTTTTATTCTTGGGCCCCGCCCAGTGGTGCTCAGAGGTTATTCCTGGCTCTGCGCTCAGAATTCACACCTGGCAGGCTCAGGGGACCATATGGGATGCCAGGAATCAACCTGGGTTCATCCTGGTCAACTGCATGCCAGTCAAATGCCCTACCACTGTGCTATCACTCCAAACCCCAGAATCACTATTTTTAGTAAAATTGTCTTTTACTTTTATTTCTCATTTAGTTTGTCATTGCATACAGAAATATAACAGGTGCTTATTTTGCAGTATGTTTCCTTGCTGTATTGATTTTATTAGGCTTTCTATGTTTATTATCTATTTTCATGAGTTTATGCATACTCGAGTTGTCCCCAGCCTGTGGTTTGTTCTGGAAACTCTTTTATGTGCAATGGCAAAAAATGTAAACTGAATTTTTGGAATAGTCTACTATGTGTCTACTACTTCCATTTTATCCAATTTTTTATGTAGGGTTCTTATTTTCTAACTACATGTACAATGTAAAATGCAGTTCTATAAATTTCTTTGAATTATATGAACTATTTAAAATTTATAGCCCTTTAAAACTAATTTTGTAATTAAAAACAACTACAAGAAATACATTTATTATATATTATATATTATATATTTTATCCTTGACATGCTATTTTTGAATGTCTATGCTACTGTTAATATTCACTTTGGATTAAAATTAATTTAAAAGGGTGAAATTAAATTTCTACTGCTTGAGGAATAGGTGTATTATGTGTATTAAGCTACCTGTTCTCCTTTGTCATCACTTTATATTGCCAAAAATGCTATTATAAAACCAAATTCTAGAAATTTTAATGAAAGATTTGAAATTTAAGATTTTTCTAATGTATTATAGCCTATTCTAGCCGTATTTTCTAAAGGCAAATCTTAATTTTTTCTAACTATAAAATTTTTAGTATTATCCTGATAATTCTCACTTAATTCCTTTTACAATGTTTACAGTGTTTCTTAATATTTTAGTAAAATGTTAAATTTTGCTATGTTCTCAATTTTCTATAAATTATTTTAGTCACATATTTTATTGGATACAAGTGTGTGTTCTTTTTGCACTCTGCTATTATGGAAATGTATGTTGAACTTGACATAATCAGGTTTACTACACAGAAGTAATATGTCAGAAAAAAATATATTGTAGTTTCTACACTAAAATCATGCTGCAATGCTATTTGTTATGTAGTGGACTTAAGTATGCATCTTATGTGCCTGAGATTTTATGAAGTTTAAATATTTAAATGCCAAAATAATCTTGATAAAATCATATCACATTTGTGTTGGGATCCAACCACAGGCCTTCACCATATAAAGTTACAGTGATGTTCCAGCGTTAAAAGAAAGCAATACAGATGTTTATTTTTACTTTCTTATTATAGGCTCCCAGCAGTCTTATGGAGACCCTTGAACAACATCTAAATACATTAGAAGGAAAGAAACCTGGAAACAAGTATGCATTAGCTGTATTATTCCTTATGAGATGAAAAACCATTGAGACATTCTTTATATGAATCAGATTTATCCCAACTATAACTTATACTGTTACAGTTTTAGGACATGGGTTTTGGTAATTCTTCTGGGTTCCCATCTTTTCTATTAATTTAGGATAGTGTGGTCTGTATATGTTTAATAAGTCAAATTAGTAGGTTGCACCTATTTCAATAGAACTTGATAGTGCTACATTTGATTTAAAATAAATTTATAATGAGAAAGAAGTTGCTCAAATTTAAAAACAACTGAAGCTAACTGGGCATTAATTAAAACAAACACAACTTCACAAGCCCTCTTGAAAGCACTGTTGCTAACAATCTGGAAAAACAAAAACAAACACACAGACAACCCCAGAACACTCAAATAGTTTTCTAGGCTCTAGATTCTGCCTTCCAAACTGCTTTTTGTCTTATTGACATTTTATTCATCCATATCAAGAGAGAAAAGAGAGAGGTTGATAGAGGGACAGAGAAGAGAGGAAGAGAGAGAGAAGCAATCAGGAAGCAAAAATATACAATTTTGCTGACTTTTTTGTTTCTTTGTGTTTGGGCACTAATTTTTTGAGTCCATGTTGTATATATTTTCAAGTTTGACTTCTTTTTTTTAGCAGATGGCAAACATGTATATTCACAAAAACTAGTGTTGTGTGGTATTATATATGTTTTTCACTCTATTTCTGCTATCCTTGGATGTCTACTCTCCTACTCAGCCTGTGTATATTTTGTACATACTGGAAATATCTTTTTATGAAAACCTTATTATAAACTGCCCAATGTTTTATCTATTTCCCTCTCCACACAAATATGTTCTGGGAGTGCAGCACAACATAACTCTTTCTTTTGAGCCAATTTTGTTGTAGAAAACAATTTTATGCTCCTTTTAGATTGACAACAGAAGTTAGCAGACACTAATCATGAATTGACTATTCAGGACCATAAGTTAGTATATTTTGCCTGCGATCTAGCTATCCAGATACAGTTCCTTTGTGCTTTTTCATCTAAGCATTTTTTAGAACCTAGACATATTTCTTGATGTTACTTTTCATATTTTATTAATGAACTGTTATTTCTGTCATTTTTTTCTAAGTTAGTATAAGATTTAGTGCATGTTTCAAAATTTTGATGATGAGGAGCCAGTGCGGTGGCACTAGAGGTAAGGTGCCTGCCTTGCAAGCGCTAGCCAAGGATGGACTGCGGTTCGATCCCCCGGCATCCCATATGGTCCCCCTAAGCCAGGGGCAATTTCTGAGCGCTTAGCCAGGAGTAACCCCTGAGCATCAAATGGGTGTGGCCCAAAAAACAAACAAAAACAATTTTGATGATGAGCCTGATATTTTTGGGAATGTCTCATACATTTTTGACAGAGCTATTTGAAGTAATGGATAGAACTTTCAAGGGCTCTATCTACATCTTTATCACATCCCAGGTTCAGCCCCAGCTTCAGTGTAGCTTGGAAGATCCGCTTCCTCTTCATAAATTGATGACAACTGAAAAGATGTGTGAGTGCATAAAATTACATTAGTAGATGAAGTCCTAGTCATTGCTGGGACCATCCTCCATTAGAGTACCCGAGAAGCCAAATAAGCAACACAGGAGTTAAGCAAAGGCTAGGAATTTGAGAGGTGCCCCCTGCTTCTATGCCAGAAGGCCCATTTACCTATGGAATTACAAAAAAATTTTTGTAGCCTTACATACTCTGTCTTGGCTAAGTAGGATGCAAACCAAGAAAAAATCGCCTTCTCTGCACAGTCACTCCACTAAGCATTCCTGTACACTGTGCAGTTTCACATTTTTCCCATTTTGTAACTTTTAGTCACAGAAGAAATTTATTTTTAAAAGGTAGAAGAACATATTTTAAAGCTACTCACCCTACCCCCCAGTGGACACCACAAACTATTTTTGGAAAACAGCTATAGACCTAAATTTTCAATGATCTGTTTAGAATTACCTTCTGCTGAACATACTTATTTTCAAATAATAATAATAATATACTTGTCAGATTTTGTTTCTAAATTCAGTGAGACTGCATTTAGCTTGTCTTTTGCTTATTCATCCATTTTTAAAATAAACTAGTATTTAACAATTTTCTTCTTTGTATGTTTGTGCTTACCTGGGAACTTAAGTGAAGGGTGAGTACTATATTGAATGTTTTTTGCATTTGGTTATTACAAAAAATGCAAAAAGCACTCTTAAGATACCACATTTGGTATTTAGAACATTTAAAGCTGATTTCCAACTATTACACACACCAATGGTTTTTCATTGTACTTTTTGGTTTCTCATGATACTGAAATGTGGCTTTACTTTCTTTTGGTCTCATTGGATCAAGACTACCATTATCTCTTAAGGGTGCATATATTTCTCTTTGATTTTAGAAATGAAAGACTTTTTCACTTGTTTACTAGACAACTTTACCAGGGTATATGGACACAAGACTAAAAGCCTGATTTTTTAATTACTTACAATACCAATATTGTCTAGCCTTAAACTGAAGTAACTGGATGTTGAAGCGTTTTCAAATATGTATTAATAAATATCTATATACTCTTGTATTTGGAATTATATGCAATACTTTGTGATAAACTTTAGTATACTGCCTTTTTCTCTAATTACATAGATCAAAAGAAAAATTAATTTTATTTTATATGTAAGTTAATAAGTATGAAGAGTGCAGGAAGCCCAAGGTATCTCTTTTTGTAATTTGAAAATATTTGAAAGATATTGATAGGTTTTTTTACACTTGTCTTTTTCTTTCTAGCTAGTTAGCATTTATAATCAAAATTGTATTATGAGCAAATAAAAATTTACCATTTCACTTGGTATTAAATATCTTAGAATTAAACTGGCATTTTCTATGTTAATCTTGTAAGACTTTGTGAAATTCTTTGTACTGTTTTGCATAATTAAGGGTAGATTGCAATATGGGTCATTATTACTCTTCTAAAATTATATCAGTGCCTTATTTTTTCCAATATATTTTACTATGTATTTTATTTCCCTAGTTAAAACTATTCAAAGAGTATAAGCTTTTGGTAAATGCCATTATCTCTTATGTAAAAGACTATAGCATTTTTTATGAAAGGCAAATGAACGGTGGTAATGTGGTAGGAAATCAACCATGAAAGGTAAAAAAAGTGATATATATCACTGTTTTATATATATATATCAACCTTTCATGGTTGATATATATATCATATATCATATATATATATGACAGGAACAAATATGCTGTGCTCAAATATTTTCATCAGGACAATGACAAGATTAAATGTGAAATGAGCAAAGACAAATGAACAGTTTCCTCCACAGAAAGAGATTTTGGCAGATTTATTACTTCTCTGAGTCTCAAAGCCCTCAGATTTTAATCAGTGACTAATTGTGCTTTTTAAAGATACAGACCAAATAAAATAAAGCTTTCTCTCACCTTTTGATGAAAATCTTGGCAAAGGCTAGAACTATCCATGGGAATAGAGGTAGAATATCCTGGTAGTTTAGTTCATACAAAATAGAGGGGCATCCTACATACAGCTCAAGGAACATTTTCTAAAGTCAGTTCTGAATTTCCCATTCAGTCAATTTGGTTCCATGGCTTAAAGCTCAGTCCTGAAGAGAGATGCAGTAATCAAGTGTTCAAGTAGCTCTGGGGTCCACTAGGAACACTCTGATAGTGCTCAGTGTGCAACAGTCTATACACCATGGTGCTCAGGAAACCATGTAGTTGATATGTTTTTATAGAGTGTACATATGTATGTACATATACATATGTTTATTTTGCATTTGGGGGGCCTTATAGAAGAGTGTTCAGGGACTACTTCCAGTTCTACACTAGGGGTCACTCATGGCAATGACTAGGGTACTGTTTATTTACAGGTACCAAAAACATATGCAGTATGTGAATATTGAGAAGTTTCTCCATCAAAACATGTATATACTCTCTATACAAAAATTAAATATTATAGAAATGTTTTCTAGTGGACATCTAATGATGGGTGCTATGTACAATTCTGGGAATTTAAACCATGAAATGAGGATTTACCATCTTAAAAGAATTTAACATCTAGTGAATTGGAAATTTAGATGCAGTATTATAAATGGAAAAATAGGGAGCCAGAGCGTTTGCACATTGGGTAGGGCATTTGCCTTACACACAGCCTATGCAGGACCAACTAGGTTTGATTCGCGGCATCCCATATGGTTCCCTGAGCCTGCCAGGAGAAATTTCTGAGCACAGAGCCAGGAGTAACCCCTGAGCGCCCCCCGTATATGGTCCAAAAACAAAAACAAAAAATAATAACTGGATGAAATTATTTTTATTTGCTTACTTGATTCATGGTGTTATTATATGTGTGATTTAATATTTTTATAAAAACTATGAAAATGACTTTTTATGCAATTATGACATTTTATACTTCCCTTTGAGCATGGTATTTTTTATAGATGCCAGAGAAAGTCTTTAATATTTACTATAACTTTTATCCTTATATAGATTATATTAGGTATTTTCATATATATTACAAAGATTTGTTGCTGATTCCTATTTCTCTAATATTGGTATTAATATCTCTTATTTGAAAATTACTAAAAATTTGTTCAGGAAAAATTTTTTTTTTTGTATTTTTGGGCCACATCCATTTGATGCTCAGGGGTTACTCCTGGCTAGGCGCTCAGAAATTGCCTCTGCCTTGAGGGGACCATATGGGATGCGAGGGGATAGAACCGCGGTCCTTCCTTGGCTAGCGCTTTTAAGGCAGACTCCTTAACTCTAGCACCACCTCGCCAGCCCCTCAGGAAGATTTTTTGATAAGTTACCTTTAATGATCTTTTTCTGGCTATAAAAGTTAATCTGGATTGATCAAGTAAATATTAATAAATATAACAAGGTAAAATCTAAATTTTCTACATTTAATTAATTCATTCATAATATATAAAATTCAATTACTAGCTATTTGCTCTTTTTCTTGCTATTTATTCATATTATATATTTTCTCTATAAATTAATAGTCATTCTTGCTAATTTATAAAACCCTGAAAATGGACTTCTTATTGAAATTTATTTTTCTCCATTTTATCTTGTTGGTAATTCATTTCCATAAAATCAGGTTGACAAAATTTAAACTGTTTAAGCTATTGTTATTATTACTAATACTAACAGTAATTAAATTAAAACTTATTTTAGTCTTTCCTAAATTTAACTCATTCTCTTAGAAGCAAGCATTTAAGGCACTGTGATTTTTACTATTTGTAAGATTAATGATTTATTTTGGGGCCACATCCAGTGTCGCTCAGAGGTTACTCCTGGCTATGCCCTCAGAAATTGCTCCTGGCTTGGGAGACTCTATGGGATGCCAGGGGAATGGAAGCACTTTTTGCCCTGGTCAGCCGTGTGCAAGGCAAATGTCCTACCGCTGCACCATAGCTCTGGCCACAGATAATGATATTTTATAGATATTTTTCATGACAGCATATACACTGTCATAAAAAAATTCAGAAATATGGAAACTGAAACCCATATTAATCACAGAGATTACAGAGATTTTTGCCTCTAACATTCATTTAATTATCACAATTTATGATTAAATGAATCACAATGTGCTTTCATCTTAATAAGTCTTTTAACTTTCACAAGTAATACATTGTCAGTTATTTTTATTCTATGGGGCATTATTTTTCCTGTTATGCTTCAAGATTCCAGTTTTGACACTTCATTTTTTATGAACATGAGCAATAATGACCACTTCAGAGAAAGGTGCTGTTAGGGCTCTAAGAGTTACAAGTCACAAGTTCAATCCCTGTTGCCTTGTGGTCCTTGAACATCAGTGGGAAGATTGGTGATCCTATCCCCATTGGGCCTTTGCAGCAG
This sequence comes from Suncus etruscus, assembly GCF_024139225.1. Classification (NCBI taxonomy): domain Eukaryota; kingdom Metazoa; phylum Chordata; class Mammalia; order Eulipotyphla; family Soricidae; genus Suncus; species Suncus etruscus. The sequence continues at coordinate 54,198,832 of NC_064851.1, forward strand.
CATCTGCCTACATATGCCTACAGCATCACACTGCCTATACACCTATACTCTTGTTTAAAGAAACTGTCTGCCTACACGCAAAGAGAAATTCTTTGCTTGACATGTAGAAAATATTTTTAATTAATTTAACATTCTAGTACTAGTAAGTGTATGGAACATATTGGAAGAGGTAACAGTAAAGGATTAACAGTTTTAAAAAATGTTTATTTCTAAAAAAATCTACATATTCATACATCAAAACTTGACCAGGTTATATTATCAGACTTTTGTTCTTGTATGTTTAGTTTTAATTCTTTTTTGGTTATCTTTTAGATCTGGTGCTCCCTCTCCATTAAGTAAGGTAAGTTTGCTATTTTAACTATTATAATCATTTGAGGGTTACAGTAATAGTATTGAATATTTTCATATTTTAGGCAATGATTACTATCAACTATTTCCAAAATATTCTTGATTTCCCCTAACTCAAAATCCTATACTCTTTACACACTTAATGTCCCATTTTTCCTCCCTCTAGCCTCTGGAAATAATCATTCTACTTTCTGTCCTTATGAATTTGACTCTTTTTGACACTTTATATAAATATAATCATCTAGCATCTTCTATTTATGACTTGCTCATTTTAATTAGCATAGTATCTGTAACATCATTATTCATGTAGCATGTCATAACAACCTTTCATTTTATAGTTAATAATATTGCATTATATATATTACACATTTTGTCCTTCATTGATCAGTGGATACTTTGAGTTATCTGCCTCTTGTTATTGTAAATAATAAGACTGAGATTGTGTGTTCAGATATTTGTTTATATCCTGATTTTTAACTCTTTAGACTATTTACCCATAAGGAATTAGTAGGTCATCTGATGTTTATTTTTTAAGATTTTGAGGACAGGTATATTTTTATTGTATTTTTAATGTATTCTCTAGTATATAACTTTTTCAGTGAAGTAAAAACTGTCTACTTATCATCCTTGTTCGCTTCTTTTAAATAATGAACTTCATGCATTTACATTAAAATGAAAAAAATTATATGTGACATATTATTACTCAAAAAAGTACTTTCACATGTTCCTAATCACAGTCCTCAACAGTTAAAATACATAATATTATAGATGCTTTACTGACAAATAAGTTACTGTATTTGGGTATTCTTCCACAAACATTTTAATTTATTGGTATCATTTTACCATTTCTTCACTTTCATGTGTCCTCCTAGCATAATGAAAAGACAGGTATAGTGTTGACAGTAATAAATTATTTGTATTTAATAATACAAATAGGTTTTTATTTCAATACAAACAAATGTTAAATATGCTTATATTTAAATTATGCTGTTGCATTTATTGATAAAATGTAGTATGTTCTTTGACAAATATCTATTTTAAAATTGGTATCCTTACAGACAAGAATAGCATCATGACTTTACTGATTACATTATGCTTCACTGGTTGGCATAATACATGGGCACCCAGACACCATGTAGTATGCCAGTATCTAGCTTCCTGCCTAAGATTTTCTCAGGGAACTTGAAAACTCAAATAAAACCAAAGGATCTTTGGAAATTCTGACCCACCACTATATTTATTTTTTGGATTATTTTTTAATAATTTTTATTGTGACCAAAGTGAATTACAAATCTTTCACAGTAATATTATAATTACATGGTGACATTGAATCAGGGGCATTCCCACCACCAGTGTTGTCCTCTATCCACCCCTGTTCCCAGCATGTATCCCATATATTCCTTTTTTGTCCCCCGGGTTGCTAGTATAAGTGGTCCCCTCTGTGTATAGCTTGTTGTAGAATGTCCACCACTAGATTTTAAATTATTTGAATGGATCCTAAAAGGTAGTACCATGACTTAGGTGTTTGCCTTGCATAAAGCAAACCTAGAGTCAACACCCAGCACCACACCTGGTATCCTGACACTACCAGATGTGATTTTTTTCCTTAATTTTTTAAATTAATTTTTAATTTTTTTTTGTTTTGGGGTCACAACCAGCAGTGCTCAGGGGTTACTCCTGGCTCTACACTCAGAAATCACTCCTGGGAGGAGGCTTGGGGGACCTTATAAGATGCCGGATTCGAACCACCGTCCTTGTGCATGCAAGGCAAATATGCCTTATTTCCATGCCATCTCTCCAGTCTCAATTTTTTAATTTTTAATCTTTATTTAAACACCATGATAACAAACATGTTTGTAGTTGGGGTTTTGTTATAAAAAATGAACATCCCCTTCAATGCAACATTCCCACCACCAATGCTCTCCATCACTCTCCTCTCCCACTCCTTGCCTGTATTTAAGACAGGCTTTCTCTTTCTCTCCTCACTACAGTTGACATGATAGTTTTCAGTGTAGTTATTTCTCTTTGTTTTTATGCTAGAAATAGTTCCATTCCTTTCTCACTTTGCTTTTCTCAAGTCCAGACAACTTTTTTTTTTAGTGTGTAGTTATTTTTCTAACTAAACTCACCACTCTTGTGGTAAGCTTTATATTGTGGGCAGGTCCTTTCAGCCCTCATCTCCATTGTCTCTGTATAATATTATAATAATATCTTTTATTTTTCTTAAAAGCCATAGATGAGTGAGACTAGTCTGTGTCTATCTCTCTCCCTCTGTCTTATTTACTCCACATAATATGTTCCATATCCATCCATATTTAGGAAAATTTATGACTTCATTTTTCCTAATAGCTACATAGTATTCCATTGTGTATTAGCACCACAGTTTCATTAGCCACTCATCTGTTGGAGGTCATCTGGATTTTTTCCAGATTCTAGCTATTATAAATAGCACTGCAATGAATATAGGAGTGCAAATGGCATTTTTGTGTTGTGCTTTTGTGTTCCAAGGGTAATTTATGAGGAGTGGTATAGCTGGATCATAAGGGAACTCAATTTCCAGTTTTTTGAGGAATCTCCATATTGATTTCAAGAAAGACTAGACTAAATGGCATTCCCACCAGCAATGAATGAGAATTCCTTTCTCTCCAAATCCCTGCCAGCACTGATTGTTCTTGGTCTTTCTGATATGTGCCAGTCTCTGTGACCATTGTGGTTATAATTTCCATCTCCCTGATGATTAGTGAGGTGGAGCATTTTTTCATGTACATTTTGGCCATTTGTGTTTTTTTGAGGAATTGTCTGTTCATTTCTTTTACATGTTTCTTTCTTGTTAAATTCTGTCAGTACCTTGTATATCTTAGACATTAACCCCTTATCTGATGAGTAATGGGTGAATAGCTTCTCCCATTCTGTGGGTGGCTTTTTTTTTTATCATAGTCACTATTTCCTTTGAGGTTCAGAAACTTCCCAGCTTGATATAGTCCCGTTTATCTCTGCTTTCATTTGTTTGGACATTGATGTTTTCTCCTTGAAGATGCCTTTATTCTCAATGTAATAAAATGTTTTACCTCTGTGTTCTTCTATATACTTTATGCTTATGGTTTAGGGTCTGATATCAAGGTCTTTAATCCATTTGGATTTGACCTTTATGCATGGTATTAGATGGAGGTCTGAGTTTGCTTTTTTGCTTGTGGCTGACTAGTTGTCTCAACACCACTTCTTGAAGAGGTTCTCCTTGCTCCATTTACATTTATTGCCCCTTTATCAAAAATTTATTGATTGTATGTCTGGAGAACATTTTCCTAATTTTCAAGTCTATTTCACTGATCTAAAGGTCTGTCTTTATTTCAGTACTGTGCTGTTTAAATAGCCAATCCTTTGTAGTACAATTTAAAGTTAGGGAAAGTGATGCCTCCCATACTTTTTCCCAAGGGTTGCTCTAGTTATTCATGGGTGTTTATGGTTCCAAATGAATTTCAGAAGTATTTGATCTACTTCTTTGAAGAATGTCCTGGGTATTCTTAGAGGAATTGCATTGAATCTGTACAATGCTTTGGGGAATTATTGACATTTTAATGATGTTAGTCCTTCCAACCATGAACAGGGTATGTGTCTCCATTTCCTTGTGTTTTCTTTTATTTCTTGAAGTAGGCTTTTGTAGTTTTCTTTGTATAGGCTCTTCACCTTTTTAATTAAGTTGACTTCAAGGTATTTGAATTTGTATGGCACTAATGTGAAAGGGATTGCTTTGTTTTGGTTTGGTTTTGGTTTTTAGGTCACACCTGGCAGCATTCAGGATTACTCTTGGATCTATGCTCAGAAATCGCTCCTGGCAGGCTCAAGGGACCATCTGGGATGCCAGGATTCAAACCACCATCCTTCTGCATGCAAGGCAAATGCCCTACCTCCATTCTATCTCTTCAGCCCCCATGTTTTTTAATGTTCACTTATTCTCGATCATTATTGGTGTATAAAAGGCTATTGATTTTTGTGTGTTACTTTTGTAGCCTGCCACTTTGTTATATGACTATTATTTCTAGAAGCTTCTTTAAGAATTTCTAAATATAGTATCATGTCATCTGCAAACAGTGATAACTTGATTTCTTCCTTTCCTAACTGGATTCTTTTGATATCTTTTTCTTGCCTATTTGCTATGGCACATATTTCCAGTACTATGTTGATAAGGAGTGGTGAGATGGGGGCAGCCTTGTCTTGTACCAGATTTTAGAGGAAAGGCTTTTAGTTTATCTCCATTGAGAATAATATTTGTCATTGGCTTGTGGTAGATGGCTTTCACTGCATTGAGGAAAGTTCCTTCCAATCCCACCTTGATACTTTTTATTATGAATGGGAGTTGGATTTTATCGAATGCTCTCAGTGCATCTATTGATATAGCCATAATTTTTTCCTTTTGTTGATATGGTATATTATGTTGATTGAATTACAGATATTAAACTATCCTTGCATTCCTGGAATGAAACTACTTGGTCATGGTGACCATAATGACCACCTTCTTGATGAGGTGTTGGATCCTAATTACCAGGATTTTGTTGAAGGTCTTTGTATCCTAATTACCAGGATTTTGTTGAAGGTCTTTGTATCTGTGTTCATTAGGAATATTGGACTGTCGTTTTCTTTTTTGTAGCATTTATGTCTGCCTATGAGGGATATATCCTCTGCTCAGAGCTAGGAGTAAGCCCTGAGCACTGCTAGATGTGGTCCAGAATCAAGCAAAAAAATGAATATTGCAATGTGGAAAATATTAACAATTTAGGGCAGCATATTTGTTGTATTCCTTTATGATTTATTTTAAGATTTTAGAAAAATTTAACTTTGACTTTTTGTAGTAGGATAATTTTGGTTCTGTTTTCCTGTTGTTCTCTTCAAAACATGTTCTTTCAAGTTTACTTTTTTTTGGTTTTGGTTTTTGGCCACACCCAGTGATGCAGGAGTTACTCCTGGCTATGCACTCAGAAATTGCTCCTGGCTTGGAGGACCATATGGGGGAATTGAACCATGGCCGGTCCCTTCTAGGCTAGTGCACATAAGGCAAATGCCTTAATGCCCTGTGCCACCACTTTGGCCCTTCCATTAATTTTTAATGGATGTTTGAAAACCTTCATTTCTGTACTTGCATTGATTAATTCATTACTGTCATTGAGTTATTAGTGGTGTGCCATAAGTATTAACTTTTTCTAATTTTTTATAACACCATCATTTACCCAGTTGTGCTTAAAACAGTCCTTTAAGACTCTAATTACCACTATCAGTATGACCTTCCTTTACCAGTGTCCCCAATCTCCCACCACCACCATAGCTACCTCTATGCAGGAACAAACAATTCATTTCATATTGCTTGTTAAAACACAAAAGCAAATGGAATTGTCAAAACATAGATCAATACAGGTCAATTTGAAATGATTGTCTATCTCTCCATGGTGTTACTAAGATCAGTGTCTAAGGATTTTCTGAACTGTGATTGATACTAGTTGAACCTTCAGTGTTACTGCTTAGGTTCACCAATGTTGATAGATTACTATGTAACTTCCCCATCAGATTTACTGTGATACTACTGGGATGACACTACTATAAGATTGAGGTGTCATATGTACACAGCACATGGTCCAGGATGTATAAGTCTAAAACAAATTCAGTGGCTTGGAAGTTTGAGAAGGTTAAGTTGTGGAACTGGTTTATTACTGCCAGAGTTGTGTGGTATTGGACTGCTATAGTTCATACAAAAAAGGGAATCTATGCTCTCCTCCCCCATTCTGAGAATGGACCAAACTACTTGTGAAGTATCACTGGACATTATTTTCTTTTGGAGCTTGGTGGAACAGCCAGGCCATTTTTCTGTCAGAAAGATGGTGATGATGGATGGAGGATGCTGGATTTTTTTGGTGGTGGGTGAGTGTCTGAGGCTTGGCCCAATCCCATTTTCATATATTACTTTCTAAGCTTTTTTTATATGTGTGGGTTAAATAAATTATATTTTAGAAGGAGCTAACTATGTTCACAGCAGATGAACATGCAAACTAATTTCAGTCATTTGTATTGCATTGCTAATATTTTACATTCCATTTAGGAAATTTAAATTTTCAAAAGAATACTGTGTTGACAAAAATTTGAGCAATAATATACATGACTGTCTTTGTTGAAGAGATGAATACTTGCCAATTTTGCATTTATTGAAATTTATCTTCATTCAGTAATATTTTGGCCATATATCATATAGAAAGTTTAAGTCTTAAAATTGCTGAGAATTTCATATCTTATTTGTTTTTCTTAAAGTTTGATTTATTTTGTTTCTCAACAAATTTCCGAGACTGTCATGAAAATGGCATATCCTCTTGTTGCTCTGTGTCCTGTAGATTTCTATTTGACTAGAATGTCTTGTACCTCTTCATTTTCAGTCTTCTCCAGTCACAACTGTTACGTCTCCTAGTTCGACACCAGCTAGAACTACTGACACGTCCCCACCAGTTGATTTGTTTGCAACAGCATCTGCAGCTGCCCCAGTCAGGTTAGTGAATGAGTACGTAGTAATCTGCTTAATAATATTTTGATTAGATTTCCTTTTTTAGGGGGATATACCCAACAGTGCTCAGGGGTTACTCCTGGCTCTGTGCTCAGAAATTGCTCCAGGCAGTACTCAGGGGACCAAGTGATGTCAGGGATTTAACCCAGGTTGACTGACTTTGTGCAAGCGAATGCCCTTCCTGCTATCCTACCATTCCAGCCCCTTAACTAGGTTTTTGTATCAGTTTTATATACTGAGCCCAAAAGATTTTTAAAAATGTGACACAATATATTGAATTGTTTTATGTACACAAAACAAATTTTTCATACCTTACACAATTATTGAGCTCTGTAACTTTAAAGGTATATGAGAGACCTAAACTATGGAAGTCACCTTTTTAACTCACACATTTGTGAAAAGAATTGAAAGAATGATGCAGACCTCAGGTTCTATGTCTTAACTGACATAGGAAATACTTTCTAAACATGATTTTATTTTGTAGAAAAGTTAAAGAGTATCATATGCTTCTTCAATGTCAGCTCTATTTATTTCTTTTGCCTTAAGTAGATTGTTGTACTACCAGTGACTCTGTTTATAAATGACTGTATTTAAAGTTTGAGCTGAAAAGAAATTAAGATATTATAGCCATGTTGACTGTACATTCATCTTAACCTGCTAAGCTTCCTTGGTTTTGCTTTTTATAATAGCAGATATTTAAAAATATCACAACAAAATAAGGTATAAAATGTGTTCTTTGGGGTGATCTATTTATGTTTCTTTATCTATAAAGAGAAAGAAGATAAGTATAAAGATCACATATAAATTTTTGTGAATGCTTTGAATCAGGTACTAGTGATAAATAGTACCTTAGATTGGCATTTACTTACAGTTTAAGAAATAGACATCAAACTAGGAAATGCAGTAAGGGCTCTTGAAACTTAAAAAGAAACTGAAGCAGGCTCCTTCAAAAAAATATTGCTCAGAACTGAATACACATGAAAACACATGGGCTTTGTTAAAATGAAGATTCTAATGTATTGATAGGAGTAAACTTGAGATACTATATTTCCAACAAGACATAGGATGCTGTTAGATAGCATATCATGCTTTGACTAGCAAAGCTTTTGACTAACAAAGCTTCTTACTTGGGACTTCAAGACCTTGAGAAAAGCATGGCCCAACTGAGTAAGAATAAAATGTTGAAATACTTCTAGGTGCGACATCTTAAAGATATCCTTAATATGTTGAAGTTTAATTTAGAAAAAAAGTTTAATTTAAAAAAATTAACAATCACTATGTTTAGGATTCCTAAATTTATATGTAAATTCTTCTCAACATATATATTTTCCCATACAAAAAAATAAAGGAAAAAGGAAAAATATTATTATCTTAATACTAATAAATCTGAAGTATGTTTTCTTTTATCATAATCTTTATAATCACCTCTCCAGTGATTCATAGCAGACATAATATGCATAAGAAAACACACACACATTCCTCTTTAGCTAGCAAAAGCCAAATAATGACTGAGACTACTAGTACAGTGACATAAAGTCAAAAGGGTATCCCTATTATTCCTCAGGGAGGGATCTCCTTGCCACAGAACTGGAACTCAACTTAGAGCCCTACGACTAGGGCCATATCTCTCTCCGCTGTAGCTTCTGCCCTTATTTATTTTGTTTTGGAGCCATACCCAACTGTACTTAGGACTTACTTCTCTCTCTGAGCTCAGGGATCACTCCTGACAGGACTTGGAGAGGGGAATGCCAGGTATAGGGCCCAAGTCTGCCAGCTATACTATTGCTCTGCAAAGCAGGTGTATTGGACTCAGCTCCCTGCTGCTCTCTCCCTATTGTTCAAATATGGGAGGTAGCTTGTTCTGTTTTTAGTGGGTCTCTGTTTCTAGGTGATGTTGGCAGTCAAATTGTGTGAAGCAGCCAAAGAGTCCCCATCAGTGAAGAGGCTCATTTAATTGTTGCAGATAAGGAACTTATCTTTAAGGCTGGTCAATGGGTTAATATCTTTTTCCCAGAGGTATCTGTGGTTGGCAACTTCTCAATATACTCCAGCCCAAGATGATAGAACAGGAGAGATTGATTGAATTGGCAGTAAAATATGTGAACTACACATCTTATCTTTGTATGCAAAATCAATGCTAGAGCATTAGAAACTAAGTCTTCTTAATATTACTTGTCAGTAAGTGATGATACACATTTGGGGATTCCCCTTTACTCGGAAGTGTTTTTCTACCAACTTTGGTATTGAAAGGACTTTAGTTTCTAACAGGAGGTAAACTAGCAGGCCCCAGACCAGGAACTGGGAAAAAACAAACTTGACTTCAAAGAAAAAGGTTGACCATGAAGAAAACTGGCAACAGAGGTGGGAGAATGCAACAGGAGTATAGCATAGCCTCTTGACTTCATTCCACTGGCATGCATTTCTTCTAGTGAAGGAGCCCCAGCACAACACATAAGACACACTTACATCACCCATCACACAGCAGAGACCACAATGGAAAAGCTCTGCAGAACCCCATCATGCTTAGTAAGAGAAATGGCATGTCTGAAGACTCAATGAGTATCAGCCTCTCTGATAAGGACTTTAGAGAAAAAATGTGAAAAGTTCAACAAACTCAAAGAAACCATGGGATGAACAGCCAATAATACTCAACAGTAAATAAGAGTAGAAATGAGAAAACTTCAAATAGAATTGATAAAAACTGAAAAATGTATAGGTAAAAAATAATGATAAAAGCTCAGGTCCAGATGGATTCACTAATGAATTCTTTCACATCTTTCAAGAAGAACTACTAAATCTTTTTAGGTTCTTTCAGGAAATTGAAGAAACAGGAACAATCTCAAATAGATTTTATAAAGCTAACATCACTCTGATACCAAAACCGGACAGAGATGTTCCAAAAACAAGAAAATGACAGACCAATATCCCTGATGAACATAGATGCAAATATCCTCCACAAAATCCTGGCAAATAGAATTGAGCATCTTATCAGGAAGGTCATACACCAGGACCAAATATGTTTTATTCCAGCCACATGCAAGAAAGCGAACTCAGACCTACATGTAATACCATGCACAAAGGTCAAATCCAAATAGATTAAAGGCCTTGATATAGAACCCCAAACCATAAGGTATATAGAAGAACACTAAGTACTGACAGAGCAAACAGGAAAAAAACAACTAACCCCATCAAAAAGTGGGGAGAAGAAATGAACAGACAATTCCTCAAAGAAAAAAAATACAAATGGCCAAAAGGCACATGAAAAAAATGCTCCACTTCATTAATCATCAGGAAGATGCAAATTATAACAACAATGAGGTACGATCTTATGCCACAAAGACTGGCACACATCACAAAGACCAAGAACAATCAGTGCTGGTGGGGATGTGGAGGAAAAGGAACTCTATTCATCGCTGGTGGTAATGCCCTCTAGTTCAGCCTTTCTGGAAAACAATATGAAGATTTCACAAAAAACTGGAAATTAAGCTCCCATATGATCCAGCTATACCACAACTATGGATATACCCTAGAAATACAAAAACAGAATGAAAAATGCCTCTGCACACCTATATTCATTGCAGCACTATTTACAATAGCCAGAATCTGGAAACAACCCAGATGTTTGACAACAAATGAATGTCTAAAGAAATTGGTAAAAAAGAAAGAAAGAAAGAAAGAAAGAAAGAAAGAAAGAAAGAAAGAAAGAAAGAAAGAAAGAAAGAAAGAAAGAAAGAAAGAAAGAAAGAAAGAAAGAAAGAAAGAAAGAAAGAAAGAGAGAGAGAAAGAGAGAGAGAGAAAGAAAGAAAGAAAGAAAGAAAGAGAGAGAGAGAAAGAAAGAAAGAAAGAAAGAAAGAAAGAAAGAAAGAAAGAAAGAAAGAAAGAAAGAAAGAAAGAAAGAAAGAAAGAAAGAAAGAAAGAAAGAAAGAAAGAAAGAAAAAGAAATTGGTACATATACACAATGGAATACTATGCAGCAGTCAGAAAAATGAAGTCATGAAATTTTCCTATACATGAACATGGAAACTATTATGCTGAGTGAAATATCAGAGGGAGAGAGATAGACACAGGATAGTCTAACTCATCTATAGAATTTAAGAAAAATAAAAGATAGTATGATAATAATACCCAGAAACAGTAGAGATGAGAGCTGGAAGTACTGGCCACTATATGAAACAGTACAAAAAGTGGTTGAGGCAGTTAGAGAAATAACTACACTAACAACTATCATGACAATGGTGGTGAGTGAGAGAAGTAGAATGTCTATCTCTAATACAGGTGGAGGAGGATGGAGATGGGGGCATTGGTGGTGAGAATGTTGCACTGGTGAAGGGGTTTTTCTTTTTCTATAACATAACGAACTACACATATGTCATGGTCTGTAAATAAAGATATTATTAAAGAACAAGAAAAATTCACTTGAAGACCACCAGCACAGTAACAGCTGTAGAGAACAAAATTGGTGAGCTGGAAGATGAACTGCATAGCACTTTTATAATACAGAATAGGTTGGAAAGGGCTTTATAATAAATCAAAAGATGGAAAAAATCATCAAAATAAGCAAGCATGCAGCAATAGATCTCTGGGATAAATTAAACAGAAACAATATTGGGGTCCAGAGACCCTGGAACAAAACTCCTATGGAGAAGAACAACATCATTACTGAGAAGTTCCCATAATTGAAGAGTGCGAGTACCTACATCTTGGATGACCAAAGACTACCAGCTAAAAGAGATCCAAATAAAAGTACCTCAAGATATATTCAAGCCACAATGATGAAAATCAGGTAGAAGTAGAATGCTGAAAGCACAAAGATCAAAGAAAGAAATTACATACAAAGAAGCATCGTTATATTTACAGCGGATTTATCATAAGCAATCTTGCAGGCCTAAAGACGGTGGTGAAATACAGTGGAAAAAATGCAATGAAATGAATGCCTCACCAAGAATACTTCACCCAGGCAAACTTTCATGCAGGACTGAAGGAAGGAAGGATATATAGCTTCCTAGTTCACTGTTTTGGTAAAAAAAAAAAAAAAGTATATTGAAACAAAGGAAAATTCATATATTTATTAAGTATATTATATTAAGTATATATAGTACAATATGTATTAACTATATATTATAATATATTAAGTATGTGAATTATATGAATAATTCATATATTAATAATTTTATACTTATTAAGGCCACAACTTATTTCATGCTATAGTAGCAAAGTGTTGGTATAAGATCATCAAGGTTGCAGACCTAAATTGTCATTTCTCAACATATATGGAATAACGTGCTCTTAATTCAATTTCTTACCTAGAATAATTTGTTTTCAGTATAAATATATATTTTCAAACATTTACAGATAGAAGTTCCAGGTCTTATTTTAAAATTTTATTTTCCTTTCAGTACCTCCAAACCATCTAGTGATCTCTTGGACCTCCAGCCAGACTTTTCCTCTGGAGGGGCAGCTGCAGTAGTAGCACCAGCACCAGCGCCTTCTTCTGGGGGAGCCACTGCGTGGGGAGGTGAGTAAAACCAGTTATCTTTCCCACTTTCTAGTTGGTTGTTTTTATTCACACCATAATTGGCACACTTGCCATTTGGTTATCCAAATGGTACTCAAAATATGAAGAGAAAAGTTTCACAAAACATCGGTAGTTTGAGGTATATATTTTAAAAAGGCAGAAAATGGTCTTCTCATAGTTAAAATGTTCATATGTCATATAGTTTGTATTTCAAGATATAGAGTGAATTCTATTTTTCTGGCTGTATAATTATAACATTTTGACTATTGATGCTAATATTTTAGATAATTGGAAATTCCCATGAATTTAGTAGCTTACTCAAAAACAACATTTCAGATTTGGTTTGTTCAGCTGTAACCTCCTTTATAGATTCCTTTAGGCCCATTTCTCCCCTCCCCTCCACTCCCCTTCCCTCCATGCCCCTTCTCTTTCTTTCTAGTCCCTTTCCCTCCCTTCTCTTCCTTCCCTTTCCTTCTTTTCCTTCCCTTCCCTTCTCTTTACTTCTTCTTCCCTTCCCGTCCTCTCCCTTTCTTTCCCTTCTCTTCCCATTTACTTCACCTTTTCCTCCCTTCCCTTCCCTTTTATTTCCCTTCCCTTCCCTTTCCTTTCTTTTCCTCCCTTCCCTTCCCTTTTATTTCCCTTCCCTTCCCTTTCCTTTCTTTCTCTTTCCCTTCCTTTTCCTTCCCCTTCCCTTCTCTTCCCTTCCCTTCCCTACCTCTCACCTTCCCTTCCCTTTACCTCCCCTCCCCTATCTCTCCTCCTTGTTTCTCTACCTTTTCCTTCTATTTCTGTTTTTTAAATGACAGTGTGGTCACACATACCACACACACACACACACACACACACACACACACACATTTGGTTTCAGTGCTCCTGGGAAGTGGGAGTGGGTGGGTATCATATCTGTTTATGGTGTTTCATACTCTGCCTCAGTTTTTGGCTAGGGGGTAACTTTCCTATAGTTGTGGTACTCACTATACCTGACTATGTATATGAAATTACAAACTATTGGGAGTCTCAGATAGCAGAGCTAGGAGACCAAACTTTGTGCATGTCAACAGCACTGGGATTGAATTTAGGTTCTCACATATTTACAAGGTAAGCATCAAGAAAAGTATTTTAAAGAGACAGAACTATGCCCAGTTGAGAGAACTGATATCTTTGGTCTCATCATTAGAACTGGAAACATCACAGTTCTCTGTAATAACTTTGTCCTATTTGATCTTGGTCCTGTCATGACCATCATTCTTCAATTTAACCTAGAGGAGATGTGTGCTCCATGCTTTGGAATTAGTCTCCTCAGTCTTCCTCAGTAAGGGAGTCATCATGCTCATCCAGGTATCTAGTGAGTGACATACCTATTTCACCAACCCAAGGAGAAGACTAAAGATCTTGGTCACAACTGTGACTATCAAATATTCTTCTAACTTCTTAGTCCCAGGCCCATTCACAATCAGTCCTGTACACAGGGAACCTAGTAGTAGCCATACTTTAACACGCACACACACACACAGTAACAATCCTACCCTCTTTTAACCTAACCACAGAATAAATTGGACCTTTGTTCTAGACCCAGATCTAGCCCTACTAGTCAAAATATTGAAGGAAAGCCCATCTTCCCAGGAACCTGGCAGAATTTATAATCAGCTGACTCAGTTATGATACCAAATGCAGGAAAGCTGATGGAAAATGTCTCCACCAGTTTCTAAAAACTGTAAGAGATGTTTGTTCCTTAAAATGTATAGACTATATATCACAAAGTATCAGGTAAACAAATTCAATACCAAAAAGGAAACTAAATAAAACTCTAATATGTTGCTAACCCCAAAGAAACACAGATCTAGAACTTACATAAGTGTGATTCAAGGAGCTGTAGTGATAGCACAGCGGTAAGGTGTTTGCCTTGCACCTAACCCAGGACAGACCCCGGTTCAGTCCCTGGCATCCCAATGGTCCCAAGCCTGCCAGAAGCAATTTCTGAGTGCAGAGCAAGGAGTAATCCCTGAGCACTGCTGGCTGTGGCCCAAAAACAAACAAACAAAGTGATTCAAAATAGTTGTAAAAGCTCGATTTCATGTGAGGCCTTAGCTTCAATCTCCATGCCTCCCCCCCAAAAAATATTAAGAAACCCAAATGCAGGGATAAGCAACAGACAACTAAATGAAAGTCAATAAATAGCAAACATAAACAAAATCAGAGGGATTTTTTGAAAAATAAAATATTAAAAATGCGTAAGTCTTATTTAAGAATCAATGGAGTAAATTTAATAGTTTACTAGAGGTCTAAGAACAGTGATTTGATCAAGCAGAAAATATAATCTGCTGGTGTCTGGATAGTAAAGCAGGTAGAGCATTTATTTTACACTTGGCTGATGTAGGTACCAATCCCTTACATCCCCAAGCGCTGCCAGGAGAAATTTATGAGCCAAGAGTCAACCCTGCAAAACCAAGAGTTAAAGCATTTCCAGGTGTGTTCCCCATACCTGTAAATGCAAATTATATATCAAATTCAAATTCAAATATATATCAAAATTATAAATTTTGAAGTTAGGAAAGCAAACAAAAAGACTGATAAAAAGGCCGGCGAGGTGGTGCTAGAGGTAAGGCGTCTAGCCTAAGACAGACCAGTTCAATCCCCTGGTGCCCCAAGCCAGGGGCGATTTCTGAGCGCATAGCCAGGACTAATCCCTGAGCAATAAACGGGTTGCCCCCCCCCAAAAGGCTGATAAAACATATAGGACCTATTGTGACACATTATAGAATAGATGAAATTGTGGAGTTTTAGAAGGAAAAGAAAAGAACAGAAAACATATTCTATTTAATTGTATTTTTTCAATATTTAGGCTCTGTGATATATAATACTATTAATAATAAGTTCGTGCAGATAGTGTTTCAACACCAAATGCACCACTATAGTGTTGCTATCTTTCCACATAAGTCAATCTCAGTACCTATTCGGTTGTGTAGGTCTGCATTCAGGGTCAGTTGCCATTAGCCATTTGTTATTTTCTTCCTTTGTTTCTTTATGCCCAGATATTAGAGAGAATGTTTTATTTATCCTTCTATCTCAAGCTTTACTAAGTATGATACCTTCTAGCTCTTTCCATGTTGTAAAATATTGCATGATGTTATCTGTTCTTGTAACTAAGTCATCTTTTATTGTATGTAGTTTCTTTATTCAGTTATTTGTTCTTGGGATCTTTGGTTGTGTCAAAATTTTGGCTACAGTGTTGTTAGAGTGCAAGTATATATTGAAATAGTGTTTGGGGGCCCTTGAGTGATGCCAACAAATAGAATTATTGGGTCATATTGCTGCTGAGTTCAATAGTTAATTTTTTTAAACAAATTTCTAAGTTTTTCAGACTGAACCAAATGTCACTTTCACCAACAGTGGATTTTTTCACCCTGTATCCCTCCCTACCAGCATGGTTGTTTCCACTTTTTGGTTTGTCTTATTTTTTGTTTGTTTGTTTGTTTGGGGTTTTGGGGGGGGTTTTGTTTTTGTTTTTATTTTGTTTTGTTTTGTTTTGTTTTGTTGATGCTCAGGACTTACTCCGGCTCTGCGTTCACAGATCAATCAATGCTCAGGGATCATATGGGATACCTGGGATCATACCTGGATCAGCCTTTGTGCTATCCAATATACATGTCTCCAGCCCTACTTTTTTTTTTTTGATGTGTCTCACTGCTTGAAAGTGCTAACCTCATTATTGCTTTAATTTTATTTCCCTGATGATGTGATGGAAAGAACTTTTTTTTTTTTTTTTGGTTTTTGGGCCACACCCGGTAACGCTCAGGGGTTACTCCTGGCTATGTGCTCAGAAGTTGCTCCTGGCTTGGGGGACCATATGGGACACCAGGGGATCGAACCGCGGTCCGTCCAAGGCTAGCGCAGGCAAGGCAGGCACCTTACCTTTAGCACCACCGCCAGGCCCCGAAAGAACTTTTTTAAATACCTATTGCCTATGTCTTCTTTAAGAATGGCTCAGTTCAATTAGTCTCTCTTTTAATGGGTTTTTTTCCCTAAATATGTTATTTATATTTTAAATATTAGCTTGTTGTAATATGTGAAGTGAATATTTCTCCCAGATTCAGGGTTTTCTTTTATTCTTGTCATAATTTTATTGCAGAAGTATCTATTCAGATGCTCTGCCTACTTTAAAAATCAGGTTGATTTTTGTTGGTGAACTAAGTAAGTTCTTTATAATATTAACTTCTTGATGAAGATATGATTTGTAAATGTCACCTTCCATTTAATAGGGTATTTTTATGGTTTCTTTCAATATAAAACCCTTGTGTTTTGTTTGATATAATCCCAGTATATGTCTATTTTTGCTTTGTTCTTCTTTTGTTTTTGTCTTTGGTCAACACATAGATATACTCAGAGATCACTCCTGGCTCTGCTCAGCGATCACTCCTGGTATTATGGGGGCATTGTATGCAGTTCTAAAGATGGAACCCAGTTTGGAACCTGCTACACTGTCTCTCCAAGCCCCTGCTATAGGTTTTTCTTGCTGTTGAAGAACAGTATTAAGGAACTGATGAACTATTATTTTGTTTGTATTCTATAATTTGGTATTATATTTAGGTCTTTAACTCATTTTGTCTTAATTTTATACATTTGGTAAAATAATGGTCTATTTTCATTTTGCTTATGTCCAATTCTGCATATCCTTGCTACCACATATGGTCCCTTGAACACTGCCAGCAGAACTCTCTGAGCATAGAACCAGGAGAAAAACTTGAGTACTGTCAGGTGTGACCCAAAAATCGATTAAGAAAAAAAAATAATTTTAATTTTTAATGCCAATTGTAGCTCTGCGATTAAATATTAAGAAAATGTGAACTCCCCAATGGATTCTAACTTCAGAGGAACTGAAAATAATTTAATCTTATATTCATCTTAAAATAGCTTGTTATTTTATCTTATTTATCAATTATATTATTATCAGAAACTTGAGTAGAGACCTAAAGTCCTATTCATCTCAAAAGTTGTCTAATAATAATAAAGGATGCATAAGTTTTCAGTTCTGAATGATCTGTTGAGGTACACAAAACTAAAATTGCTTTAGCTGGTGCCTCACTTCGCTTGAATATTGGTGTGGTTGATTGTTTCAGCTTAATCTCTTGTTTCTTCATATGCTGCCACTTATTGGACATCAATAGACCTTTTGGGAGAGGGTAAGTATAGTTTTATTTTTAAACTGTTTGAGAAACTTCCTTCTCTTAATAACTATGCTCATTTTTGATCATTGGAAGCCTAGTATATTTTTAGCCCTTTCCTTTTCCTTTCCTCCACTTGACATCCATTACTGTGGTGATACAGATTCTTTGGCTGCACTTTCCTCTGTTCCCTCTGAAGCACCGATTTCTGATCCATTTGCATCAGAAACTACCCCTCTTCCCACCACTGCTGAAATTGCAACTTCTTCCGCTTCTGCCCCAACTACTACAACTGTCACTGCTGCCACTGCTGAAGTGGATCTCTTTGGAGGTTAGTCAGTTATATAACTCTTCTTTGATTTTTTTTTTCCTTGCAGGTTTGTGAAAAAGAAAAAAAATACTAGAGTACTAAAGTGGTTGAAAAATATGTTCATTATATAATAGTATGTCAAATGTTATTTTAAAAATATATTTAAATGTTTATTCATTTATATTCATCCTTGCTAAGTTTATGAACTTTAACTTCATTTGATTTCAGTAGTTTTAGAGCTGAGGTTGCCATGCTTTTGGTTCAATTGATGGCCTTTATAAAAATTAGGATTTAAGGGGCCGGAACAATAGTATGGAGATAGGGCATTTGCCTTGCCTGCAGAAGGACGGTGGTTCAGATCCCGGCAAACCATATGGTCCCCCGAGCCTGCCAGGAGCGATTTCTGAGCGTAGAGCCAGGAGTAACCCCTGAGCGCTGCCGGGTGTGACTCAAAAACAAAAACAAAAACAAATTGGGATTTAAGTTGCTATCAAATCTTTTCCCATTAAATGCCTATCACTGTGCCTGTGTTAGTATAGTATTATATCTCGCTGTCACATTTTGGGCTTTTGTAAGATTTATTTGGTTTTTTGCCAGATTAAAACTCACTGAGAGAATATTCCTTGGTGACTATAGGAAGGAAACGCATGGTCTTAGCTACTTTTTAATTTATTTAAAGATAATGCATCACATAGTTGACATAGTTAACCATTATACATTTGTTTTCAGGAAAGTGAAAGCAAAATTATAGAAAATAAAATAGAAAAAAAAGAAAAAGGAAAAGTACAATAACAAGCACATTTGTGAAAATTATTCTATCTTCAATGAAGTCAATGACAAAAGGTTTCTTGTTGTTAGCTGTCCATTCTGTTAAACTGGGTTTTTCTTTAGGAATGACAGCATCAAAAAAATTAAGTTGTCCAGAAATTCAAAGCAATATTCCTGTTACTACAACTTTTATGGGGATGTACTCAGCTGACAGGCTTCTGGAAGAAGGAAGATTTCGGGAGGGTACTCACTCCACAAAGCCCTGGTGATAACAGCCCCAAAAACAGCATACCTGAAGTGTAGTCAGATTGGTGTCCTTGAAGTGAACTGTAGAAGGTCACAGATAAGGGAAATTATGATTTTGGGTGATGGAGGCAGCAAGCATGTCTTCAGCAGGTTGGGGCTTGGTCCCCCTTTCCTCCCAAGATGGCGAGCTTCTGCTCCCTGAGCCAGTGTAGTCATGATCTTTCATGGCTCAGTTTATATCTCATTTGAGAAAAGAGTGAGTCTACAAGCTGGCTCAATTTGAACATGGCAGCTGCATTTGTAGACTGGTCTTATTTTTTAAAGTTTAGAATTTTTGAAATTATATAAGAATAGCTCAAATTTGGGCATCTCTGAAGAGAATTTACTTATAAACCCCTCTTTTCCCTACCTTCACCTCTCCACCCTTAAACTTACCATATTTTGTCCAGGCAAAAACTTTGATCAGATTATTTAAAGCAACTTTTAAAATGCTGATTAAAACCAGGTATAGGTCAGACTTTGAAACTATTTTCTGAAAATATGTTTTCCACACAAATGTAAATTCTGACACAGAATTGATTTACAACTGCAGGCTTGGGTCAATTGGGTCAATTGGACTCTGCCAATATAATATGCTTGGACTTGATGGACTTGATGAGCAGTCTGAAGCCAGTTAATTTACACATTCCCATTCAAGTAGTAAATATTCAAATGCCCAAACCTGGAGAAATGCTGGGATCAATATAGTGTTATATTTATTATAGTTTTGTACTTTATTATAATAAAATATCTTTACTGAGATGTTTTGATAATATGCTAAAGAATTTGGAAAAGCTAGTGATGGGGAGAGGGTGAAATATTTGACAGTCTTTGGTGGCATTACTATATTTCCATGAAACATACCCTCAAATGGTCACATACCACTGCTCTCCATGCAGTTGCTCTTGAGGTTTGCCAGCAGTGTCTACTACTGTGAGCATTCAGCTAAACATAGTATAGTTTCACTATTTCACACAAGAAATTTTTGTACTGCCATTGCTGTTGTTTCTATAACAGCAACATGTTTAACATTTATTAAAAGTAGGTGGATGTGTTTGCTGACTCTTGAATAATTTATTATAAAGAAACACTCATTTAAGAAAGTTTGTGAGTTATATACCTCTATAATCTTTGAGATTTCCAAATTAAAGTTTTAGCTTAAATTTATAAAATAAACTTCTTCACTTCTTCATTACCTTCTCACCATAATATTGATGGTGATAAGTATAGGTTTTTCTGAATTTGAAAACTTCAAGGAAAGCATGGATAAAATAGATTTAAAATATTATACTATTTATGTAGTTGTGTATCTTTTGCTGCTCAGTTTCTTGTTTTTAGTCATTTGTGAGGAGCTTACTTGCCTCAAAGAAAATCAACTATCTTGCTTTTTCATAGTTCTCTAATAATGCCTTGGATATTTCTTTGAAATATTCTTTGTGCTCTTATGTTGTTTGTGTTAATCATTTATCACTGCTTTGGCTATATTTGTAAAGTAGAGAAGTATGTTTCGTTTCCATCACAACATTCTTTCTACACTGGCATACAAATTTAAAGGCCTAGTACTGTAGAAATCATATAATAGTGCCCCCTAGTGGAGATCACTTTTTGATTTCTCCAGTAGATTTTCTAGTCAAGTGACTGGAAGTTGAGTAAAGGTTACATTACAAATTTTAGCACAGTTATTATTATTCATCTAAATACATACAGCTGTAAATAACCTCCCAGAATCAGTATTTAGTCCAATCATTTTTTGTAATTTCATTGATATAACCTAGTTTCTTTCATGTTTCTATATTGATTTATTAGGAATTAGATAAGATTTTAAATAAAAATAAAGACACCAAAAAACCTTTGTCTTTTTTTTTTTTTTGGATTTTGGGCGATACCCGATGATGCTCAGGGGTTACTCCTGGCTATGCACTCAAAAGTCGCTCCTGGCTCAGGGGACCATATGGGATGCTGGGGCTCAAACCACGGTCTGTCCAAGGCTAGCACACATGCAAAGCAGATGCCTTATTGCGTGCGTCACCACTCCAGCCCCAAAATAACTTTGATTTTTAAAAATAGTGCAGTCTATAAGCTTACCAGGGTTTGATACCCAGTACTTATATGATCCCTGACTTCATCAGTGTCATCCCTAAGCATACAGCCAGGAGATCTTGACCACCACTAGGTGTGACATACCCAAAACAAAAAATAATTTTTTTTAATTTTATAACTTTAAAGTAGATAACAAGAGCAATAGATAACTTCTTTACATGATTCAACTTTTAAAATGACCTTTTTGCCAGAGAGATAGCATGGAGATAAGGCATTTGCCTTACATACAGAAGGTTGGTGGTTCGAATCCCAGCATCCCATATGATTCCCCGAGCCTGCCAGGAGCAATTTCTGAGCGTAGAGCCAGGAGTAATCCCCAAGTGCTGCCGGGTGTGACCCAAAAACTAAAAATAATAATAATAATAATAATAATAATAAAATAAAAATAATAAAAATGCCCTTTTTAGGCACCTATAATGTTTTAAGTAATATTACTAACTTTAATTTTTGGATATAGACTTCCATTTTATTAACAAGAAATATTAAAGCATTACATTGTAGTCCTGTCTGTTTATTAAAATTTGAAAAGGTAAACTGTCCTATTGTAAAAATTCATATTAAAGTCCACAAAACACTTCAATAATTTAATGTACGTCTTAAAATATTTTCAGGTGCATATAATGTATTAAATGCTTAATTTTTAAGGAAACTTTCAAAAAATAAAATTTGTTGTCTGTATTTCTATACAATAAAATTTCTATAGCAATATTTTTAGAATGAAACATAAGGTATTGATAACATTTTTAAATTAAACATTTAATTTTTCATTTTGTAAACTTTACTACCAACACAGTGTATGAAAACGAAGAGTTTTCCTAAACATGCAGATTTTAATCAATACCAACTTCTTTGTACGATCAACTGTGTGAATTTGTGAACAAACTTTTGTGAGAGTGATAGTCTTTAAACACAAAAATCAATTATCTTTACAAAACTAACTTTATTTGTTCAGGTTTGCTAATAAAGTTAAGTTAATCAGCCTTACTTTAAACCAATAATTGGAGGCTGAGTAAATAGCTTAAGGATAGAGTATAGGGGTAGCACATGTGTGTTGCTGAATTTAATTCCTGATACCAAATATTGTCCTGTTGCCCTGCTGCTCTCCTTTCAATGTGGCCCTGGTGCTTCAGCACTACCAGGTCAAACCCCATTAAATATGACTCCCCCCCTTTTTTTTATTATGCCCACTGGTGATCAGGAATTTCTCCTGATTCTGCACTCAGGAATCACCTTGGTGGACTAAAGGGATGCCAGGGATTGAAACTGGGTCCGCTGTATGAAAGTCAAATGCCACTGTACTATCACTCTGGTCCTCGCCCCTATTTATAAATACAAAAAATACTGATGTAGAAGCTAATTTGGTCTTTAAAGGAACTAAAGACCTGATGAATCTTAGAATGTTGAGAAAATTGAAATTTTTTCCATAGTTTCCATTGATTTAAAGGTAGCTCATGTGGCAGGAGTTCAGGCTGGGGTGATTTTGGAAAAGTGTTTATATGATTAAATTTAAGATACCATTCTTTTTAGATCACTAAAAGTATTGTAAAGGCATACTATAACAGTGACAGTGGGGACATACATTTCCAAGAAAAAAAAACTGACAGAAAATTGGCAGAATGTTGAAAGGCACAACATATTGGAAAATGGGGGAGAAAAGAGGAGTTAACAATATCTGTAGTCTTTTAGTACAGAAAGGATAATTCTACTATTGATAATGGAAGAAAGGTTAAAGATAAAAAGAAGATTTTGTGGGTTTAACCACATAAAAATATTAACACCACTTTCAGAGTCTTGAGAGCTAAGGCTAGGCTTTTGAGAATTCTTGATCAAGATCTCAAGACTAAATCAAGAGAGTGGCTGAGGCTGGAATTATCCATGACCTCTCTCATTAATATCTCTGTTTCTGGGATAGGGCAACTTAACAAGGTGGGACTAAAGCAG
Source organism: Suncus etruscus (assembly GCF_024139225.1). Classification (NCBI taxonomy): domain Eukaryota; kingdom Metazoa; phylum Chordata; class Mammalia; order Eulipotyphla; family Soricidae; genus Suncus; species Suncus etruscus. The sequence continues at coordinate 54,221,799 of NC_064851.1, forward strand.
CTGAAACTTCCCTCTTATATAGAAATTTAAATGGAAATACTTGATTTGAGTTTATAATATGTAGTCTTAATTAATGAGAAAGGAGGAATCTTGCTGACAGAAAAAACAAAATACCTTTTCCCAAAGAGATGACTGTAAATATAGGTTGCACTTACACACAAGTGATCATTAAAGAGATAAGCAAAAGCATATTGTTTTATTCCTAACTCTGAAACCTAACTGGAGGGCAGAATAGATAGAATAAAATATGGCACAATTAACAACAGTGCAGCCCAATCCTGACTGTCATGAGTCATGTGACCTGGACCTTGATATTTAAACTCTCAAGCCTCTCTTCTTTTTAATTTACAAATTAGTGATGATAATAATTATTTACCTAAATTTCTACTTAAACATACCTTTAAGGGAAGCATACAGAACAAATAAATCTGTAAGATATGAGTAATTCATTGCCCCTTCTAGTTTTATCTATGTTTTTGTTAAAGGATGTTTTAAATTGTAAGTCTCTAATCTTTGTTATTGTTTTTAACCTGGACCTCAGGGTATTACTAAAGAATGTTTCATGCTCTGCTTAGTTTGAAACAAGCCTATTCAATTGAGAAACAATTATCATGACTGTAACACTACCTACAGCCTAAAGTGCTATGCAAATCTCCCGTGAAGGGAATATCCTAATATACTCTGTAGCATTTACCAAACATTTTTGGCAATTTTTTAAGTGAAATAAAGATGCAACGGAACAGGGAACCCTGTTTGATTTGGTGGAAGGTATTATTTTAGAATGGAAGACTAACAGGTAAGTAGCAGGTTTTAGGTACGCATTGGTATATACTTTCTAGATATTTTCTCTTTCAAGTGAAAATACATCAGAAAGAATATTTGTACATCAGAAAGAATATTTCAGAAAACTACAGAATCATAATTAATATGATTTATTAGAAGCCATATGTTCACATAGACATTTATATAAGTAGGCATTTATAAATTGGGGCAGCCTGTATGCTAGTGAAATTTCCACTAAAATATTAATAATACACCTGTAGTTTTTATGACAAAAATAAATCATTTTCCAAACAACTATAAAATACAATATTTGAAACTAACTATAAATTGACATTAGTGTAAAGGCATTATGGTATCATCCTGAAATTTTGTTCTCTATCATTATAACAACTTCTTAGTTGTATCTGAAAATGCTTTTCAAGATAATGAAGACTTAACTTTTATGAATTCTTAGCAAATCTTTCATGTTATCAGTGTAATCTTGTCTTAAAAAGAAATATTTTATTTCTAACATTTATATTTACCACCATATATTTAATTGTATTGGCTTTAAGAAAGACATCTGTTTGCTAGAAACCACCTATCAGAGACATCATAGTAACAGTTGAATATGTATTACCTGGACATGAAAGTTTAACGACTAAAATTACATAATAAATTTATTTTGTGTTTTAATTTTCACATCCCTTAATTTCTAATGATGCATAATACATGCTTCTCAGAGCCCTTATACAATGAGAATCCTGTTACATTTTAGAGCCAAATAGCCTCAACAATGTCAACATTGTACTGTTTGCATGTAATTATCATGAGGGGTTGCAAAGAATTGTTTTGTGATCTCCCTCAGTGCATGGGCCATAAAAGTGCATTTTTAGAAATTCATGTTGTATAAGGGAGCCGTCTTCTCAATTTAACTCAGTTCCTTTACTATATTTTCTTCTCTTTTTATTCCTTCAATTTCTTTTGATTTAAAAACTGCACCCAAGATGCCTTTGCAACTTCTCCTGGGGAGGCCCCTCCAGCATCCGAAGGGGCCACAGCAGCAGCTCTCCCCACCCCGGTAGCCGCAGCTCTTGATGCATGTTCAGGAAATGGTGGGTTCAAAGTCATGAGCCAGTCTGTTGTTTTTCCTGTCCTTTTGTGAAACTCCTGTAGTTAGATGTGGCTGTGTGTTTTTTTTCCCTAATTTTAATCTGAGTGTAAAGTATCATTCATCATACTTGAATAAATAATGTCAGCACTTAAAACATTAAGACTGTGAAGTGCATACTTAACAAAATTGACAATTTCTCAAGATTGACAATTTTTGTCAGTCCAAGTATGCTCTCTTAATGTTTTTCTTTACCTTTAATGCTATTGTCTCTTTAATGACCAAATTAAACTGTGTAGGCATATTTGAACAAATTTTGCAGCTACCAGATTGAGCAGATTAACCAGGACTTTAAGGATAACCACCTCTGAGTTTAGACTGCAGGCTAATCTCACACTACTGTGAAGTTGTTTCATTTTTATGTCTTGGAGCACCTGTCATTCTTTTTCTTTGGAAAAGCATCTTTACACTGAGTCCTACTAACAAGAGTAGTTTCAGCAGCCTAATGCCTAGTTAGGGTGTCTATATATATGTCAGGTGTCTTTTATCCAGTTATGAGTCTACTCTTTTGTGTCTTCCATTCTTACTGATGCTGTATGTGTCTCCATTTTCCTTTCCAAAAGACCCCTTTGCCCCATCTGAAGGTAGTGCAGAGGCTGCACCTGAGTTGGACCTCTTTGCAATGAAGCCACCTGAGACCAGTGTTCCTGTAGTTACCCCTACAGCTAGCACAGCCCCTCCGGTTCCTGCCACTGCTCCTTCTCCTGCTCCCACCATTGCAGCTGCCACTGCTGCCACGACCGTCGTTGCCACCACTGCTACCACTTCTGCCATCACCTCTACCACCACCTCCACTGCTCCTCCTGCTCTAGATATCTTTGGTGGTAATTTGTTGTTGTTTTTGTTCTTGCTGCTGCTGCTGCTGCTGAACACTTCTTAGTTGGGTGTATTGAATTCTGGCACTTGAAATAAACTGCATCCACAATATGACTGCATGAATACTGTGCAATGAAATGGTCCTCTGGCAACCATTTGCTGCTTGCTTTAGAATTCTCCCAAGTGCCAATTCAGAATTGAGTAGTGATGCTGCTTCATCCTTGTTTGCCCAAGTTGAGTAAAGGCTTGTATGTTCTTGGTCTTAGATTTATTTGAGGCTGCTCCTGAAGTCGCCGCAGCGGCTAAGCCAGAGGCTGCACCTAGCATAGATCTGTTTGGTACAGGTAAAACGAAAGCAATCCTTTAAAAAGAAAATTTGGTTCACTTAAATGTTTTGATAATTAAGCGTTTTGTCCTCACCTGTGATAATGCCTTTGTTAGATTTTTTACTTTGATTTCAGCTTTCTACTTATTTCTACTTGGTTTTGGTTTTTTCACTTTTGGAAGATGCTTTCTCCTCTCCACCACAAGGGGCCTCTCCTGTGCCCGAGAGCTCTCTCACTGCTGACCTCTTATCCGGTGAGTTCTTTGCCAGTTAGGCCTTAGGAACTGAGGATTATGCATGAGAAGGCAGATACAAAACATACTGATTTATCTTCAGTTCTATTTTTGTAGGTTTTTTTGTTGTTGTTGTTGGTTGGTTAGTTGGTTTTGCTTGGGGGGCTACCCCCGGCAGTGTTCAGGGGTTTTACTCCTGGCTCTGAGCTCAGGAATCACTCCTGGTTAGGTGCACAGGGGCCCATATGGGATGTCTGGGAAGCAAACCCGAGTTGGCTATGTGCAAGTCAACCATCCTACCTACTGTACAGGGCTCAGGCCCTTTGTTTTCTTTTTTACAAACTCAAAATTCACTTCTCAAAAAGATTATTGCTTGCCTCTTCACCTACTGATGAGGGTTAACATGTCACATCTAGTTGGTGAAAAGAGAAAACTTCACATCAGAATTTCTGACCTCAAAATTTTCCCCTGAAAAGTTGTTTCTTGGGTGTTGGGTTTTTGTTTTTATTTTGATGCCACTGCTCTTCCTGGAATGTTAAGATTGTTGTAGCCTTCAGCCTAGAATAGAACACAAACTCTCAACAAACTTTGGGTGAAGGCTGGTGGTTGTTTCCCAATGGGTGACATGCAGTTTTTTCTTCTGTGCTTCATACAGTGGATGCATTTGCAGCTCCATCTCCTGCGACCACTGCCTCTCCAGCAAAGGCGGAGTCTTCAGGGGTCATAGACCTTTTTGGGGGTGCGTATCTCTTCATCTTCATCACACAGAATCTTCCCCCTCCCCCCACCCAGAATAGGTTTTAGGATATCTGTATCATTCTTAATATTTTTATCATTTATTTGCCATCATCCTATCCAACGTCATCCATTCATCATTATTCTCAGAGAAATACCCAGCAAAACCATATCATTTTTTCATTTGAAGTCTTTCTGTTTTTAACTTTTGGTTCTTCTTTACACATAACGAGCTGGTTGGAATTTCCTTCTTTTGTTCTTCCTTGAGAATCCTAATCTGTTGCCTGAACAGTTTCTGTGTGTATGCATCTGTGTGTGTGTATGTGTGTGTGTGTTTAAAGCAATATAAAGATTAACTCAACATTTCAGAATTGAAACAGCCAGTCAAAACTGAAAGCATAAGTTTGCATGAATTACTCTGTATGGTTTATTCATATAGAGTTTAGTGTTTTAAAATCATTCCAGAAAATAGATGTTTTAATATTCTAAATATATCTGCCTCCACTGTTCTTTTCTGTTATTTGAAGGCAATGTGATGTTCATTTAACATTTGGATAATTGCTTAAACTGTTCTATTAGCAGTAAGTTTACAGGGAAGAGTACAGGTTTGAAGTGACTTCTTTATGAATATCCATAAATATTCATGCTCTAGGCTAGAATACTTAGTAAGTTAAGCCAATATTGAATCACATGGAACATTGAAGCATTTTATATGTGCCATGATAAATCCATGGGGTATACAAAAATATTATTCTTTGATATGTAAGGGCTCAACAGTTATTTCAAAGAAACTAAACCATGACATATAGATACAAGTAGCATTTGCTACTGCTTGAATTAAGATTATAAATTCTTATTAATGTTTAATAAAGTTATAAATGATAGATATTACTTAATCTAGATTTAAAAATCTTAGAATCTTCATTCTATTTTCATAGATAATATGAGTTATTCCAAAAGTTTTGTTCTTAAAAATTTATTTTCCTAGTTCTGAAAATTGTGTTAATTCTTAAATACCAGTATTCTAAAATTTAGCTTTGAAAGCATAAACTGGTCAGAATATATCTTGGTTCTCCTAGTCATCTCATTTATACATAGGCTCATCAAAGTGTCATGTCTATGCATTTCTCTGCAAAACATTGACTTTCTATACTTATTGTATACACTCTTTTACTTTTTGCTGCATAATGGAAAATGGGTAGATGCATTCGGAAGTAGTGCTTCTGAACCCCAACCTGCTCCTCAGGCTGCTTCTAGTTCATCAGCATCGGCAGACCTACTAGCTGGTAACTAATCGAATTAAAATAAAATGGTATATTGTAGCAGTTAAGCTTAAATATATTTCATAAGTAATAGATACATAAATTTCAAGGTATGTGCTTTCTTTCCCTTTTGAGACTTGAAGTTGAAAATCAAAACATATATATGACAAGGTTAAATATTTACTGGATTTTGAAAAGTTAGCCTTAAAAATCACAATTGTGTTCCAGCAGCCCTATGATCTCTTGGGTACTTTCAATTTTCCTTACAGCTAGTTAAAACATTTTTTTCTTACTTTCTAAAAAGATAATATGCTCACATAGCTATTTTAATCTTTTTCCCAGTTTAAATGAATTTGTGAGGAAAGGTTTCATGGTGTTTGACAGTCAGCCAATATATTAATCCCTCTAAGAGAAACTTTTTAGATTTTTACCATTAGATTAAAACCATGGCTGCACAGGCTCATGAATATTTTTAAATGCCTGGTATTATTTGATATTTTATGGATGAGATTTTAAAAAATAAAATATTTCAAAGACTCAGATAGTAAATACCATCAAAATGGTTTCATTGGAGCCAATGCAAAGTGTACTGGAAAATGGTCAAATGCAGAAATTATAATATTTTCAGGCAGAGCATTTGCCAATTGCAGGATAAAATAGAGATCAGGTTAAGGTTTTAGTCAAAGTTACATGATGCTTACTTGACTAATACTTTATAGAGTACATAACAAGAAGCATAGCAGTTGTATAAGCGAAATGTCAGGCACTCAGATGACCCTTAAAAATCTGTACACAGAGCAGTTGCTGTATATTGTGGTTCTTGAATTTTGTAAGGAACTGATGACAATGTAGATCTTAGAGTATAGAGAATACTTCATTTCTAGAAGCTCAGATTAAATCCTTTATTAGCCATATAGAAAAACAATTGTGATATTTACTAGCTACAGTAGGCTAAGAAATCTTTGTTGAGTTTATATAAAGTGGGGCTGGCGAGGTGGCGCTAGAGGTAAGGTGTCTGCCTTGCCAGCGCTAGCCAAGGAAGGACCGCGGTTTGATCCCCCGGCGTCCCATATATCACCCCAAGCCAGGGGCAATTTCTGAGCGCTTAGCCAGGAGTAACCCCTGAGCATCAAACACCAAAAAACCCGAAAAACCAAAAAAAAAAAAAAAAAGAGTTTATATAAAGTAATGACACATTAAAGGATCCTCATTGGCCTTCCAAGTTGTAGGGCATTTGGTGTGACATGAGATCACTCTTTTATATCATTGAAGGAGTAACCAGAGCCCTGCTATTAACTTTTCCTTCCATCCATAATTTAGGCTGGTTATTTAGTAGTATTTCTCAGGAGCAGTGACATTTTTTACATTTATTTTCAGGCTTCCCTAGCTAAGTATGTTCTTTTTTCTTACTGAATATCAGTGGCTGGAGTATATGAAGACTATCATGTTTAATGCACTTCATACCAGTGACTGCCTGCTGATATAGTCCTGAATCATAAAAACTGGGGTTCTGCTGTGATTTTCTGCGACTGAAAAATATAATAAAGGGCAGTACAAACTACATCTACAAACTACTTCTGGATGCTTGGAGGAAAGTATTAACTTGCTTGACTTTTCTCTTGGCTAAGAGATTCATCAGAGCAGTTTCAAAGTGACCACAAAGGCTTTCATTTCTTACAATCAATAAACTTAATTCAGGTTTTCAATGTTTCACAATAATATTTCAATAGACTACGGAGGTTGCATAGTTTTAAATAACTGTTTGGGGGAATGACTGTCATTTTCAAAATGAGATTATTGATTACAAACTTTTTGCTCTAAATTATAAAGTATAAGGTTGGAATGGCATCTGAAATTAGCTATTTGGGAATTTTATAGACTTTTTGAAAGTCTTTTTTTTTCTTGCCAAAAAAAAAAAAAGGAAAAAAAAGCCTCCCAAACAGGAGCCTTAAAGAGTAGTCAGCCACTGTGAATCACTCTGTAGTGATGTTGTCTTCTCTAGTGTCCTTAATTTATTTGGCCTCTCCATGCTTCCAGGAACAGAACATGAGCTTTTGTGTCTCTAAAAGAGCTTAGTATAAATGGAATGAAAGCAAAGAGGCCAAAGATTGGAGAAGGCAATATTTCCTCCCAGTTCCAGACAAGAGAGATAGTATAGTCTTATCTGGCATACGTCAACCCAGTTAATCCCAGCATTACAAATATTCCCTTGAGTCTGATCTGTGAGTTCAGAGTAAGGAGTAAAGCCAAGGATCACTGCTAGATATATCCACAACCTACAGCCCCCACTATCAAAAAAAAAAAAATAAATATATATATATATATATATATATATATATATATATATATATATATACATATAAACTTTTAAGATTCTGGGCCAGAGTGATAACACAAAGGTTAAGGTGCTTGGTTTGTATGTGACTGACACTGATTCAGTTCCTAGCAGCACATAATCCCCTAGTACTACTGATGTGAAAAAAAAAATAAAAAGTACAACCTAGGCTGCTGTATCAAATGATCAGTTGTAGTGAAATAAGAAAATACTAGTGAACTAGTTATAAGATAAACACCATGACCACTGAAAACAAGCCAAAAGATAAATTTATTGATGCAGGTATTATCTCTCAGATAGATCCTGCTGATTCAATAAGAGGATATTAAAGCTTACACTGTAAAATCTTTATAAAATATGTTAGCTAAAAATATAGATGTTATATAGAGAAGAAAAGATGCAGATTCTTGGATGACAGGTATAAAAAATGTATTATTAGGGAAAATTAGGTGTGTTGAAAGTTTTGATTAAGTTCTGAAGTTGACCTCACCTGGAAAAAATGTTCTCCAATGTAGATATAATTATGGTGTAGTTTTACCATAAATTTTTTAAATAAATTTTTAATAATGGAAGAATGTACCAGGTTCTGTCTTTAATTCCCACAGAAAGGAAGAAAATGAAATAACTTTATGAGATTCTTCATGATTTTTTAATCTATTAATCACATTAAATAGTGACTCAGTAACCACAGAAGTTTGAATGATCTTAAAAATATATATATCTAGTGTGAAATTAACAACTTCTGATTATTGGAGAGATCATTTTTTTATCTTGTATTGAGATAGAAAACTATATGAAAAGTGTCAGACAGTGACTCTGAGGCTATATATTCTACTACGGCAAACTGATAAGTAATTAGAATGCATTACTATCCACTGAGAAAAATTGAAATCTCAACATCTTTAGCATAATGGAAGAAATGTGAGTGTAAGGGGAATATGTAGTGGAGTGTGCCTACTAAGCTTGAATATTCACTCTTCCAACTAGGTATTATAAACTTGGGTAATATATGTTTTATGTAAATGTAAGTGTTGGTTTTTTACATGTCTTTTTTAACAGAACTTATTAAGTGTGTAGATAATTCCCCTTTAGAAACGCATATTCATAAAATGAATCACTTTGATACAAGTCAATGTATTTGGGTGGGTGAGCAACAAAAAATAGTTTGTAATTTATTTCTAGCATAGTATAGTTCAAAAGTGCTTTCTGGTTTTACCTTATTTCTTTCTTGAGATAATTTTGAACTACAAAGATATTAGTACCTTGGGTTTTATTATTTTTTACCTCCATTTATAAGGAAGATTTAATTTCCCAGATGCTTAGTGTCTATAAGTTTTGCAGTTAGCTCTCCATTTCAAGTATTACAATAGATCCTTTTCTTAAGAGAATCTTGTTATTTTATACTAACTTATAGCTGCATAAGTCTAAATTTGTGAGGACAACTACTTCATAATAACTGAACACAATGGGAAAATTATATTTCTTCTAAGTTCACAAACCTCTGGGAAGGGTATAATTTTGCATCACTTCTAGACATAGGCCATGTTTTATTGAGGTAAACAATCTAGCTCTTGGGTCCTAAGTACTGGAGGTAAGATGCCTCCTTGTAGACAGCTGACTCCAGTTCAGTCCTCAGAACTGGATATGATCTTCCAAAGCCTCACCAGGAGTAACCCCTGCAGAATAAGGAGAAATACAGCAAGCCCTCCAGGATCACTGAGTGTGGGCCTAAAGCAAAACAAACAAACAAACAAACAAACAAAAAAGAAAAAACAGCAAAAAAAAAGATTAGGCTTCACAATTTTCACCAGAAATTTTCACCATTTCTTTTGTCAAATCCGTGTTCTGTATGAACATAAAGCAGTCTTGGCCATTTAGCCTTTCCTATCTCAATTTTCTCATCTGGGAAGTTTCGCAGGGTTATAATAGAATTAAATAAAATAATAACGTAATTAATCAAAGCATGAAACTCCTATTTCTACAAGTCAGAATTTTGGATAATGTAATAGCATTTTCTGTGTTCCTGAAAAAAAATTATTAGTGCATGCATCTACCCCATGGGCTACTGCAGTACTCGAGTATATGCCAGCACGAAGCACCTCACCCAGAAGTGTCTCTATACCTGCCAGGTCAAGGACGGGGCATGCTGCCTCAGTTTGAGATCATTCCCGAAGATGACCCCCAGAATGCCATTATCAGCTCTTCTGCAGATGTCTGCCACATAGAACTGCTCACGTCCATCAGGGTGACTCTGGGGAAATCACCACCTGACCTGCTTCCATCTGGAGCTGACTTTTTTGGGTTTTCTCATCCAACTATTCACAGCCTGATCCAGAGCTGCCCAGGAGCTCAAAAGTGCATCAATCACCAGTGGGTGAAGTATGATGTGTGCCAACCCAAAGGGAGTTCTCAGGAGCTTCCAGAGAATGACACGACTATCATCTTTGACATCTTTCAGGGACGACTTTTGAGGAAGACCATGACGATCCTATTCTCAATGGGTCCTTGGACTTCCAGGAACTCCAGCCTCCAGCTTTTGAGTTTTCATACCAGCCTATGCTCCTGACACATGAACCCCTGGGAGATTCTTCTCCCCTCGAACAACTTGAAGTCCCCTAGCAGTGTAGTTAGCTCAATCCTTTGATTGAAGAAAAGGGGCTTACACCTCCTTTTCATTGTGATGACTTTTTACCAACTGAATGGAAAAAAAACAGCAGCAGTGTGGAGAGAAGATGAAGTTAGCACATTGTGTCATAGGGGTCCTGTGAGGACTATTCACAGAGAAAAACTTTGCTGCTTTCTTTTAAGGAATAAATGGCCCTAACACTTCTGCTTTAAAAAAAAAAAAAGACAAAAACGTAAGCTTCCTGCAATTAAACATTTTACCTTTTATTTTCTAAGAGAAGGCACTATTTTTTCAGTGAAGTGTTTTATTCACCTTAGAATGTAGTCTGTTTAGCTTATGAAACTTACTAGGACACCAAAATGTAAATGAACACAGTTTTCTTGCTCAGATACTGACTCTTGACAAGGCACGTTAACTTTTTTCTCATCTTTTCAAGTCATGAAAAGATTGGATTGAATCAGCTATGAATTTTATAAATTTTATAAATTCATTCTAGAATGAATTCTCTCAAGGGGACTTTTTGCTGTTTGGGGTCACACCCACCTGTACTCAGGTTTTATTCTTGGATCTGCACTTCTGGCAGGGCTCAGGGGATCATAAAGATTTCCAGAAAATGAATCTGGGTCTGCCACTTGCAAAGCAAGTATCTTACCTATTTTTTAATCCCTTCAGCTCCAGGGTCAAACTTAAAGAAGCGGAGAGTCAAGATTAATTGTAACCAAATCACTTATGACAAAAGAATCACATCATTTAAAAAAATAAAAGTTTATAGTGTATCCACAACCACATTTTAGCCTGAGGTGTTAATCAGAATTAACACAGCCACCAATACCTCTAAAATCCACAAAAGTCATTGTTTTAAACCCATATTTTCTTCATAATGATATTAATTCTTAAATATCTGAAACTATTTCTTTAGTAAGAAAGTTTACATGAAACATTTTCAAATACTAAATCACTGAAATAATGCACTATAAACATTAAATAGATTTGTCATAAGCAGCAATTTTCATAGTTGTTGTTTTTCATGCATATATATGGAAAAGATGACTCCATTCCCATCCCTGGCCTTTTTCAGGAACATCATCCTTAGCATATAGTACTGTTTGTCTTATTTAATACTAACTGGAGAAAATATATTTCAAAATTATAAATTGCTTTTATAAAATAGAAGCTTAGGAATATTATGTGGTCTTTATATAAGCAGTTTGTAAAAAGAGAAAAGATGTGGCTAGATAAGAAAGAAATATGTGCATACCCAAATTATGTATAAGAAAGACTTCTGTAGTAATTATTTTGATACTAGTATATTATCTACTTTCTAGTGCCTTATAAAAGATACTATCTCATGTCAATGAGACTTGCAAACATCACAAAGAACAAAAACAACCAGTGTGAATGTGGAATCAAAGGGACCCTCATTCAATTGTTGATAGGAATGCTGACTGATGTAGCCTTTTTCAAAAATCAATATTGACACTTCTCAAAAAACTAGAAATTGAACTCCATATAACCCAACAATTCCAATTTTGGCTTTCAACCCCAAGCACCCAAAAAACTCTATTCATTGCAGCACTACTACTAATAGCCAAAACTGGAAAACAAACCCCAACTGTTTAAGAACAGATGTCTGGGTAAAGATAATCTGATACTTATACAAAATAAAATATTTGTCAACTAAAGGGCAAGATGAAATCATGCCATTTGCTGCTGCATAGAGAATATCATGCTAAGTAAATTTAGTCAAAAGGAGAGAGACAAGCACAGAATAATCTCTCGTGCGGGATATAAAGAAGCATAGTAAGGGAATAATAAATTCCCAAAGGCAACAGAAACTGGCCCGCAATAGGAAGCTTAGATAGGAAAAATAAGTGGTGGGATTGTAGGTGATGGGATTAGTCGACTGGAGGAGGCCATTGGGATAATGGTGGAGGGAAGTAAGTGGACACTGTGCTGAATTGTCTGATGATAGAATGATATAAATAAAACCCTACCATTAGCAAGTTTTTAAACCATTAATATATATGTGAAATATATTAAAGATTTAGTAGCAAGTGCATGAATATTTTCCTGGTTTGTATTTTGTTAAACTGAGCCAATATACATAACTAATCATTTTCTAACACCTGGATTGTGATTTGAAGAAACAAAATGTAAATGTCATAAAAATAATTACCTAAATTTCAAGCCTAGCAAGACTTCTTTCTTATCTTTACATACACTTGTGATAATAGATTCGGCTTTTTTAGTAAGAGTATGTTTACTTGTATGCGATCATATTTATAATAACTTAAATATCTTCTTAATGCATGGCAGATAACAAAATCCCAGATACGAAAAATCTCAAACGAACTTCTCAGATTTCTTTGACTTCTTGTCTATAAGCATTTTAATTTCTTTTTCACCTTCTATAACTTTCTGACTTCAGACTTATGGCCTTTACTCATCTTTAGTTGTTTCTGCTTATATTTTTCTGGAACATTTCTTCCCCAGGATTTGGGGGTTCTTTCATGGCCCCTTCTCCATCACCAGTGACTCCAGCTCAGAATAACTTGCTACAACCCAATTTTGATGTAGCTTTTGGAACAGTGCCCTCTACTTCAAGCAGCAGCTCCTTTGATCCATCAGGTGAGGCTGTGATTTTCAAAGATTTTTAAAACATTTTTATGCGCTAATAATAATGCATGCTTACTCTAATATGAAGATATTTATAAGTTAACTGTGTTAACCTCGTTTTAAAACTATTCAGTTAATCTATCATCTTTATAATTGAAGTAAAATTTTAGTATATGTGATAGCTTTAAGAATTAGCAATACTTTGGGACCAGAAGATAATACAGCAATTAGGGCCCTTGCCTTGCACATGACCAACCCAGGTTCCATCCCTGACATCCCATACAGTCCCCTAAGCACTGCCAACAGTGATTCCTGAAAGTAGAGCCAGGAGTAATTCCTAAGTCTCATCAGGTGTGAGCCCAATTAACATTCCCTCCCCCAATTAACATTCACTTTCTGTATCTCTTTTTTCTTTTTAGAAGAAATTCAACTTAACACACACAACAATATTTGTTTGCATGTGCTTACATACAGTAATTTAGAGTTGGATAAGGGAAAACAAATTATTTATTTTATATATTTGTAGAATAATGTGTGCACATACCCACTGCTGTTGCTTTATATCTTCTAAACCTCGCATGGCCCTTAGTTTAATGAAGTTGAGACACAAATTATTTGCCTGCCTTTAACCTTTCATCCAGCTGTCATTTTGTTTGTATTCTCTTCCATTCTACTCTTCTCATGCTGGTCCTTCCTACAAATTTTCAATTGGTGAGTTTTTGGCAATTAAATGTGTTTCAGAAACACCCTTAAGTTGTCCTCTGCCTGACAATTTGGTTGCTTATATTGCCAGTGCCTAGTTGAGTGCTGTCATTTTTCAGTTTAAAATTATTGTGTGGTAACATTTATTATAAGTCATTATTATTAAAACTTTAGTTTTGATAAAAATTATCAGTCACAAAACTTTGAGATGGATAATACTTAATGCAAATGCCAGGGGTCTACATTTGAAATAGTTTAGGAATTAAACAAGTGGTCATTTATTATACAGTAATCAGGAATTATCAATAAAGGTATGATTCATAATATTTAGAATATTTTTTCTTTGAATATATTCTTTTTAAGTTATATTCAAACATGATCATCTTAATGAAAGAAAATTTTTCTAACATTTGGTCAATGGTTTTCAATTATTTACTCTAGTTATTATATAAGATTTTATAATTGCTCCAATTTCATAGGAAACTAGGATTTTTTTCTAAAACTTTATTTAAAATTTAGCATCTATGGATTTCATAGTATAAAACTTAGACATCGCTGTAAATTGCTATCATTTTTAATAAAACTGTTTTAGTTGTTTTATTTAATAGATATAATTACCACTATTGACTCCTTGGGTAGAACTAAAATTATAATAAAAATGATATATCATCTAATTTAATATTCACATCAAATTTATAGAATTGTCATAGCCTTCCCATTTGTAAATGAGAAAATTAAAGCCCATCTAGAGTGGGCTTTGAGCTTCTTACTGAATTTGAGCCCAATTGTGACTCCATCATCTGTGCTCTTTCCTGTTCATTACAAAGATTCTTTTACATCTTTGTTCATGTTCATTTGTATTCCAATACTTTATAAGTAAACATATTTAGAAATGTCCTTCTTGGTGTTATTGTCATAAAAAGTGTGAATTTCATGCCTTCTTTTCATATTATCTGGTTATATTTTTTTTCAAAAGTCAATCTTTGTTCCATTTAGCATATGGTGCTTTTTTAATTCTAAACTTGATTTATTTAATTCCAGTGTTTGATGGTCTAGGGGATCTTCTTATGCCAACCATGGCACCAGCTGGGCAACCTGCACCAATCTCGATGGTACCAACCAGTCCTGCAATGGCAGCCAGCAAACCCCTTGGGAGTGATCTGGACTCATCTCTTGCCAGTTTAGTAGGCAGTGAGTAATACTCATTTTCTCATTTTTTTAAGGTAACTTGATTTAGAACACTGCTAATAATAGTTTGTGTACATATATTTCCAATACTACACCCTCCATAAGAGTGCCCACTTTCCTCTATTCCCTCCAATTCATCCCCAGATAAGCTCAATTTTGTGGACCAACTCTTTTCTGTGGCTTTTAGCCATTTGTTGTCCCTTTCTATGTGTTTATATATCTCAGATACAAGAGTTCATTATATTTCTAGTCCTTTGCTTAAAACTAACTTCACTCATTATGTTACCCTAGAATTCTGTTGTTGATACATTTCATTTTACTGAAATTACATGAGAATTTTAGCAGATCTTTGATATAGACTTCTTTTCTCTCTGTATTAGCACATACTTCTGATTCCTAAGTTTTATCCTTTGTCTAGATATCCATGAGAATATTTTAATGGTATCAGTACACGATTATTTAAATTTTTTCTATTTTAAAATTTTTGTTGACTGATTTTACTAGAAATTCTAATAAACTCCTTAGATTTTCTGGGTGCTTGCTACAAGCAACACAAAGCTCTCATTTATCCAACACTTTGAGAATTAGCTCTACTGAAGAAAGATTAGTAAAAGAAAATATTCCAAAACTTAATTGGCCTACTATATGTCTTTCAGGAAAAAAAAATCACAGCATCCTCCTGAATTTTGACCTTTTTTAAATAAACAAATTAAAGGTATTCCAATTATATCTGAATTACTTCTACCCAACCCTGGATCATTTCAGGGCCCACTCTCCCACTACCAGCAGTATCACCCACTTTAGGAAACTGTAATAGAGGAACAACTAACAAACCTGGGAAATAAGGAATGAATTAGAAGGCACACTTTTCTTTATCAAAGGATCTAAAAAAGCTACAGTACTCAAAATAAAAAATGTTTCCTTAAGGATATAAATATAGGGCCCGGAGAGATAGCACGGTGGCGTTTGCCTTGCAAGCAGCCGATCCAAGACCAAAGGTAGTTGGTTCGAATCCCGGTGTCCCACATGGTACCCCGTGCCTGCCAGGAGCTATTTCTGAGCAGACAGCCAGGAGTAACCCCTGAGCACAGCCGGATGTGGCCCAAAAAACAAAACAAAACAAAACAAAACAAAACAAAACAAATATATATATATATATATATATATATATATATATATATATATATATATATATCCCCAAAATGATCCTCACATACATTGTTGAGCATTTTCTTCAAAAGTATCATAACAATTAAATATTGGGGGAAAATTACCTTTTAAACAAATTATAATATAGGTTATATTATATATATAATATTGCTATATAGTCTTATAGTTTATAGCATTGATGTCTAGTTACTGAACCCCACCACCACCATAGTGTCCTCAACTTACCAGCATTGAACTTTTGTCACCTCTACTCCAATTTAAAAAATGTCTTTTATAAAATGAGCTAGGCTACAGTAACTGGATAACCATATACAAAAGAGTGAAGTTGAGAGTCAGAGAGATAATACAGAGATTAAGGCATTTGCCTTACATGCAGCCAATCCTAGTTCTATCCCAGTACCATGTATGGTTTTCCTTGAACATCATCAAGGGTTACCTGAGAATAGAGCAAAGAATAACCTCTGAACACTTTCAATATAGTCCCCCAAAATAAAAATGGAAAAAAATGAAGTTGTGCTTCTTCTTATTCTGTTCACAGAAATTAATTTGAGATCTAAATAAATGTAAGAGGCTGTGATTCTTTGCACAATACTGATCTGGATTTGATTCGCGGTACTATGTATGACCCCTGAACCCCAAGAGGAGTTATACCTAAGTGCAAAGGCAGGAGTAAGTCCTAAACAAAGTCCAGAGGATCCCACAAACAAATAAAAATCTCTGAGTGCAGAAATCAATCATAATTCTGTTACATTGATGTTTCTAGATATAACAAAGCAAAAAAAAATAATAATATTACATAGATTGAAAATATTTTGCTATAAATGTGATATAAACAATTCCTAGCACCAAGAAAGTAAAAATACAGCTCACAGAATGGGAGGAATATATGTTCAAATACATATATAATAAAAAACTTGTGCCAAAAACAAACTTTTATAGGTAAATATAAAAAAGTGACAAAACTCAAATTCTAAGTAGTCAAATGATTTCAATATATTTCTCTCTGAAAAATGTATGGATGTGGCCAGTCTGCATATGAGAAGATGCTCTTTGTCAATCATCAGTGAAATACAAATCAAAACCATAATGAGATAACACTTCACATATGTTTGGGTATCTATAATAAAAGGGAGATTATAACCAGTATGATGAAGATGTGGAGCTATTTGATGCCTGTGGAGATATGTGTACAAAGCTAATGAGAATAACTTGTGCATTGGATAGCAAATTGGCAGCTTCTCCAAACATACAATTGTCATTATGCAGTGCCCATACCATGTGATGGCCTAGAAATTTCATTTACAGCTCTTTGCTTAGTTTTGCATTGGTATTATTCTGTCATTGGGTGTTTCTGCCCCTTGCTCAAATATCTTCCCTCTAGCACCCTGCTCTTTTCATTTTTTGCCATTTTTGCCATTTTTCCATATCACCTTCTAGCAGACTATATAAATTACATTTTATTTCTTAAATTTCATCACAACCCTGTACAGTTCAAATTTCTCCAGACTAGACATTAGCTTTCTTCCTTAACCATAATCCTAACCCTAATCTTTAGGAAAATTTTATCTCAGTGAGTTTACTAGCCAGGTTCCCACATACCAACCACAGAGATTTTTCAAGAGAGTATTATCAAGTATCATTATTTCAATTATTATTGCATATTATTATATGCAAAGAGTATTATCTCTTAGAAACAGGATGACTAAACTGTGATCCATAAGTCTAGTATGAAATAAAATTAAATTTTGGAATTTCATGTGCTTTTAAATACACATTCCTTTGTTAAGTAAATGTGGTTATCTCTAGATTTTTTAAATGGCATCTTTATTTCGAGATTTCTGATTCTTTGGTTTTATATTTTTGAATTATCACTGTATATAAGCTGAATCTAGAGGTTTAAATTCTTTTCTTCTTTACTCATTTACAGATCTTGGAATTTCTGGTACCACATCCAAAAAGTAAGTTATTTTTCAATTATCTGGTTTTCTTTTCTCTCTCTCTTTTTTTTTTACTTTATTTAAACACTGTGGTTTACATAGTTGCTCATAATACATTTGTTTCTGGCATTTCATGATCCAACACTAATACTACTGCCAATATAAATTCCTTTCACCATTATCCCCAGATTCCCATTCACCCCAAGCTTGTCCCCTTGTCAGGCACAAAATAATTTACTTTATATTGTTTGTTTACAACTATGTAGTTATGGCATTATCAGAAACAAAGTTTGGCAAAAGAAATTGGTGAAATTTAGTCTATATTTTACAATATTTTGTCATGATAGTTTAGTACTATCACAATTGAGACTCTCAGGTCCAGAGTACAACCAATTTATGGCCTACCTGGTTTGGATGCCTGGCACCCTAGATATTCCCCTAAGCACTGCAGGAGTGATCCTGAGTACAGAACCAGGAATAACTTGTTAGCACAGTAGGTGTGTCCTCAAAACAACACTTTGATCATCCTAAATAGTTTATCATTCTATGGCAAGGTCCTTATAAAAATTGTTTTATTTTTATTCAAATTTGCTGTTATTCTATTCATACCTACTTCTATTACTCTGCAATGAGAAGGAATAATCTATTTTAGGCTCTAAAATGGTTCCTGTTATATCTCAAAATGCTTGAATTATGTTTGACTATTTTGATTTATAAAATATTACTTGCTAAAATTTATTTTAAAAGGCCTCTAAAACATAGATTTTGAGAAAGTATAATAAGAAAAATATAATAATATAATAAGAAAGTATAATAAGATTAACAGGTGAATTTTGCAGCACATTATTCTGTTAGAAGTGGTAGGAAGTTAATGAGTGAGAAAAGTAGAATGACTATCTCAAATACAGGTGGGGGGGAGTGACATGGGGGGTATTGGTGATGGAATTGTTGCACTGGTGAAGGGGGAGGGTGTTATTTATATGACTGAAACCCAACTACAATCATGTCTGTAATCAAGGTACTTAAATAAAGATATAAAAAAAAAGAAGTGGTAGGAAGTTCCTGTTAGCATAAGATCTAAATTTCCAGCTATTTTTAATACATTTAAGCTCTCTAGATATAATATGATCTATATATAATCATAATATTATAGTTTTAATCTGTTTTTTTGACTACACAAGACAAAACTGATGGCTTCTAGCCTCAAATAAAGTATGTAAAGAACTACTCAATGTGTTTCCAGATAAGAGTGGGTTTTGCAAGGGTGGCTATTATGCATGATATATGCTTTATTTTAGGGGAGATCTTCAATGGAATTCTGGAGAGAAAAAGTTGACTGGTGGAGCCAATTGGCAGCCCAAAGTGGCTCCTGCAACCTGGTCTGCAGGTGTCCCAGCAAGCACACCTTTGGTATGTAGCAACTCTGTACCAGGGCAAGAAGGGGTGGGACTTTGCCAATTCCTTAAAGTGCAGGAGGTATATGGCTTCATTTTGCTTCTGATATTGCATTTTGAAGATATAGTCACCTAAATGAAAATCCCATTGACTTTACCATTAATCAGTGTGATAATCTTTTTTATTTTAATAATTTAAAAATAGTATTTTTAAATAGTAATAGTATCTACAGGTGGGTTTTGTATTTGTACTATGATGAAAATTATTTGTTAGAGGGGCCAGAGCAGTAGCGCTTGGTGTAAGGCGTCTGCCTTGCATGTGCTAGCTTAGGTCGAACCACAGTTTGATCCCCTGACGTCCCATATGGTCCCCCAAGCCAGTAGTAATTTCTGAGCGCATAGCCAGGAGTAACCCCTAAGCATCACCGAGTGTGGCCAAAAACCAAAAATAATAAAAAAATAAAAAAGAAAGAAAGAAAATGATTTGTTTGAAAATGTTTATCAGTCATTTATTATTATATATATTTATCATGTCTTTTGCCCAGTTTTTTTTGATTGTCTAAATAAGTAATAAAAACTTCTTTCTTACCAGAAAGATTGGGCAGTTTTTAATTATATATGTGAACTTTTACTTTAAATTCCACTTAATTCTACTCACCATTTTAAAATTCGAAGTTACTAACACCACTTATTTATAATATTTCTCTGTATCAAACAGAAGTTTTATTTCTCTGTATAAAACTTACATTAATGTTAATACCACAAATCACTCAAATATATATCACTAGAAATAATTATTGTTTTGTGAATTTACTACATCGAAAACTACATTTCCAGAATAACAAAATACATGGCTTTCCTGTATATAACCCATATTTAGCAAAACTCTGCTTTTTATTGTTTTCCAGGCTTACTCATAATTTTTTGCTTTTGCTTAGCAGCTTCACCTATAAAAAAAATCGGGCCCGGAGAGATAGCACAGTGGTGTTTGCCTTGCAAGCAGCCGATCCAGGACCAAAGGTGGTTGGTTCAAATCCCGGTGTCCCATATGGTTCCCCCTGTGCCTGCCAGGAGCTATTTCTGAGCAGACAGCCAGGAGTAACCCCTGAGCACTGCCAAGTGTGACCAAAAAAAAAAAATCACAATCATCTTTTTGGGGCCAGAGCAATAGCAGAGAGGGTCAGGCAAATTTGCCTTGCATGCATCTGATTGGGTTAGTTACCCGTCATCCCATATGGTTCCCAGAGTCTGCAAGGAGCAATTTTAGAGCACAGAGCCAAAAGTAAGACCAGATCACTACAGTATAGTTTAAAAAACATTAAAAATTAAAAAAAAAAAGAATTAGCATTCATCTCTAAGGTTGTCATGATGCCTTTCTCTTCTTGTCGCCTTATTCCCAAGCAACATCCACCAGCCACAGTTAAACCATGGGAATGAATTAAAATAGTGTGTGTACCATTTTAGAAATACTTCATTTAAAAATATTGTATTAGGACTGGAGCAATGAGAGTGGGTAGGTGTTTATCTTGCATGTGGCTGACTCAGGTTCCATCCCCAGCTTCCCATATGGTTCTTCCAAGTTCACCAGGAATGATTCCAGTGTACAGATCCAAGAGTCAACCCTATATATAGCTGGGTGTGCTCAAAAACGAAAAACAAACAAAATATTGTTTTCCAGGACCAGAATGATAATACAACAGGCAGGAAGCTGTATGGCCAATTCTAGTTTGGTCCCTGGCATTCTACATGGTTCCCCCAATCACAGCCAGGAATAATTTTTGAGCATTGCCAGATGTGAACCAAAAACAAGGATTGGGAAGAGAGCTCAAGTGGTGGAACACATGTACAAGGTCAAGAGGTTTTTTGTTTATTTGTTTGTTTTCTTTTGAGAGCCTCTCAGGCAGTGTTCAAGGCTTAATATAGTTCTGTGATTAGGAATTACTAGTGAGCTCAGGGAACCTTTCACATTGCCAGATATCAAACCCAGATCAGCTACATACAAGATAAGTGCCCTATCACTGTATTATCTCTCTAACTCTCTCTATAGCTTGCTGTAGTGTGGGTCTCTTGATTCTATTGTCATTGACTTTGGGTTGGGTATTTAGGTCAGATTATTTTTTATTTCCACTCAATGCTCATGAGACCATTTTGCCCCTGATACCATCAATTTTTTTTCTCAATTTGTAGGAAGCCATATAAATATGAGCCAGAAAAAGATTATTAATGTTCTATGGTTCTGTTGAAAAAAATAGATAGGAAAGTGGGCAGGAGCCACTGTCTAGAAGCTATAAATATAAATTGGAAAAAAAAGGGAAGCTGGTATGGCAAAAGTTTTTGTTTGGTTGATTGGTTGGGGTTCTTTTTGCATAGGCACAGTAAGTATTGGAGAAATTGGAAATTCCCTTGGCCTAACGGGGGTCTCAAACTCGCAGCCCGGGGGCCGTTTGTGGCCCTCCGTACAACATTTTGTGGACCTGCCTAGAGGAATCTTTTTTTGTTTTGTTTTGTTTTAGTTGTTTGGGTCACACCCCCCAATGTTCAAGGCTTACTACTGACTTTTCACTCAAGGATCACCCCGACTTTGCTGCCTGCGGCCCCCAGGTAAATTGAGTTTGAGACCCCTGGAAGAGACACAGGGTGTCTCTACCCTTGAAGCATACTGTCGTGAAACCAACTCCAGGCTCAGACATGTTCATTGTCAAACCCCAAGGTCTTTCCTTATGGTGCCAAGAAACATTCTGCTCAGTCACTGTTGTAATTAGAGATCTTGATTTTTGCACAGATCCTAGAATGAAGTCTAGGATAAAGTCTTTTGTTATGCTCCCAAGAAAAGTTCTGCTCAGGGCAGTTTTTGTAGTTAATCTTCTGTAATTAGTACTCTTGGTTTTTGCATAGATCTTAGTACAGAGTGTCTTCTGATTTCATCTCATCATTAGGTGATGAGGTAGGGCAACCTGCCCTTAGATCAAGTTTTTACTTTTTCCTCATCATCATATGTCATATGAACCTACTCTGGCACAGGTTGGAACAGTATTGGGACTCCCCCAGGGGGAGTTTGATTCCTGGTACTGGTGCAGAGAACTGTGTCAGTTCTAAGGTTGAGGATCAGAGGTTTGAGATTGGATGGTTGATATCCATTCACAGTAAATCTAAGTCGAATCCCCATGGCAAATGTTCAAGATGGAAGGCACCCTGTATAATAAAATTTATGGGTTCTTGTCCCTATTAGATAATAATGTGTATCTATACATAACATTTCCTCTCCATTTAATGTGCCTATGCAAAAAAAGAACAATGCATATTATATTATTGGTGCATTTGGAGGCAAACATGACAAGCTCTACAATCTCTGTGCCCTGCTATTGATCTGAGCTTTTATTCCATGCAAGACTTTTCTACTAGAATTTCTTATTAAGCATAACCAAAACAAGCAAAAGAAAAAAAGGGGGGAATGGAAGAAGCTACCTCTACATTTGGAAATAAGCATACTAAGAGGTATAACTATTAAGGAATTAAACATACAAAGAAAATATAGATATCCTCATTAAGTATTTGAGATAGTCTTGGGGGATATGATCCAGGGTACATTTTCATCCCACACCATGGTCTTATTGAGTCTGAGAATGGTTTACAACATTAAGGCAATAAGGGATCTGGTAGCGTTCTCCAGCTGGGGGTTCCTCTGGAGCTGAATTGGGTAGCAAGCAACAGTTCACAATGGGGGGTTGGGGTAAAGGGCTGCATAGAATGAGCCAGCAGGAGTGGTGACTGCAGCTTCTTTCTTGCTGGACCACAGATGTGGGGATGAGAGGGTATCCTTTCACTTTGGGAGCTGGGTGGCAGCTTACTGGGACAGGGACCAGTTTTGGTTCTTAAGGAGTTAAGAACTGAGGGTAAAGAGAGTTAAATAGGGAGAGATATTGAATCAGAATTGAAGGGGTGAAAGGGTAGTAGGAATTTTGAATAGGGGAAGAGAGGAGGGTTAATATATAACAGGGGCTATATACAATATAGGCTTGGATGTTTACAATACAGATTAGACAAACATAAAGGAGACCACTGCATATAGACTCATGCCCACTTATAGATGGACATTAGAGGTCTATTCATAGGTTGTAGTTGGAGGCCTGACCCTTATGGAATGGGTCAGACCACTTGAAAATTAAATAAATAATAGATTTTTAAAAAACTTTAAAAAATTGGGCCAGGACTTCAGAGGGGAAAGCACAATTTCTAAGCACTTCATCAATGGTGAGGGTGAACTTTGCTAAATGAAGCTTTCAGGGTTAGCTTGTGCATGGAGCATTTTAGGATAAACATTTTCACATCTAGAGTACTAAGCAATATGCTAGTGAGCACTATAAAAGAAGTCTACCCTATGAAGTATCATCCACCGTCTCTTGTATATCAAGGTTCTGAAAGGACACTGACAGAAAAGGCATTATGATATAATAGTGACATAGTTTGAATTGAAAAAGAATAATAAAGAAGAGAAGGAAAACAAAAGAGTTAAAAAATGATAATAATTTTCAGAAACATACTCAATGAGTGGGGCCTGTAACAAAAGTCTATGGTGTTCAGTTGCTACTTCATGGTCTCTATGGTTATAAGATTTAGGTCATAATGGTAGACATAATCAAAAGGAAGTGGATAAATTGGAGTATTTTGTCAAGACATTGTCATAATTGCACTTTATTTGGAGTCTAGTATGTATTGCGAAATTAAGGTCTCCAGCCTCTATCTCCAAGAACCTCTGTGGAGAAAGAAGTTGAAGAATTATTTTATACATAATAAAATTAAGGACTAAACATGTTGATTGTGAGCACTGCAGTGTGAGTCCTGGCATCCAATTATAATCTGCACCTAGTTCTGTGGATAAATACATTAGAACATCATTATAGACCTTTGTAGTGAAAGGTTAATTGAACACCTGTTCAATCTAAACAGCTATTTTCATTGTTGCAGATTTCTTGGAGGAAAGGCTTGTATTTCTACTCTTCTGCTTGATTTGTTCCAGGGGTCTCAAACTCAATTTACCTGGGGGCTGCAGGAGGCAAAGTCGGGGTGATCCAGTAGTAAGCCTTGAACATTTATTAAAAAACAACACCCAAAGGCCATTTTTTATGATCAGCTATAAAATAGGAGTTCCAATTTAAATTTTACAAAAGATAATTAGCAGAAAATTATGAGTATCTTCAAAACTGACTTATGTCAAGGATGACTGTGTACTTTATTTTTCACAGTAATTTATTTGAGAGGGACAGGGAGAAGTAATCATTTTCCTCTCCCACCCAACAATTACCTATCTGGGAACCCATGTTCTGGTAGTCTAAACAGGTATTCTTCTGGGTCTATGGACTATACTTCTTTCTTACATAAAAAAATAGATATCCACTATCTTATTTCACTGTCTTATTTAAGGTACCAGGAGATATTCAATAACAATATAAGTCAAAAAACTGAAGAAAATTATATTTTTTAAAATTGAGCTTATAGATTATTTATAAAGCATATTAAAATAAAATTTCTCATTATCAATTTAAAGGAATTAATTTGTTCTTTTTCATGCAGAGTTAGAGAGGCCTTATGTGATGTTCGCAACGTTTTGTGTTTTAATGGAAATGCCCTTCACAGAATAAAGCATTTACTTTTTAATCTTAATTATTTATTTATGTAAGCACTATGGTTACAATATTGAGTTTCATGATTGAGTTTCAATCTTTAATTGTACACCATCCTCCAGCAGTGCATTTTCTGCCGTTAGTGTCTCAAGTGTCCCACTGACCCCACCCTCCCTGCCTGCCTCTGGAGCAGAGATTTTTACATCTCTCTCACATTCATGTTTTTTCCTTTTGGCTATATGGTTTGCACTATTGTTAGTGAAGAACTATCATGCATATCACTTTATCACCTTTCAGCACCCAGGTCATATCCAGAGTAATCAGTTCCAATTATCATTATTATAATGAACCCTTCTCTACCCAAACTGCACTGTAACACTGTTCTTCGGGTATCAAGTTTTCTGCCATAGGCCCTAATTTCTATTGTCTCAGGATATTATTACCTTATTATCTTATGTTTTTGTTATATCCCACAAATGAGTGATTAATCTATGTCTATCACTCTCCCTCTAACTCAGTGCTTCTCAAATAGTGGGGTTCACCACCCCCCTACGTGGGGCACCAGGCTCCAAAAAGGGGCGCACGTTTGACCTCAGTTAAACGTTTGATGCTTAACAAGCTAAGCCTCGTGTTTATGTCTCTGTATGTCTCTGGGGCTGAGAGTTGCTGTGTCCTGCTTCAAATCCTGCTTCGAAAAGCTATGCATTGCAAAATGTGCTCATTGCAGCCATTAATCCAGACATCACCTCTGATTAAAAAGTCAGCTCAAATTATTTTATGGATTTTTGTTTTGCAGGTTAAAGTTATTTTTAATAAAGATACTATTTACTGTCATGTGGGGGGGCACAAAAAATGTTTTCTTCTTCCTAGGGGGGGCATGACAGAAAATAATTGAGAAGCAGTGCTCTAACTTATTTCACAAAGCAAAATACTCTCCATATCCATCCATGTTTAAGCAAAATTTATGACTTCATTTTTTCTAACAGCTATCAGTGAACCTCAAACTTTTTAAACAGGGGGCCAGTTCACTATCCTTCAGACTGTTGGAGGGCCTGATTATAGTAAAAACAAAAACTATGAACAAATTCCTATGCACACTGCATGTATTTTATTTTGAAGTGAAGAAACAAAACAGGAACAAATACAATATACCTGCAGACCGTAGTTTGAGGACCACTGACTGCTACATAATATTCCACTGTGTTGAGATAACAGTTTCATTAGCCACTCATCTGTTCTTGGGCACTTGTTTTATGTTTTATAGATTATGTCTATTGTAAATAGTGTTCGATGAAAAGAAGAATGCAGATGGATTTTCTGCATGAAGTGTTTGGGTTCCTTGGGCATATCCCTAGTATATTGCTGGATCATATGGGAGCTAATTTCTAGTTTTGTCAAGAATGACCATATTGTTTCCCAAAAAGGCTGGACCAGTCTGCATTTCCATCAGTACTGAAAGAACGTTCCTTTCTCACTGCATCCATGTCAGTGCTGATTGTTCTTGTTCTTTGTGATGTGTACCAGTGTTTGTAGTGTGAAATGATTTCTCATTGTCATTTTGATTTGCTTCTCCCTGCTGATTAATGATGTGGAACATTTTTTATGTACCTTTGGCTATATGTACTTCTTTGAGGAAATGTCTGTTCATTTCTTCTCCCCATTTTTTGATGGAATTAAATGATTTTTCTTACTAAATTCTGCCAGTGCCTTGTATATCTTAGATAATAACCCCTTATCTAATATGCATTGGGTGAATAGTTTCTTCCATCCTGTGGTTGGTCTTTGTATCCTATTCACTGTTTTCTTTGAGATGCAAAAGCTTCTCAGTTTAATATAGACCCATATGCTTAACTTTGCTTTTACTTGCTTGGACAGTGGTATTTCATCCTTGACTCCACCATTAGCTTCAATGTCATGGAATGTTCTGCCTATGTTTTCCTCTATATGCCTTAAGGTTTTAGGTCTGATACTAAGAATTTTAATCCATTTTTATTTGGCCCTCATGCATGATACTAAGGAGAGGTCTGAGTTCACTTTTTGTATGTAATTGACCAGTTTTCCCAGCATCTTTGTTGAAGAGACTTTTCTTTCTTCACTGTGTATTTCTTGACCCTTTATTGAAGACTACTTGGTCATATACCTATGATCTATTCCATTCATTAACTTAGAGTCTGTTTTTATTCTAATACTATGCTGTTTTAATAATACCTTATGTCTTATAGTGCTGTTTAAATTTGAGGAAAGTGATGGCACCCATCCTTTTTTCCCCAAGGATTGCTTTAGATATTCCTGAATGTTTATTGTTCCAAATGAATTTTACTTCTTTAATCCACTTCTTTGAAAAATGTCATGGGTGATTTCATTGGGATTGTCCATCCTGGATCAGCTGCATACAAGGCAAACATTCTACCGCTGTGCTATTTCTCCAGCCCCACCACCTGTGTCTCTTAACTGACGTATTTAGCCTGTTAACATTGAGAGATTATTATTACTATGGGATTTTGTGTTATCTTTTTGTAGAAGTTTACTGTGTTAGTGGAGTCTGTCTTGTCTTAAAGTAGACCCTTCAATTCTTTTAACATTTGCTTGAGTCTGTAAAGTTCCTAAGCTGTTTTTTATTTTTTTTATCTGTAATACAATTTATTCTTCCTTCAAACCTGAATGAAAATCTGGCTGGGTGAAATATTCATGGCAAGGTTTTCATTCCATTGAGGTTTTTCATTGACTAGAAGAAAGGTGTGACCACAAGTAATGGTCCTGCCTCTTCAGTGTTCCCTTGGTGGCCTGCTGTTCCTGCCTCTTGGTGCATGCATGGTCTGCACATTTCCTCTTTATTTTCCCTCAATTCTGTTTTAGAAAGGTTAATGTGGCAGTGAGTTTAAGATAGAATGAAGGAAAATAGAGAAAAGAGGGGTTAAATAACTGGTATCTGGAATATCAACTGGAGGTTAAAAAGTATACCACTAGAAATAGCAACATAATAGATTGAGAGCAAAGAGGAATGAGAAAACAGATTTCAGAACTGACATACCCAGATCTGTATGAATGAAGCCATCAAGAAGTGGTTGCTCAAATCTTGCCTGAGGAAGTTTATTAAATAATGAGTTCCATTAAGCCCAAGGCAAAACAAGGCAGAGTTCTTTAAAGGATGATATTAAGTTGGAGACTTCCCTTGGTCATTACCTATCCTGATATCAAAATTTCAAAACTATACAAAATTAGGAATTCATCAAATAATTAACAACTCTGTTGCTTTTTTAAGACAAACAGGTAGCTAGTTATCTGATTGGCAGGTATTATGGGACTAAGATAGAAATTATTAGTGTTTTTAAATCTTAATTCATTTTGTTTTTTAAGCAAAAAAATTTAATCATTATTAAAATACAAAAAGTAGATATGGTTTGCTTTCATATTACTCCCTACAGCATCTGTGGAGAGAAAAATTAGAACAGTAAATTCATTAAGAGTTATTAGTAGGGGCTGTAGCGTTGGCACATCAGTAGGGTGTTTGCCTTGCACGCAGCAGATCCAGGGCGAACCTGGTTTCAATCCCCAGTGCCCCATATGATCCCCCAAGCCAGGAGCGATTTCTGAGCGCATAGCCAGGGGTAACACCCCTGACCATGACCAAGTGTCGCCCAAAAAACAAACAAAAAGTTATTAGTAATTCTATTTATTCTACTTGACATTTTAGGCAACAGTAAAAGACTGTTGCTGAGTCATTTTGTCTTCAATAACTCTCATTTAGTCTTATAGTCTAAATAAATTTGCTTTCATTCATTTACTTTACCTTTAACAAACCACTGGTTTTGCTTCAACTTTTTATATCAATCTAAAAGTTCTGTGCCTTTCTAACATCTTCCTCTCTACCCGGTTCTCTCATAAGACCTCTCTCACATTTTCCCATGCTCTAAGATATATTTAATTTAGTTTTCTAAGACCATTGTAGGAAAATAAGAACATATGAAAATAATGAGCTTCAGAAACATCAAAGCCTTGTTTCTAAAATTTCCTAGGAATCTAGGGCCAGAGTAAAATACAGTAGGTAGAGTGCTTGCCTTGCACATAGCCAACCCTGGTTCCATCTCAGACATCCTATGTAGTCCTCCCTCAACTCCAACTAGGGTTGTGAGAAGACCCCCCCAAAAAAAACTAAAAAAAAAAGGAAATTTCCTAATAATTTGTAGACCTTTACTTTTGAGGAGATAAATGGATTAGATGAAGAGACTTTTACTGCTATTTAAGATTTTTTTATGCTTTAATTTTCTTTAGTTTTCTTTAGGAGGTGCAATGATAAAACTATACAGGTGACACAGCCAAATTAAAAATGAAACATTAACTTATTGTTATTTAATAAATAATTAATAATACATTAATAGTTTAATATTTTAAATATATTTTCTTGGTAGGCTCCAGTTATCCTGGCCATCAAGAACCTTGTATTTTTAGGATTATTTACCTTTCTAATTTATTAGGTGTTGAAATTGAGAAATAACACACTTTGCAGAAAGCCATAGCATCCATTAAACTCATAAAAAATACTTTTCGTTCCTAGGACAAATATCAATTAGTCATGGTGTATAATTCCTTTAATATGATACAGGATTTTATATTTTGGTATTTTTGTTCAGTTAGGAGTTATTTTATAAATAACCAGTATTTATAAAATGTATTAGTATGTATATTCCTCTTGATGACTTTGATATCAAAGGAGCACTAGTATTAAAGAATAATCCTTCTAAATTCCCCAGAGTTTTTCTGAACTTTTTAAACCCTTAATTCCCAAAAGCATCACATTCTTTTTTTTTAATTTTTTTATTTTTAATTATGAGAACAAGGATGCAAAGAAAGAGGACAAGGTAAAGTTACAGTGGAAGGACAATCACCCATAACATAATTCTCAGAAGTCCCCTTGCTGATATCTTAACTTTGAAATTTCAGCCAAGGAACATTAAGATAAATAAGACAGAATCCATGTACAATTACTTTGTCCCTCAAGTCCCCAGATTGTAACACATTATAATATTTCTTAACAGTACACAAGGCAATCTAAAGCCATAAAACTTACGTAACTCCTTAAACATTACAGGCATAGTATTTTTTTACATTTCCATATACATGCATATTAGCTTAAGTTAACCTCAAATTTTAAGTGTTTTTTTTAAGGATTAGAGTCAAAGGAGCACAGTAAAAATGGTGTTAGAGTGGCAATTATTGTTTGCATAGGCCCACCAAAATATGAGGGACATGGAAAGAAATAACCTTGACCTAAATACAAAGAGACCCAACCCCTGAAGGTTCCTGGCACAAGACCGACTCTAGGCTCCAGGCAAGCTAGATCGTCCAATCCAAGACATTGTCTGTAGTGCCAGCACACTTTTATTTTTCACACAGTCTCTGTTGTTGGTATCATGTTTCTGTATTAAAGATCCTGGAATCCGCATATCCTACATTGAAGTCAGGATGTGGAGCGTCCTCTCGTTGCACCTCACAATCAAAGGGCAATGCAGGGAGCCCTGTTCTGTAAGCAGGTCGTTGTTGTTGTTAAGTCTTCTCAGTGTTAAGGGAATTCTCTTTTGAGCAGGTCGATGTCTGAGCAATGTAGGGTCTTCCGTGGTAGAGGATTGCTTCCATGTGATGTTATAGACCATCCTGGATGTTTCGTGGATGGCTTCCCTGGTTCAGGAGTAAATGGAAAATGCCCTTTCTTCTGAGGTCTGTGCCAGGTCTTTATGTCAATGTTCAGGGTGTAAGGTCCCTTTGCACTACAAGATTTGTGTGTTCCAATCTCTATTAGATAGGATCTTATTTATATGTATAGTATTTTCCCATTTTAATGTGCCTAAGGCATCACATTCTTTTGCCTTTCTTCACAAGCTCTTTATTTAGTATACTTTTGCTTTGTTAGCTATTACCTTAAACAGATACTTTCCAGTAAATATTTTTTGCATGGGGCTTCAGGTAACAACTTTGAAGTACATTCCCATTTTGGAAAGATGTAGTTTTAGTTTGGCATGAGCCAGCATTTCTAGAGAGCCACTCATACAAGACAAAATAAATAATTTAATATATTTTCCTCATTTAGTACTATTCCTGAGAGTGGAATTTCACTTGGAGTTAGGGAAGTAGAGAGGATAGTTTGGACCACACCTGGCTGTGCTCAGGGCTTACTCCTGGCAAGACTTGGGATATCATATGTGATAGAGAGGATTAAAACTTGGGTCAATTTCTTTATTCATTTCTCTTTTTTTTTAATAATATCTTTATTTAAATATCATGATTTCAAACATGATTGTAGTTGTGTTTCAGTCATAAAAAGCACACCTCCCTTTCACCAGTGCATCAGTCCCATCACCAATGCCCCCATCTCCCTCACCCCACTCCTGTATTCAAGATAGGCTTTCTACTTTCCTCACTCATTGACATTCTTATGATAGTTCTAATTGTATTTATTTCTCTAACTGCACTCACTGCTCTTTGTGGTGAGCTTCATATTGTGAGCCAGTCCTTCTGGCCCTTATCTCTGGGAATTATTTCAATAATGTCTTTTATTTTTCTTAAAACCCATAGATGAGTGAGACTATTCTGTGTGTGTGTGTCTCTCTCTCTGACTTATTTCACTCAGCATAATAGATTCCACGTACATCCATGTATAGGAAAATTTTATGACTTCATCTCTCCTGATGGCTGCATAATATTTCATTGTGTATATGTACCAGTTTCTTCAGTCATTCATCTGTTAAAGGGCATCTTGGTTATTTCTAACTTCTGGCTATTGTAAATAGTGCTGCAATGAATATAGGTGTGAGGAAGGGATTTTTTTTGTTTGTATGTTTGTTTGTGGTTTTTGGGTCACACCCTGCAGTGCTCAGGGGTTATTCCTGGCTCAAGGCTCAGAAATTGCTCCTGGCAAGCACGGGGGACCATATGGGACTCTGGGATTTGAACCCATGACCTCCTGCATGAAAGGCAAACGCCTTACCTCCACGCTATCTCTCCAGCCCCAAGGAAGGGATTTTTGTATTGTATCCCTAGGAGTGGTGTAGTTGGATTATATGAGAGCTCTATTCCCAGCTTTTTGAGGAATCTCCATATTGGTTTTCATAGAAGCTGGACGAGATGGCATTCCACCAGCAGTGAATGTCTTAACAAAATGAGTCAGAAGGGGCGGGAAAGACATAGAATGATTGCACTCATTTGTGGAATATATTTTTTAAAAAGTATGATAATACTATTCAAAGACAATAGAAACAAGGGCCAAGAGAACCAATACATGGTAGGAAGTTTACCACAAATAGTTGGGGAGTGCAATTAAGACAGAGAATAGGGCCTGGAGAGATAGCACAGCGGTGTTTGCCTTGCAAGCAGCCTATCCAGGACCTAAGGTGGTTGGTTCGAATCCCGGTGTCCCATATGGTCCCCGTGCCTGCCAGGAGCTATTTCTAAGCAGACAGCCAGGAGTAACCCCTGAGCACCACCTGGTGTGGCCCAAAATCCAAAAACAAACAAACAAACAAACAAAAGACAGCGAATAGACCATTATGACAATGACAGTTGGAAATGATTACTCTGGACAAGAATTGGACACTGAAAGGAGATAAAGTGATATACATAATATTCCTCACTAACAATATTGCAAATTACAGAGTCTAAAAGAAAAGAAAGGAGGGAGAGAGGTGGGGAAGTAACTGTGGACATTGGTGGAGGGAAATGTGGATGGTGAAAGGTGTGGTATATTGTATGACAAACTCAATCATAAACAACTGTGTAATTGTATATCTCAGAGTGATTTAAAGAATTTATAAATAAAATTAATACTCAATAAAAAGAAATAAAGCCTGGGTCTATTGGATACAAGTCAAGTGTCCTACCTGACCCACTGTATCCACTGTACTCTCTTTCTCTCTGGCCCAAAATATATTTGCAAGGCTATAATGGAGTTAAAGAACAGTGGAACGGGGGCCGGAGAGATAGCATAGCGGTGTTTGCCTTGCAAGCAGCCGACTCAGGACCTAAGATGGTTGGTTCGAATCCCAGTGTCCCATATGGTCCCCCATGCCTGCCAGGAGCTATTTCTGAGCAGATAGCCAGGAGTAACCCCTGAGCACCACCGGGTGTGGCCCAAAACCAAAACCAAAAAAGAAAAAAAAAAAAGAAAAGAAAAGAACAGTGGAAGGGACTAGGTAAGTTAAATGTCATGAAGCCTATTAAGATCTAGCTGATTTTTTTAAATGAATAATTTTTAAGATGCTGCAAACTTTTGAGGGCCTTAGGGGAGTCATCTGGCTGTGCTTAGAGCTTTCTTCTGACTCTGACCTCAGAAATCATTCCTGGAGTAGCTGGAACTGCATGGGGTGCCAGGGATCAAACCTACGTCAGCTGCATGCAAGATGAACACTTTACCTGCTGTACTCTCTGGTCCCTATGTTGCTACAAACATTTTATTATCTTTTAGAGTTTGAAAGGTGTTGCTTCAGATCATTTTGCTTGTTTTTCCATTTTTTTTAGATGTTGAGGTCCTTTAAGAGTCCTTAATATGACACTTACTAACATTACTATGGTATATTTTTATTTTTACATTTTTCTCTAATTCTTAACTTAAATTTAAATATTTACAATGGGTTAATATAAAATATAAAGTAAATATTAGAGGGTGATATTCTACTACTGAAAGTGTCAGACTTATGCCTGAAATAGGATAATGTACTATATTGTATGCAATACTTAAAATGCTTCCTAAAATATAGGAATTTTTTCTTGGTACAAATTTCTTATAGTCAAGCATTATGCAGTAAATAATAATATTAAGATAATATTTAAATGATATAACACAGAAAAGAAAATAATATAATCGGGGGGAATAAAAACCTGTCAGAAACTATAATGGTAAGAATGGACAAGAGTAGAGGAGATCGACTTGTAAACAAGTGAGACTAAGTGGAATAAGAAAGTAAAAAGGGTGGGCCGGGCGGTGGCGCTGGAGGTAAGGTGCCTGCCTTGCCTGCGCTAGCCTAGGATGGACCGCGGTTCGATCCCCCGGCGTCCCATATGGTCCCCCAAGAAGCCAGGAGCAACTTCTGAGCACATAGCCAGGAGTAACCCCTGAGCGTCACCGGGTGTGGCCCAAAAACCAAAAAAAAAAAAAGAAAGTAAAAAGGAACCCCAAGGTTGTGTTAACGGTAAGGTAGTGAACCCAGTAGTAACATTATTTTAATTAACATTAATTTAGAAGTCTTGTTTATATTACTGGCATGATGTCAGAACCATCTGAGGCTTCTTTATACATCTACATTTGCAGAAGGTGTGTGCATTTTCAAATTATATTTGAGTGATAATGCAGTGGATAGATATTTGCTGTTCATGAGGCCAACTTGGGTTTGATCCTTGGCATCCCATTTGGCTTCCTGAACATTGATAGAAATAATTACTGAGCACAGAGCCAGTAATAACTCCTGAGCGTCACAAAAAATTAAAATAAGTAAAATAAAGTTATACTTGAAAATCAAATTATGTATTTTATTTGTTATTGTATATATGTGTGTGTCTCGTGGGTTGTGTTTGTTTGTGTTGTAGCAAGGAACTGTACCTGCAACCAGTTCGGGCCCTCCTGTTGCCACAGCACCATCTGTGGGACAACCTGGACCAGGGTTTGGAATGGTAAGTCACAGCCTGGGCCAAAACTGTAATAGACATTTCCAAGGCCTTTGCTAAATTAGAAGTTAACAAATAGTCCTGTAAAGTATAACTCTTTCCTAATTATAGGAAAGTATAATTTTGTAAATGTAGTCTTCTACTTTAGATCATAACTGGTTTACACATTTGTGTTGTAAATGCTTAAATCATTTCTTCAAATTAATTTTTGTAGCGCATTGCAATGAAATGTTTCAGAGTACATTATCAAAAAATAGTTATCTAACAGTTATCAAATGTCCATAACAAATATTTATATTCAAAATATTTATATCAAATATTGATACTTATATATTTATATAGAAATATCAAATATTTGTATCAAAATTATTTAAATAAATTGTTTAAATAAATAGTTGTCAAATACTTAGGAAATGTAAAATAAAAATATTTATCATAGTAAATATTAAAATTGACTGTTCTTTTTTCATATGCCTTTTAGCCATCTGTATTTCTTCTGAGGAAGTTTCTGTTCATGTCTTCTCATTTTTTGATGCGGTTAGATGTTTTTCATAGTGATTCCATTTAAAAAACTATTTTAAGAA
This sequence comes from Suncus etruscus, assembly GCF_024139225.1. NCBI lineage: Eukaryota > Metazoa > Chordata > Mammalia > Eulipotyphla > Soricidae > Suncus > Suncus etruscus. The sequence goes on from NC_064851.1 coordinate 54,256,927, forward strand.
AAGCAATCTTGCAATTGGGAGATGATATTTACACATTGTATATCTGTTAAAATGTTGATATTCCAAAAAAAAATACCATTCCTCATTATATTTAGGACTCTTCATTTATACCTAGCAAATGTTTGATCCTTGTTTCATAAAGAAATGAGATTTTATTTCTTCAAAAATTATGCTTACAGAAGGCAAATAAATAATAAAAGTTGGTAGAAATGAGGATGATATATGGCCAGCCTGGGTACTGCTTCATCTAAGTGTTTTTCTATTATCTGCCAGTCTCAGAGCATCCCTAGTTCAAAAACATAAATCATACTTTCTCAAGGACTTATCATTCTCAAAGGTTGTGACTGCCATATTAAATACATAACTGTCTCTCCAGAGTGGTTGTCATTGCTACTATCAAATACTCTCTTTTTTAGCCTCCTGCTGGTTCAGGCATGCCTATGATGCCTCAGCAGCCAGTCATGTTTGCACAACCTATGATGAGACCACCATTTGGAGCCACAGCTGTACCGGGCACACAGGTGAGTTTTCAGACTGTCTACAAGATCATGTAACTTATTATTAAATATACAACAGTCATTTAGCAAATTGTTTCTGAAAAGGGATATAATGTTATCTTTGTACCTGTTGCTTCAAAAGTAAAGAGAATATGGGAAATTATTTAAGGTGAAATATAGAGAAAAATGATGGTTATATAACTAATGTTCTTAGGTTCCTTAATTAACTTTATATATTTAGTTCAAAATAATTCCTGCTAACAACCAGAAATTTAAGGTAACTGCATTTATTCCCCCAAAATGAATCTTTCCTATACATTGTTTTATTATCTCTATGTCCACCAAGCTCAAGGTTATTGAGATAGTTCTATAAATTGCCAGCTTTGCCCAAGACTTTATGCACTAATTATGAAGAGTTTGCCAGATAGCACAGTCTAAGAGGCCAGTTTTCACAAGAATATTATCATTTCCGACTCCAGGAACAAGTCTGAGACTCCTAAGGTTTACCATCTGGGCCCAAGGTCAACCATCTGGGTTGAAGGTCCTCATGATCACTCTCAAGTTATGTAATCCTCACAGAGTTTAGGCAAGCTCATATTTCTAATATCTTTTTATTATAGTAAAAGTAAGATAACAATATTTTATTATATTGATCTATTATAAATTAGATCCATCTAAAGCAAGACAAGTATAGGATAAAGTCTAGACTTCTTTTTCCTTAGGGATACATTATTCAACTGCCATCACTATTTTTCAATATGATTGCCATTTTGCCAAACTGGAAACATACTTAGATTCTGTGTTCGGACTTTGTGGAGTTTCACTAAATATATTTAGTTAATTGAGTTACTACTCACATGAATGAACTTTTCAACTTACTTTCTCCCTAGCATGGACTAGCCATGCAAAAAAAATGTATCACATGCCAGGAGAGTTGAGTCTTCGGGCCAAATATGGGGAGAATATGAGTTGGAGAGTTCTCAAATAGCCAAATATATTTAGTGAAATTTCACAAAGTCTGAACACATAAGTTAAGTAAGTTCCTGGTGTAGCAAAATGGCAGTCATATTGAAAAATAGTGATGCCAGTTGAATAATGTATCCTTAAGGATAAAGAAAGTCTAGACATTGTCCTATATATGTCAAAGTATTAACTTAATGAAAGATTTTCTAGCCTGCTCTAAGACTATTGAAATCTGTTTACTGTTGTTTGATGGGAATGGTGAGGTATGTTAGGAGTAATAGTTGAAAATAAATTTAGGCACAGCCCAATAACTTCTGTGTGCTATTGCACACAGCAGACATTGTGGACTGCCTCTTCTCTACTGAGTGCTGGACCATGAAACATCCCACCCAGATTGTTCCCTAAGGGTACTTCTTCAGAGGTGAGCTTCCCCAGCCCACAAAAGGTGGAGCCAGAGGACTGAGGCCACTCCACTCTGCAGTCAGCACATCTTCTAGCCAATGAACCGAAAGCACAACATGTAGAAAGCACCATACTACAAGCGTGACAATGAGGAAACAGCACAGGCAAACACCATTTATACAGAATGAAGATGGCAGTGCTGGTGACTGGAAAAGTGCCAGCCACTTCTTTGGGTACTCAGATAAGGAGTTTAGAGAAAAATATGGAGGATGCTCATAGAAATTAAAGAAAGCATGGATTGAGCTGAATGAACCACAAATAAGAATCAAGAGGACATGAAGAGATAAATAAGAAAACTCAAACTGAATAAACTGGACTGAAAGATTCAGTAGGTCAAATAAAAATGTCATTAAAAAGCCTCTCCAAAAAAGAGTAACAGCAGTTGAACATGAAATCAGTGAGATGGAAGATGAGATGCTTAATAACTCCATATAACAGAAGAGATTGGAAAAGACTCTTAAAGCAAACAATCAGACAATGGAAAAAATCCTCAAAGAATGTGAACAGAAGAAAGTAGAAGTCTTTGATAAATTCAACAGAAACAATGTAAAAATCGCTGAAGTCCCAGAGACCCAAGAAGAAAAATCCCCAGGAAGAATCAGCAATCAAGGACATCATTGCATAGAAACTCCCAGAACTATAGACTGCATGTAACCAAATCCTGCATGCACAAAGAATTCCAGCTAAGAGACCTGAAGTAAAGCACCACAAAACATCCTACTCACAATGATGAATCCCACAGATAGGGATAGAATACTGAAAGAAGCAAGATCTGAAAGGGAAATTACATTTATGGAGCATCTTTAAGATTTACAACAGACCTGTCACAAGAAACCTTCAAGGCCAGAAGGCAGTGGTGGGATATAGTGACAAAGCTCAGCCAAATTAATGATTTGCCTAGAATACTGCACCCAGCCAGATTCACTTTTAGGTGTGAAATAAGTATACATAACCTCATAAATAAAAAACAGGTGAGAAACTTTACATATTCTAAACCAGCCTTAAAAGAAAAACTGAAAGGTCTACTTTAAGACAAACAGATCCACCAAATTCTTATATAAAGATGACACTAAATCCCAGGACAGTTATCTCTCTCAATCAATATCAGTAGACTAAATGCACCAGTTAGGAGACACAGAGTGGCAAATGGATAAAAAAAAAAAAAGCTGAATCCAACATTCTGCTGCCTACAAGAAACACACTTCAATAGTCAGAACAAATAGACTCAAAAGCAAAGGTTGGAGGACAATCATCCAAGCAAACAACTTCCTTAAAAAAAGCTGGAGTGTTCAAATTAATTAGATGAAACAACTTTAGACTTAGAAAAGTTATAAGGGACAAAGATGGACATTGCATAATAAACAAAGGATATGTACAACAGGAAGAAATCTCACTCCTAAACAGATACATACCCAAAAGGGACAGCAAAATATTTTATACAATTGTTGACTAATCTGAAAGAAGACATCAATAGCAACACAAAAATAATGAGAGACCTCAATACCACTCTGTCATTCCTTGATAGGTTGCCAGGCTGAAACCTAACAAGAATATACTAGTTATGGAAGGAGAAATGGAAGAAAGTGCCTAGTAGATATGTATCAGGTACTCCATCCCCAGAAAACTGGATATATATTCTTTTCCAATACACATGGTCATTCTCTAGGATAGACCACATGCTAGCACATAAAACATACCTCCATAAAATCAAGAGGACAGAAATTGTACAGACTAATTTCTCAGATCACAATGCACTGAAATTAGAAGTGAACTAGAAAGGGACACAGAAGCAAAACTTTAACACTTGGAAATTAAACAGCTCACTACTGAACAACCACTAGGTCAGAAATGAAACCAAAGAGGAAATCAAGAGTCCTGGAAACAAATAAGAATGAAGACAAAAATATCAGAATTTGTGAAACACGGAAAAGCAGTACTAAAAGAAAATTTATAGCTTTGCAAACACACATCTGGTATGAAGAAGGGGCCTACATTAATATGTTAATGACACAGCTTATAAACAGAAAATGGTCAACAAAAAGAACCAAAAATAGGTAGGACAATGGAAATAACAAAGCTTAGAGCAGAAATCAATGAAGTGAAAATCCAAAAAACAATCTGAAAGATCAACGAAAGAAAAATCTGGTTCTTTGAAAAAGTAAATGAGATTGAGAAACCACTAGTAAAAATCACAAAGAAAGGGAGAAAGAGATAAACTTAATAAACCACATTAGAAATCAAAAGGAGGATATCACTACAGATACTACAGAGATTCAAAGGTAATCAGAGACTATTTAAGAAACTCTTTGCCACAAAACATGGGAACCTGAAAAAAATGGATAAATTCTTGGACTCATAATCTTCCATGGCTGAACCAGGATGATCTGGCATAACTGAATGACCCATCACTATTGAGGAAACTAAAATGGTAAACAAAAGTCTTTCCAAAAATAAAATCCAAGCCCACTAACCCACAGATGGATTCACTAACGATTTTTTTTAACTTTTTAAAAGGAACTACTACCAAACCTTTTCATGCTTTCAGGATATTGAAGAAATAGAAACACTCCCAAATAGTTTTTATGAAGCTAATATCACCCTGATACCTAAACCAGACAGATATTGAAAAGAAAGAAAACAGTAGGCCAATGTCCCTGATTAACACAGATACAAATATCCTCAACTAAATCCTGTCAAATAGGATCCACTGCCTCATGATGAAGGTTATACACCATGACCAAGTAGGTTTCATTCCAGGAATGCAATGATGGTTAACATATGTTATTCAATCAATATAATAAAACATATCAACAAAAGGAAAAAATAAAAACCATATGATCATATCAATAGATGCACAAAGAGCAATTGATAAGGTCCAACACCCATTCTTAATAAAAAAAAAAAACTCTCAACAAAATGGGAATGGAAGGAACTATTCTCAATATAGTCAAAGCCATCTACCCCGAGCCAATGGCAAATATTATTCTCAATGGAGATAAGCTAAAAGCCTTTCCTCACAAATCTGGTACTAGACAAGGCTGCCCCCTTTCATCACTCCTTTTCAACATGTTGCTGCAAGTTCTTGCCATGGAAATTAGGCAAGAAAAGATATCAAGGACATCCAGATAGGAAAGGAAGAAGTCAAGCTCTCACTGTTTGCAGATGACATGCTACTACATTTAGAAAAGTCTAAATATTTTTCCTAAAAGCTTCTAGAAACAATAGATTCATATAGCAAAGGGGCAGGCTACAAAATTAATACACAGAAAGCAATGGCCTTCTTATATACAAATAATGATAGATACAAATGGACATTAAAAATAATACCATAAAAAAGCAATACCATTCACATTAGTGCCACACAAACTCAAATATCTTGGAGTCAGCTTACCTAAAGAGGTGAAGGACCTATACAAAAAAAATATAAAACCCTTCTTCAAGAAATAAAAGAGGACACAAGAAACTAGAAACACATACCATGTTCATGGATTAGGAGGATTAACATCATTAAAATGACAATACTTCCCAAAACATTGTATAGATTTAATGCAATCCCTCTAAGAATACCCATGACATTCTTCAAAGAAATGAACCAAACAATCCTGAAATTCATTTGAAAAAATAAACATCCATGAATAGCTTTCTTAGGAAAGAAAATATGGGCGGCATCACTTTCCCCAACTTTAAATTGTATTACAAAGCCATAGTCATTAAAACAGCATGATATTGGAATAAAGACAGACCCTCAATTCAGTGGAATAGGCTTGAGTACTCAGAGAACGTTCCCAAGACATACAATCAACTAATCTTTGATAAAAGGGCAAAAAATGCAAAATGGAGCAAGCAAAGCCTCTTTAACAAGTGGTGCTGGTACAACTGGTCAACCCCAATCAAAAAAGTGAACTCAGACCTCCATCTAATACCATACACAAAGATCATGTGGATGAAAGTTCTTGATATCAGACCCGAAACCATAAGGTATAAAGAACGACATGTAGGGAAAACACTCCATGACATTGAGAATAAAGGTATCTTTAAGGAGGAAACATCACTCTCCAAACAAGTCACTGCAGAGATAATCAGATGGGACTATTTCAAGCTGGGAAGTTTCTGCACCTCAAGGGAAATAGTGATAAGATTACAAAGTCCACCCACAGAATGGGAATGGGAGAAACTATTCACCCAATACCCATTAGTTAAGAGGCTAATATCTATGATTTACAAGGTACTGAGAGAACTTAACAAGAAAAAAATATCTAACCCCATCAAAAAATGGGAGAATAAATGAACACTTTCTTAAAGAAAAATACAAATGGCCAAAAGGCACATGAAAAAATGCTCCACATAACTAATTATCAGGGAGATGCAAATCAAAACAATAATTAGGTACCATCTCATGCCACAGAGACTGGCACACATCACAAAGAACAAGAACAAGCAGTGCTGGGAGGGATGTGAAGAGAAAGGAACTCTCATTTACTACTGGTGGGAATGCCATCCAGTCTAGCCTTTCTGAAAAACAATATGGAGATTCATCAAAAAAAAAAAAAAAAACCTGGAAATTGAGCTATTTTATCCATTTTATCCAGCTATACTACTTCTAGGGATATACCCTATAAACACAAAAACCAAAATACACAAATGCTTTCCTCACACCTATATCCATTGCAGTGCTATTTATAATAGCCAGAATCTGGAAATAACTAAGATGCCTTTCAACAAATGAAAGGCTAAAGGAATAGTTGTACATGTACACAATGGAATACTATGCAGCTGTCAAGAAAAATGTAAAATTTCCTATACATGGATAGACATGAAAACTATTATTCTGAGTGAAATATGTCAGGGGGAGAGAGATAGAATAGATAGATAGACAGAATAGTTTCACTCATCTGTGGTATTCAAGAAAAATAAAAGACATTATTGTTAAAATACCCCTAGAGACGATGGAGATGAGGGCTTGAAGAACCAGCCACAATATGAAGCTTACCACAAAGAATGATTGAGTGCTGTCAGAGAAATAAATACACCAGTACTTCTCAATTATTTTCTGTCATGCCCACCTAGGAAGAAGAAAATATTTTTGCACCCCCCCCCGCACAACTGTAAATAGTATCTTTATTAACAAAATACTTTACCTGCAAAACAAAAATATATAAAATAATTTGAGCTGATTTTTTTAATCAGAGTTGATATCTGGATTAATAGTTACAATGAGCACATTTTGCAATGCATAGCTTTTCAAGGTGGGGTTTGAAGCAGGACACAGCAACTCTCAGCTCCAGAGACATACAGAGACATAAACACGGGGCTTGGCTTGTTACAACAGTGTTTGCCGAAGTCAAAGTGCCCCTTTTATGGAGCCTCGAGCCCACCCTGGGGGGCATGCCCCACTATTTGAAAAACACTGAACTTCACTAACAACTCTCATGACAGTGGTAATGAGTGAGAGATATAGAATTCCTGTTTTGAATACAGTCAGGATAGAGGAGGAGGAAAATAGGGAGCATTGTTGGGGGTGATGATGCACTGGTGAAGGGGGGGGTGTTCATTTTATGACTGAAATCCAACTACAAATATATTTGTAATTACGGTGCTTTAATAAATATATTATTTAAAAAACTTAACTAAATGCATTTAAATTACAAAAGGATTATTCACAGTAGATATTTTCTAGATTATTAAATATAGCCAGGACTGTCATCTTCATGAAAAATGAAGATCTTGATGTTTTTATGAATTAATTAAAATTATTTTTCTTATATTTAGTATAGTGAAAGCTTTCAGAAAAAAAACAGTTCAATTTTGTTAAATTATTTTTCTTGTAAAAAACAATACTACCTAATTTTAAGAACCAAATCTAATTTTAAAAGCCAAAACTATATATATATATTTTATGTATATATATATAAAGCAGTATTAAAATCAATAATTGGAATTGTTCAGAAAATGCTATGCTGTATTGTAATTTTTGGATTATATTTTTTGTTTTGTGTTTGTTTGGGGGCCACATTTGGAAGTGAGTGCTTGCCTCTGTGCTCAGGGATTACTCCTGGTAAGGACAAGCATATATGATTCTGGAGATTGAACCTAGTTGCCACATGCAAGGCAAATGCCCTCCCTGCTGTACTATCTCTCTGTTCTGGAATTAGATGCTCTATATCAGAAGATACATTGTTTATTTTACTAAATAATAAAGGTAATGTTTTTCATTAAACTTCAGTTGCTTAGTACATAATATTATATTCCTACATATTATTAGTTATGAACTAATTCTTAAGTCCTTATCTTTTTTATAGTTTTAAGCCTTATATTGATTTTTTTCCATTATGACTATGAAATATGATTCCAGTTGGTATGGGGGAGCAAGGGGCATTTCTTCCTCAAATGTGCTGCAGGTAGGGTTCAGGGACTATTCCTACTGATATTCCTTCTGCTCTGACCAAGTGACAGTGTTTCTAGAGCCCAGTGGACTTGGAGGCAACAAGGACTAGTACACAACAAGTAGTGCTTAATATCTGACAGTTCATGTTGTGCTGGGGATTGAACTTGGAGCCAAGAGCATCCAAATTAATCAGTCTCAGGACCTCTGATTTTAATTATGTGTTGAAGGTCATTTATAGACATAGAAACAAAACATACCCTCAAGTGCAGCATAAATATACTTACTGAACCTGTAAAGATATGTCTCAATCCCGGGTTTCTGATTTTTGAAATATCTATCATGATAAAGTATAGGACATTAATTAAACTCATAGGTATGGATGCAGTTATATTCTATATAGTCTAGATGGGTGTATTTAAAGCCGTATTACCTTGTCATGCAAAAGCCTAATTCTAGAAAGTATTTCTGTCACACAGTGAGATAATTTTTTGTACTTGTTAAACAGAAACAAGATAAGTTGATTGTTGCTTTTGTTGCAAGTTCGGATTAATCCTTTCTTATGGTATTAAATAATTAATTTCTACAAACTTAACAGACAATATTGGAAATTTGAGGTTTTTGTATTTTGAAATAAACGGATATAGAGCATATGATCCCAGAACAGAGAAATAGTACAGCAGGTAGGGCATTTGCCTTGCATGTGGCAACTAGGTTCAACCAAAACAAAAAGTGGCCCAAAACTTTCCATTCTATATACTTTGTATTAAATTATAGTATTTTTAGCTAATAAGCTTAATCTCTTAAGTGACTTTTTTCAAATTGTTTTCTCTTACTTTTCTTTCAAACTTAATCTCACTATAGGGAAGTTCTCTAAAATTTCTTATTAGTTTTGTAGTATTATTGACTTAAAGTAAAAATACTTTTATGCAGAGAGAATTTTACTATACATTCATAATATCTCTATATAGATAGTTTTCTCATTTTTCATAATACATACTCATATTGTTCTAACATAATTTGAAGCTTTTACTTTGACTAAAACTGGTGTCAGTCAACTGCACAAAAAATATAATTTGAAATGTTTTACCAATTCACAATTATATGTAACATTATATTAACCAAATAGAACAAAGTATATCTTGTAAATTTTTAGTCATCTAATCCTCTGCATGTTGTATTCTGTAGCATGTGCTCTGCCTAATGCTTATCTATGTCTCTGTTTGCTTTCTATTTCTGCAATCATGGGCTGGCTTTTCCCTATTAGCTTTCTCCAAGCCCTACACCTGCCACTCAGAGTCCCAAGAAACCTCCAACAAAGGACCCATTAGCGGATCTTAACATCAAGGATTTCTTATAAACAATTTAAGGTATATAATGTGTCCTCTGGGCTTGTAATAATGATTTAACTATTTCAAGTGTGGTATTATACTTAGATTTTTTAATATATGTGTATAATGATATGAATGACTATACTTTTAAAAGCAGTGCTCAAGTTATCTTTAGCAATGTGAAATTTTTTAAATCTTACTTTGTAGAACTAGTAGGTAGAGAAAGCTCCATTTGTTCTTATACTGGAAATTAAAATTTCTATTAGTTAAGCCAAAAGTTAATTCCATGACAACTGTATTCATGATCTCTATCATTTACAGGAATATAACATATATTGAATTTAGAAATTGAGATTTTTATGTATATTATATATATCACTATACAATTGTATTTTTATTTTTATCCTAATATGGCACTATAACATAAAATTTAGATTATTACTACTTCCACTTCTGCATTCAAGCAGGATTTTACTATAATGTTATCATTTTTAAATAGTTTATGAAATGTTTTATAATGGACTTATGTTTTTATCATTCTCTCTCAGCTTTACCTTTACTACATTTATTCTTCATGTTGATTTGCATGCCCATTTATTTGGGCAAAAATGGCTTTGGGGCCACACCCAAAAGCGGTGCTCAGAGGTTACTCCTGGCTCTGCACATGGAAATTATTCTTTTTTTTTTTTTTTTGGTTTTTGGGCCACACCTGGCAGTGCTCAGGGGTTACTCCTGGCTGTCTGCTCAGAAATAGCTCCTGGCAGGCATGGGGAACCATATGGGACACCAGGATTCGAACCAACCACCTTTGGTCCTGGATCAGCTGCTTGCAAGGCAAATGCCACTGTGCTATCTCTCCGGGCCCGGAAATTATTCTTGACAGGGTCAGGTGACCATATGGGATAGTGAGGATTGAACTCAGGGGTCAGATGCATGCAAAACAAATGCCAGTTCACTGTGCTATTGCTTTGACCCCATTTTAATAACATGTCATATGTTGGAACTAAAACCATAAACATTGTTATTGGCATAAAGGTTTTAGTTAAGGAAGAGGCTGGAGCTTCATAATATCTTTTTGTGATCATTGGCTTTTTAATCCAAAAAAAAGGACTGCTGTCCCTAAGTGGAAAGGAAATAGATTCTAGTTTCAAAGAGAATTGGTGCAACCAGTGGTCCCTCAAGAGATGAATCTGGAAGCACTAACTTTATTCAATACTATTTAATAACATGCATCTATGATTAAAAATAAATTTTGAAATATTTTTAAATTAGGGACTATGGAAAGGATCCTTCCTGATGAAGGAAAACTAATTATGAATCACAGCACCCATCTCAGTAGGGAGGTAATGAACACATAATCACGGAATGTGGATAAATAATAATGCTGATTTTTTTCTAGAGTAATTTGCAGATGAATAAAATCTTTTTATCTTCTATGTAGAGAGTAAATTCTGTGAGGTAAATTGGCCCAGATGCATTCTGTCTCTCCATTTCACAGCTAAATAGATCTTAGTACTAAGTAAATTACTTTCTGGAGGCCACACTGGAAAAGTTCTGAGAATGTCAAATTTGAGAACCCCTGACAGTATTGCCTTCATTACACATCTGTTTTATCTATTATACAATATCTAATGCATTTAGTATGTTTATATTTAATGATATCAAATTCCTCCTAAAATTTTTATGATTATTGTCCTTCTGACATGATTAATCTTAAGGTCTTAATTCCTCACCCAAGACAATTCCTCTTGTGCTATATTTTTATTTAAAATTTTGATTGAACTAGGTTGATAAGACAATGAACATGTATTTCTTGGAAGTTAATGTTTCAGGAATAACCAAGACACTGAGCAGAGCAGTCTATTATTAACCTCTTAACCTAACAAGTGTAATAACTTCACATGTTTGAAACCTATGAGTAATCAAAACAAGAACTCCTTGAGACCACCCCTCCCTTAAAAAGTCACAGTTCAGAAAAAACAAATAGACTAAAGTTTCACTCATGTTCTGGGTGACTAAGATTGCAGCATGGATTAGCCAGGGAGATCAATAAATAGTAGTAAAAGTGAGGGAATTGAGTTCCTGGGGATATTTCCCTACTCTACTGTTCTGTCATTTGTTCAATGTCATGATATATTGGAGAGCATAACTAAAAAGAAGCCAAGTAAGTCACTGTTTTTTACTGAAAAAAAACAATTGATACTGAATGTCTTACTACTTACTATGTTATCAAATTTCAAATTTTCAAAATTGTGTTAATTATTTTAAATATAAAATTAAATTTCATTACATTTTTATATTTATAACTACAATTTTCAAATTATTTTAAATATATTTGCAATGTCTTGTGAATTTAATATAGAAACTTTTTGCATACAGATTTTTCTAGTAACTTAAAGTACAATTGAAAAGGAGGTAAAATATTTGTGAACTATGTAATATTTTCTTCTAATTCAAGCGCTTTTTATCTTTACAGCTGCAATTTTTGTGACTGAATAGGAAAAATATTAATGAGTTTGGAGACTTCACAAAAGATTGATGCTCAGAGTTTCAAAGTGAGCCACCAGTACCAAACCCAATGCTTACTCATAACTTCTCTTCCAAAATGTGTAGCACAGCTGTGAAAGTGAATATTAGGAATGTGTCCTACCTTAGCTGTTATCCCTACTCTCAAAGCTGTAGTGTATTTGGATTATTTGTGTGTTGTTGTACGATGTAAACAACGAATGGATGTTGATGATGCCTTTTGTGCTTTTTCTGGAACTCACCTATGGATGGATGCTGCAGCTGTTTGTGTGGTGAGCCATTTGGAAAGATGTGTCTGTGTTTTTGAAGGTTTCAATGTATATATACAACTTTTGGACAAATCTAAACTCTCCCCCTAAATTCTCTTTTCTTCTTTATCTCTATTACAAATATAATGTGATAATATCAGATAGTAAGGAAAACACTTAAATATACAAAACATTTTTTGGTGTGAAGTACACTTTTCCAATCACAGGAACTTAAACTGTTGTGAGAAATGTTTATTTTTGTGACATTGTATATGTTAAGAAATTTTATTTTAAAAAAATGTAAAATTTAAATGTCCATAATAAATATTTCTCTTTGAAGCTACCTTCTCAAAAATGAAAAAGCATATGGAAAAATTCCATAATTCATCACTGCTCTGTTGAATATATATATTTTAATTACATTTGACAGGTTTTGCATCTAAATTAACCAATTTATTCATTCTTGATTAAATGCACTGAAAATTAAAAGGTCCATTTCTATCAAGTATGTGAAAATGCAATTAGAGATGTGCTATTCAAGTGATTTTGAAGATAACAAGGTATATTTATAATTTAAAGATTACTGCAAGTAATTTATTTTATTGTGGGTTTTATGTACATCTGTTAATTTAGTATTTCTTTGTGTGTTCTATAGACTAGTGTTCTTCCATTCTTCAATTGAGGTCAAAGTGGGTTTTGTTGTACCATTGTATTAGAATTTAAACTAATTCAGAGAATTGTATCCTTTGCTGTATATACCATATTCTTTAATTTTTAATTTGTTGTCATACTGTCTGTGCTGATGGCTTGGCTTAAGATTTTGATGCATAAATGAGGTCACTGTTGATCAGTGTTTCTAGTGGCTTGGCAGCTCTTTGTAAAAGCATATTGGGTTAGAAAGGTGTTTACCTATTTTTCAAATTATTTAATAGATGTATGGTACCATAAAAAGTGGTCGTATCTGAATTTACTGTGGGGATAACATACTGTAATGGGGGAAATACCTAAAACCAATTTCAAAGTGGCTTTTCTTTGTATTTCAGTTTAAAAACCCAGTGCATGTATGCCCTATGAGATGCAATAAACACCTTGAACAAAAAAATGCAAACATAAGTTTTCTCTCTTTGATTAATTTGATTAATTTTAGGGGGAAGTTTTTTTAAATTACATAATATCATATAAATCATTTTAAATGTTGAGTAAAATATGCTGTCCAATCAAATAGTTGTTTGATTATTTAAAAATAAATGTTTATTATTTACTCCTATTTTATTTGGGCTTCCTACATTGTCCTATTTATAGCTTCTTAAGATTTAAGATTGTTTATTTATTTTTTTTTTTTTTTTTGGTTTTTGGGCCACACCCGTTTGACACTCAGGGGTTACTCCTGGCTATGTGCTCAGAAATCGCCCCTGGCTTGGGGGGACCATATGGGACGCCGGGGGATCGAACCTCGGTCCTTCCTTGGCTAGCGCTTGCAAGGCAGACACCTTACCTCCAGCGCCACCTACCCGGCCCCAAGATTGTTTATTTAACCTTTCTTCTTCTTCCCTTTTTTTTTTATTTTGTTTTGTTTTTTTGGGTCACACCTGGCAGTGCTCAGGGGTTCTTCCTGGCTCTACACTCAGAAATCGTTCCTGGCAGGCTTGGGGTACCATATGGCATGCTGGGATTCAAACCACCAACCTTCTGCATGCAAGGCAAATGCCTTACCTCCATGCTATCTCTTTGGCACCTTTTCCTCCTCCTCTTCCTCCTCCACCTCCTCCTCTTCCTCCTCTTCCTTCTCTACCTCCACTTCTTTCTCCTCTTCCTCTAACCCAATAGATGTCAGAGGAACCTGGTTTTGAGAGGCCACGGGGTTGGTCTATGGCTTGTGTGGAGGTATCAAGCGGAAGTGGCCGGGCCTGAGCTAAACGCTGACCAGGCAAAGTGTATTAGGTGGCGGGGGTTTAAAAATGCCAGTGGAATTCACTTAGCCTAAGAGATATGGGGTTTCTCCACCCTTGGAGTATATTGTCATGGGATTAACTATAGACTCTGTTCAGGATCATTTACTCTCCCGGTGGTCCCAATATTTACTGTGCCAGGGCAGGAGGGGAAAAAAAAAGTAAAAAGCACAAACATTCTTCATTTATTATTATTATTTTTATTTATCTATTTTTAGTCAATTTCTTTGTTTTGGTGTGGTTATTGAAGTTGTTGTCCCCATTTATACTTATTTTTTTTATCTTCTTTTCTTTTCTTTATGTGCTCAGCCATGTTTCTTATCTCAAGACCATGGCGGGGTTTTTTTGTTGTTGTTGGTTTTTTTTTTTGTGGTGCTTATCATTATTGTTGGAGTCCTCACTGGATATTAGACACTTCTTTTTGTACTGGTGGAGTGTTTCACCTTCTTTTTCTCCTTCGTCTCACAAACTGATGATGAGAGCCTCTAGAAGGATTCCATCCATTTTCGGCGTATTAGACTTTTACTCCAGTTTATTACTTTTCTCTTCTTCAAACGAAACCACGTAACTTGAACTAGCTAGTCCTGCCTCCCAGTTAGAGAGGGAAAAAAGGGAGGCACCAAGACCAAACAGAGACAAGACTACTAAGTAGTAGGCTAGGTACAGAGGGGACCACATATTCTAGCAGCCCTGGGGGTGAGGGAAGAGGATACGGGAGGTAGGACAAAAATGGTGGTGTAGAGAGGACAAATTGGTGATGGAAATCCCCCCTGATTTTATGTAAATATGTACCTAAAATGTTATTGTCAACAATATGTAAGCCACTATGATCAAAATAAAAATTATATTAAAAAAATAAGAAATGAGCAGGAAAAAAATGCCAGTGGATATTATTTACACACCATCTTCAGGTTTTAATATTGTTGCTGTGGAGGCACACAGGTCCAGTCTGGCACTTCCTGGAGTTACTAAGACAAGGGACGAGACTGTGGGGAGACCTGCTGGCTGTTCCCCAAGGTCGGCAGGAAGGAGGCTGGAAGAGGGGCCCGGGGATGGTCCCTTTGCCTGTTTCCCTGAAGGGGAGGCAGAGGATTGCCAGCTGCATTCATTTTAGAACAGCAAGTATTGGCACAATGCTTCCCACATCTGCAGTGAGGGTAGAGAGAGGCCAGCACCGGGCATAGCAGCCTGCAAGGTTGGAGGGCGGTTCCTTTCCCTCAGGCATAGGCGAGCAAAATGTCTCGTTTTTCCACACTTAAATCATTCTTTGTTGACTACTTGATTAAAGGCGGCCCTGATGGCCAAGTGAACTGCCTGAGAAACCTTATGGGCAAGTGGATCAGCCTCACTACACATTCGGATCATTTCATTTAAGATCTTATCCTTATTATTAATAGCATCTTCCCCCACGGTTCTTTCAGCTGCTTCCAGCAGGTGATTAACAAACTCACTATAATCCTCTTGAGCACTTTGCACAATTTGGGTGAGGGGGTTATGGCTGGCCCTTTAAAAGGGAGTATTCTCCAGGCCCCCAGGGCTGCGGTGGTGGTTTGGGCTAACATCCCCGTGGGCACGCGCTTCTGCATATCCTTAGAAAAGAAGCAACCTTGTCCACTTAGTTGTTCATAAATCCAGGGGGTACCCTGAGGCCCTGGGTTTTTGGTAGCGATGCTTTGGAAACGCTCCAGGAAGTCAGCCAGCCAAATAAGAAATTGAGCTCTGGTGAGGACAGCATGGGTAACTTTAATCCATTCACATGGGAGCAACAGCCCCCCGCAGCTGAAAAGGCATCGAGAATGCACTGAGTAAAGGGTGCATTAGGACCATAAGTTTTAACAGCAATGTGTATGTCTCGCAAGGTCTTATGGTCTAGCTGCTGATATTCTCTAATTCTTTGGCTTACTGGGTGCTCGCAATTTTCTGTAGGCGCCGCAGCAGTTTCTGCCTCACAGCCCTCGGCCTCACCCTCATCAGCCTCTTGCTCTGGTAATGCGACCCAGGGGCGAGGTCGGGCCTCTAGGGGCTCCTCAAGAGGGGTTACTGGCCCTTGGGATTGGGTGATCATAGGACAGACAACTTTAAATTCAGGAGGGCGAGGGAAAGCCTGAAAGGGCAGAAACTTGAGAATTAAGAAAAACTATCTGTTCTTGAAGGATCAAAATTTGTTTAAGATCTTCAATTTGGCCAAGTAATTCCTTTTCTATAGCCTTAAGAGGGGGCAGATCAATGAAGATCCGGACACAAAAATCCTGAATAGGGGGATATGGAGGAGGCTGTAATGGTGCAGTCGCTTGAAGCGAATGGTCATGGTCATGATAATGGGCAGCCTCATTCTCCAAGGTTTGGGTATCCCTTGGATCAAGGGGCTCCTCAGGGGGAAAAGACAGAGTGGGGTAAAGACGTTTAGGCGGGGGAAGATCATCTGCAATAAATTGTATGACAGGAATGATCACATTTGGGAAGGGAGTGGAGGGAGATTTCAGAGCTTTCCCTAGAGGCAGCTCGAGAGGCCCTGCTTGACAAAGGGTACAAGCAGAATTTAGCAACAGATAATTGTTTTTTTATGGGGGTCGGTCTGAGTCTCAACAACAATATCACGTATCAAACCCCAATAGGTAAAGATGGTATTTGTAACATCCTTCTGGCCTTCCTCAATTAGAACGATATTTCTTGGCCCACTTTTTGCCATTTTGAAGGATGAATTTCTGGGCCAGTTATGATAAATTATGGGCACTTGTTATGAACAAAGAGAAAAAAATTGCTTTCTCTAAACCCTAACACTTCTTTCCTTGAGAGATGCCTTCAGTTTCTTGACAGAGGCAGCCTTAGACAAATGTTGACCCATTCTGATGGGATGGAAATGTAAATGTGCATGAATTTGACCATGCCACCCTGCTGGGGTTTTGCGCAGATTTTCCTACCTGTCCACGCTGCCCTGATGGGGTTTTACTGGCGTCTTACGATCAGGCCCTCGAGGTCCGTCTGGTTCCGTCTGACTGGGGGGGTCCGTACTCTACATCCACGTTGGGCGCCACTTGTCCTGGCCTGCAGGACAGGTTATTCGTGGGTGTAGAGGAGGTCCAGCCTGAAACGAATGAGGGGAAAGAAGAGAAGGAGACCAAGTAAAGTGCCTTATCAAGGTCTGGTTTATTGATCAGCACGTTTTTGCAGGGAGTGGAGTGAAGGCAGGATGGAACAGCCTGCATTACAGAGGTCATCTTGTGGGTAATCTTTACATGCCATCTTTACATAAGGAGCACAGGAACATCTCAAGGTTAGTGAAGTTTCAAGGATGTCATAAGCTTCCTGGAATGTTTGACTGATAGGACACTGTGGTATTTCTTTGGGCTCTGGGGCTAGCCAATGCCTTAGGTTATGTACTCTGGCCACACAAGACTGGTTTATCCTGCTGTATTTTATTTTAGGGTTTGGTCTCTGGCATATATCCACTAAAATATGCCTTGGATAACTTGTCTGATCTATTTCTGCCCTCAGATCAGGGTTCATTATAAAAGTTTCAAAGTGGAGGGAAGGGTTTTCAGGATAAATAGGCATGCCATGACAGTTTCTAAACTTCTTTCCCTTCACCAAAACATGCTCTTTAGCTATTGCTGATGTCCATGGTCACTCTACTACAGAAAAATTTTCACAGATGGTCCTTGGAATTTTGTTGTAGCAGTTTAGTGGGTTTCTATCTAATTTCTGTTTTTTCTCCTGTAACTTTCATGATTCTTTTGATGTGTCTAAGAAAAGTTTTCACATAGTTTTCTCTTCTATCAATTTACAACATCTGCTTCTAGCCTTTATCAAGACTTTTCTGGTTCTCAGCAAACAAGAGATCTTGTTCTACCTCTTAAATACTTTTAAAGATTTTCCAAAATTAAAAACAAACAAAAAACAAAAACAGTCACAAGCAACTGAGGCAGACAAACAAACCAACAGTGTGACTTTTATGGCTCAGAGCAGCCATCTTCAACCAAGGTCAGTGTTGAAAAGGAAAGAGCAGCACCAAGATAGGGAAAGGTCCTTTTAACTACAAAGTTATAAGAAACTAAGGCAACCAGACCAGCAGCGAGATCTTTATTTGACTCAGAAGAGCTTTATTCACCACAGGTAAGTGTTCTCTGAGAAAATCATGGCCACTCCAATTTGCCTCAGGCCATGAATTTCTTCTAGTCAATAAACCATATCACAATGCATACAATTCACCACAATACTAAAAGATCACAAGGGAAAGGCTACAGAGAACCCTACCATGTTTAGTGAATGAAGACCCAACTACTATCAGCCACATATGTAGACTCTGTGATGAGGTTTTTTGAGAGGAAATATTGAGGATGTTGAAGGAACTAAAAAAGAAAAGGATACCAAAAAGACTCAAGAGGAAATTATAGTAGAAATGAGAAAACTTCAAACAGAAATGATAGAACTGAAAAATTGGTAGGTGAAATTAAATACTCACTGGAAGGTCTTCACCAGCATAAGAACAGTTGGTGAGGACAGAATCAGTGAGTTCAAAGGCGAGCTGTATAGCATCTCCAATCAACAGCAGAAGATGGAAAAGTGCCACAAAATAAGAAGATGGAAAATATCCTCAAAATAAATAAGCAGACAACATAAGAACTTTGGGATAAATTCAATAGAAACAACATAAGAATTATTGGAATCCCAGAGAACCAGGAAGAAACCCCTATGAAGAAGAAGCTGATAAGTTCCCAGGGCTAGAGTGCATGCACCCATATATTAGGTGCCTAAAGATTACCAGTTAAAGGAAATCTAGTCAAATCACAAAAACCATAGAAATAGGATACAGAAAGCAGCAAGATCAAAAAAAAGATAATTTTATTAAAAAAAATCTTAAGATTTACAGCATATTTATCATTCCCCTTTTTTTGTTTGTTTGTTTTTGGGTCACACCTGGCAGTGCTCAGGGGTTACTCCTGGCTCTATGCTCAGAAATCGACCCTGGCAGGCACAGGGGACCGACCATATGGGATGCCGGGATTCAAACCACTGATCTTCTGCATGAAAGGCAAATGCCTTATCTCCAAGCTATCTCTCCAGTTCCCGATTTACAGCATATTTATCACGAGCAGTGCTTCATGACAAAATGCAGTGGTAGTGTATTGTGTTAAAAAAAATACTCAATGAAATAAATGCCTTAATAAGAATACTTCACCCAGCCAGACTCTCAACAAATTTCTGCTACCTACAAAAAACAAATTTCAATAGTCAGAGCAATTAACACTAAGTGCTTCAACAAGAATACTTCACCTAGCCAGACTCTCATTCTAGTTTGAAGAACAGACACATCTGTGTTTTTGCTAAGATACTTTTTAAATTTTAAATTAGATACACATTAAAATATATTATTTTAATTTCTACTGGTTTAATTATTAAGAGCTACAATTCATTAAAAAGTCATTTTAGATGTCCTCTTTTTAGATACATAAAATTTAGATGTCTGGTGTCCTGAGACTAGAATTTAAAAATCTCTTGACTGTGCATTAGTTAGAGATTACCTACGATAGAGTCAATCACAAAATATCTTTCAGAAAGTGCATCATTCCCACCACCAATGCCTCCCATCTTCCTCCTCCCACACCTGCTGCCTGTATTCAAGACAGGCATTCTATTTCTCTCACTTATTAACATTGTCATGATATTTGTTACTGTAGTTATTTCTCTAACTGCATTCGCCACTCTTTGTGATGAGCTTTCATATCATGAGCCAGTCCTTCTCCAGCCTTCATCTCTATTGTCTCTGGGCATTATTACAATAATGTTCTTTTATTTTTCTTAAAACCCATAGATGAGTGTGACTACTCTGTATCTATCTCTCTCCCTCTGACTTATTTCACTCAGCACAATAGTTTCCATGCCCATTCATGTATATCATAATCTCTTAAACCAGTCATCTCTTTTTGAATACCTAGGGTTGTTTCCAAGTTTTGGTTGTTATAAATAGAGCTGCAATGAATATAAGAATATAAGTGTCTATTCTGAATAGATCCCATATAGTACATGCCAAGAAGTTTAGTTCATAAAACACTACTAAAATAAAATTTTTTAAATGGGCACAAAAATGGTAACATATCACCTATTTGTGGATTGAAAGGATTACTATTGTTAAAATAGAAATCTTGTGGAGTTATGGTATAGTTAGTTGGACATTTGATTTACACACAGCTCACCTGAGTTCAACCTCTAGCAGCCCATCTAACTGTAATCCCTAAGCCCACCAAGAGTATCCATGAACGCAAAATGAGGTGTAAGCCCTGAGCACAGTCGGGGGTGGCACCCCCAAAAATTGCAGTCTTTTCCAAAATTCTATACATGTAATAGCTATTTAAAAAACACTAAAAATACGCATGACACTTTTTAAGGATATGTATCAAACAGTGTTGAGATTTGTACAAAGTAATAAGCCTCTCTGAATAGTCTAATCTGAGGGGGGAAGGGGCATAGAAAGCTTCTCTTTTCCAATTTTCAAACTATTCTTTAAAGCTGTAGTGACAAAAAACAATGTGGTACTGAAATAATAACAGATTTTAAGACCAATGAAATAGAATTCAAATCCTCAAGAAACCAAAATACATAAAGTGGAATCAGAAAAGCCTCTTCAACAAATGGTGCTGGAGAAAACTAGTCCACCACAGGAAAAAATAATCTCTGACTCTTAATGCCATGCACAAAAGTCAAATAAAAATGAATTAAAAACTTTGACATTAGACCTTAATCCATAAATAATATTGAAATTATATAGCAATTCATGAAATTGAATCTAGAGGCATCTTTAGTGAATCAATGCTATTAGCTACGATAAACATATGAGACTACATAAGATAAGCTTCTGCACTGCAAAAGAAGTAGAAGTTAAGACCAGAATAAAAGGCATCCCACAAACTGAGAGAGAATATTTATCCACTATTTATCTTATTAATAGTTAGTATCCAAGGTACATAAGGCACTGGTATAAATTTAAAAGAAAAAATGTCAAATGAGAGAAGAGATGAAAAGAAACTTCCTCAAAGAAGACATACAAATGGCCAAAAGACATAAAATGTTCATCAATTATTTAGAGAAATGCAAATCAAAACAACAAAGATATCCTGTCATATAAGTGAGACTGGCATACATCACAAAGAAAAAAAATGATCTACATTGTAAGCAATGCTGAGACAAGTGCAGGAATTGTAGTTTTATATCAGACTATGTAGAGCAGAATGTCTACTGTTGCACTAAGCAAAATTCTTCCCTTCTATTAACTTGTCTGTGAATAGAGAAATCTATGTGCTTACTATTCAATAACATAATGCAAAGGAAGTACTTGCCATAAAGTAGTGATAAATATTTTTATTGTTTTTAGATTTGTTAAGGCATTTTTTGCTATAATTTGTTATTTTTCTGCAGTTATAAAACCACTAATGATTTGAAGAAATAATTATAAAAATAATCAATAGGGGCCAGAGAGATAGCATGCAGGTAGGGCATTTTCCTTGCATGCAAAAGGAGAGTGGTTTGAATCTCAGCATCCCATATAGTCCCCCTGAGCCTACCAGAAGTGATTTCTGAGTGTAGAGCCAGGAAACCCCTGAGCGCTACTGGGTGTGACCCAAAAACAAACAAACAAAAAAATCAATACTGTGATATTACTTAATAAAGAATTATAACCAGAAGCACTCTTTAAATTTTTAATAAAAAGAACTGATTATTACAGATATAAACAGAATCACAAATTAGCACAGAACTGGTGAACTCCTGTTCCAGTTAGGGAAGAATAATTATCTTTGGTGGAACTCACAAAATCTCTACCACATAGTTAAACTCAATTTCCCAGATACTTCTTAAACATGTTGTAAATATTAGGGGTTTTTTTTTGGGGGGGGGAAGAATTTTGGGCTACACTCAGTAGCACTTGGGTGTTACTTCCTGGTTCTGCACTCAGAAATCGATCCTGGCAGGCTTGGGAGAGGGGGGGGCTTTGGGATGCTAGGGATTGAACCTGGGTCGACTGTGTGCAAGGCAAATGCCCTACTCATTGTACTATCATTCCACCCCCCAACAATGGAATTTTTAATATTTATACTCAGAGATCAAATATTAAAACTAGATACTTTGGAGGCCAGAGATATGGCTCATAAGATGCATTTGTGAGAACTGGATTTGCTAAAAATTAATAAAACATGTATATTATGTGTGACACTGATTTTTAAAATAAAACTAAAATAAATATTTAGTAATGATTTAACTTAGATGGAAGACTTGTTTTAAGTTAAAAATGTATCAGGCATAGCAGTGTGTGCAGAGCTGTGGGAAGAAGAATAATGACTTTAGAAAAGATAAACTACCACAGAGATTATAAAATCAGAATAATCATAATAACTAATTGGACGTCTTTATAAAATCTGGATTAGAAAAAGAATTTTCTTTTTTCTTTTTTTTTTGTTTTTTTTTTTGTTTTTTTATTTTTTTGTTTTTGGTTTTTGGGTTACACCTGGCAAAGCTCAGGGGTTACTTCTGGCTCCATGCTCAGAAATCACTCCTGGTAGGTTTGGGGGACCATATGGGATGCTGGGATTTGAACCACCATCTTTCTGCGTCTAAGGCAGACGCCTTACCGCTGTGCTGTCTCTCCAACCCCTAGAAAAAAAAATTTTAATAAAAACCTTTAATATATAAATTAGCTCTGAAGATAACAATTCCCAAAGCAGTGGGGTTAAAGGGCTCCTATTATAACCTAATAAGGAAACAACCATCTCTTAAAATCGGGTTCTGTGTTCGTAATCTGGATTTCTTCTCCATCATCTAGATCTCATTTAATACTGCTTTTTATTCCCAGACATCCAGAATTCTTGTATTTATCTCTGTTTCAATTTAGCAAACATCTTTGAGGTAAGTCAATTAATTTTATTATTTGTAATTGTATTTTTAAACAATCTGAAAAATTTGACTTTACATAATGAAAATTTTCTAAATATTGTAGTCTTTTAAAGATTATCTATTGTTCTAATCTGATCACTTCAGAGTTTTGTGTTCTGTTAAAAATAGGATATGAGGGGCCAAATCAATAGCACATAGACTAGGGCATTTACCTTGCACTTGGTCAACCTGGGTTCAATCTCCAGCACTCCAAATGGTGTTCCAAACCCCTAAGAAGTGTTCCAGACCACAGAACAAGGAGTAATCCCTGAGTACTACTGTGTGTGGCCCAATACAATAACAACCACTGTATGTATATGTGTATATACATATATATATATATATACATATATATATATATATATGAAGTAGTGACCATTCATGTTGTAATATCTCAGATGTAAAGTTAGGACCACAGTTTTAGAAGTCTAGCCACTTTTCTCAGAAAAAGGAAATTTTTTCAACATTAATGGTTTTAAATTTATATTAGAGATAATGATGTGGATTTTAGTATTTAGAGCAAAATATAGTTGATGGCATACGGAATTTATGATAACTAATGAATTAGTACAAAATCACACACTTTGTATTTAATTTTTGTCACGGTTTTATTTCAATCTTATTGGTAAACATTCCACAAAATATTTTACATGTACACAATGTTTTTCAAACCTAGTTTTTCGTGTCTTGATTGGTTGTTTCATTATCTATCCTTCTCCCAAGTCAGAAACTTCTCCTTCCTGTATTTAATGGTCACTAATGTGCCCATCCTACTCCAACCATTCCCACTCTCACTACCCCAGCACTGTAGCCTATTCACTGAAATCTCTCTCTTATACCCACCTAAACTCAATCCATTCTAGCCCACATAGAACTGCTAAGTCTCAAATTTCCGTATGAGCATGTTATCACTTTAAGTACTCTGACTTAAAGTTCTTTACCAATTCTGGATATATATAGATTACATTTCAAGCTTCTCTAGCATAGCATTTAAAGCCTCCCTTCCACTATCAAGATGTTGTCAAGCCTTATTTCTTGTGGTCTTCACCACCACGAAGCACCAGTCTCCTATATTAGCAATCGCCGAAAATTATTTTGAATACTTGGTGCATGGTCATTCTCCCATTCCTTTGTACATACTTTCCTCTCCCCTGAATACCAATCACTGCCCAAACTTTCTACTGATGGCCTGGCAAATATTAGTTCTCCTTCAAAACTCAATCTAGGGTCAAGGATGTGGCTTGTTGGTTGAGTACATGCCATGCATGATTGTATCCCAGAATTTAATTTTCATCTTATACAAAAAAGAAATTAAAGTATTACTTCTTTTAGGAAACAATTTTGATCATATCTACCCATCAAAATAGTGTTGATCCTTCTCAATTGTGTTCCTTCAGCATCTTCTACTTCATCTAACTTCTTTGCTATATTATGAATTATTTGAGAAAGGAGAGAAGCCCAGGTTTCATAAATATATGGTGAACTATCTTTATCTTTAATTGACCTATCCTTTATGGTAAGGTTGATCATGAATTAAATGTATAGAATATAATTTCCAGAAAATAAGTAAAGTTGAATTTTTCACTTTAAAATGATCACAATTTGTTTATACCTTTATAAATTTGTCTAGTCTCTTATCTCTTACCAACATAAAACAATATTGTAGTGTTTTTGCTGAATGTATTTGGGCCCGGAGAGATAGCACAGCGGTGTTTGCCTTGCAAGCAGCCGATCCAGGACCAAAGGTGGTTGGTTCGAATCCCGGTGTCCCATATGGTCCCCCGTGCCTGCCAGGAGCTATTTCTGAGCAGACAGCCAGGAGTAACCCCTGAGCATCGCTGGGTGTGGCCCAAAAACCAAAAAAAGTGTATTTTTATTTTGTAAAAAATTGAAAAGAATTTCATTCATGCATGTGCAGACTCCAGCAAAAGGGCCAATTTTCTCTTCCCAGTGTATTCCAGAACCAAGGACCTTATCTCCAGCTCTAGACTGGGTAAGAATGGTTTCTAGAGGCACTTGATTCCTTTCCAGCAATGCTTCTATAGGACCAAAGAAACTGGGATACCTGAATGATAACTGAACATTGAGGAGGAATAGCCTGGGGGATAGGAGAGACTCTTGGGAGAAGATAAGTATGAACAATGGGGTTTAGGAATGCTGCTGGAGCAACAGTATTAGTAGTATCTCCTTTAACCAGAGTTCTCTGTGAGAGAGGAAGTCAAGGTCAAGCCCAGTTAGGAGTCACTAATCATAAGGGGATGGCACCCTCTTTGTGCTGTCTTCTCTATCTCTGGTGCAGTTGTGGTCTCCAAAGCTTTCAGCCTCAAGAATCCCTGGAACAATTGCTCTATGGACTCTGCTTGGTGACTAGGAAATAGCATCATAGAGGGCATCCAACACATCTATCTATATGAGTGTTTTACCACCACTTCCTTACCAAAATATATAAGATAGGTACAAGAATAAAAATACAGGCTTGGGGCAGGAGTGATAGCACAGCAGTAAGGCATTTGCATTGTATGCAGCCAACACACAATGAAACCCTGTTCGAATTCTAAATTCCATATGGTCCCCGCAGCCTCCCAGGAGTGACTTAGGAGTGCAGAACCAGGTGTAATTCCTGAGCATTGCCAGGTGTGACTCAAAAATTTTAAAAAATGAATAAAAAAAAAGAAAAGAAAAAATGAAAAAAAATACAGACTGAGAAAATACCTGCTAGGAAAGACAAAAAAAAAATCATCATTGAAAACATAGAGGGAGCTATGAGATATGTATATTTTAGGAAATGGAGTATAATTTAAGAAAGGTAGATTATTACAGTAGCTCTCAACCCTGGATAATCATTCTGGTTACTTGAAAACTTCATCAACATAAATATCTCATTCTTGGAGATTCCAGAATAGATTTTGGTGGAGCCCAGGCAGTAGACTTGTCATATCTGTCGTATGTCACTCCTATAAACAGTCAGTTTGGGAAATGACTAAGCAAAAGGTAATAATTGAAATGCCATTAAAATAGTTGAAATCCAGTGCATTTACACTTTGTTGGTCTATTTGAATGTAGATAAATCCAGCAGAAGAAAAAACATCTAAATTTCTAAACACTTCAAATAATAAAGATACGAAGTAGCTTTTTCATTTCCTCTTGTCTGAAAATTGAAATATTTAGTTACTAGTCATAAAAGGATGGTCCATATGGCATTATGCTACTCTAGATTTCACTGAAAATCAGAATTTAAATTAGGTGTATGTACAGAAGAGAGACACTGTTTTGAGTGTACCCACTGAACACCCAGGACATCCCTTCATGGAACCACATCAGTCTTGCACGAAAACACAGCAAATGGCACAACTGCCCATGGGGTACAATAGTGTCATTTATTTTCTCAGACCACAAAAAAAGTCCTTAAAAGTTAATGCTCTGAGTGCAGTGGCAGAATACAAAATTTAGTTTAGTCTCAAGTAACACTTTTTTAGGCAATTGCTTGATAAAGTGGTACTTTGGTTTGGAAATACAATCTTGGTATGAAATCCATTCTTATTTTTTAAGGAAAAAAAGTAGTTCTATAATTATTTCAAAAAAATTTTGTTTTTGGGGGGAAAGCTAGACAACACTCAGGGGTACTTAGGGCTTATTGCTGGCTCTGTGGTCAAGGATCAAGCTTATAGGGTTCTGGAGATCAAATCTAAGTGCCACATAATAATAATCTAAGTGCAAGATAAACAGCCTACCTCACAGAATGATTGCTCCATCCCCCATTTCTGAAAATTAAAAAATTAAACTGTTTCTAAGAGTGTTAGAAGTAAAATATTCTGTCAAATTGTCCATTAAATGTTGTTTTGAAGGGAATATATATATATATATATTCCCAGGTCTTGCTATTGGACTTAGTGACTTCTTGTTCTATACACTCTTTTCTCCAATATTATGTTGTTTAATAATACAGTATCTGGGTCAATGGCAGTGGTGTAAATTATAAATGAAGCAAAAATTTTGGGGTCTTGATTTTTATCAGTTAATGGGAATGATAAACCTAGAAAGTAGAGCACTTAAGTAGGAATGGGGCTTTTCCTTAATTTCCAAAAGCCTCGGTATTCTAAAGACTATTCTTGGGATGACCCAGAACTGCAAAGAAATAGGTTCTTTGAAAAGCTTTGTTCTTCTAGCTAAATCATAGTTTAATAACAACAAAAAAAAGTGAAAGTGGTAAATGACTAGTTTCAGACAATAAGAAACATCACTCCAAATACACTTGTTATCACTCACGCTTTTTCTCACTGGATCTTTCTCTCTCATACACACACACACACACACACAGTTTTACTCACATGCACATTAGAACAGAAATTTAGGGCTGCAGTTCCTGAATTTTACAACACGCATGATTATAAATAACTTAAGTCCTTATATTAATATGGCCAAAACTAACCCCTTTTTACAATCATTCAACAAGTTGCTGTCTATTCTAGGAATTTGTATTGAGTACCTATGCTGTGTTTTGTTCCAAAGAGGCTCCTGAAATCATGTTTGCTTAAGCTGCATGAGTGAATAATATAGTCTTATTCCTTAATAAATGTAATTAGAGCCTTCTTTGAAGAATGACATTTGTAAATTATATTTTATTTTAGAGAAAGAACATAGTCACAAATTTACCCTATTTTGAAAACTGAACTTTGTCAATGGTGAAAAAAGCACTTTCTTGAAAAATAATATAGAATTCCTTGAGCTTAGAAAAAAAATAACACTTCATAAATAGGAGACAGTATAGCATAAAATGATGTGGTTTTTCAATAATGACCATTTTAACTGTTAAACCGTCTATTAAAATACAAGAAAAGTCATCTATTTTTTCAAATATGTTTTTATTTTAGAGGTTACACAGTTATACTCAATGGTAATCAGGTGCTACCAATATCCACACCAGTAGAGTTGGGGTACATGGATATGTAAGACAGACAGGAGTATAAAATTGAATCCAGAGCTTAAAGATCAAAGGTTCTACCATATGAATCACATCCTCAGATCATAATTACAGATACTCCTCGCTTAACAACCAAGTTCAATGACCAAGTTCATTTCAAAGACTTGGTC
Source organism: Suncus etruscus (assembly GCF_024139225.1). Lineage (NCBI taxonomy): Eukaryota > Metazoa > Chordata > Mammalia > Eulipotyphla > Soricidae > Suncus > Suncus etruscus. Next base: position 54,285,298 of record NC_064851.1, read on the forward strand.
GTTAAGCAAATTGGTCATTAACTGAGGAACTGCAGATACTGTATACAGTAGTACAGTATATGCACAAAACTTGACAATACAGTATTCTGAATAAGTAAAATAACGAGAAAGATCAAACTGAAAACTTCCACTTGTTTTAATTTGCATAGGTTGTGTAATTTCCACGCAGTACTGCAATGTATTACAGAACATAAAGTTAGTAAAGTAGGTACATTAAGGCACCAAAAACCACAGTACTGTACTATAGAGTGTACAAGATGGAAAAAGGATATATAAAATAAAACAATGGTGAAGAGATGGTTGTAAGTGCAAGCAGTCACTAAACAGGTAGGTCATTAAGCGAGGAGTATCTGTAGTCATAAATACTCATATTTATGAATATGATATATGAAAACTTGAAATATCTCATCCTCCCTATTTTTAAACTATACTTATTTAATCATAAGAAATGTTTCTCTCTTATTGTAAATAATACACATGAATTGATATTTTAAAGCAATAAAAGTTAATAATTTTGTGTATAAAGCTTGCCATTACTTTTAATCCTTTTATGAAGAAGCAATAGCTAAAATTCCTCATATCCAGAGAAAACACAGTGAAAACCTTAAGGTCAAGAGGTTACTTGAATCTATCTCAGAATAGACCAATCTGCATTGTAAGTTAGTCTTTAACTGTATAGTCTAGTTGTATTCTAACTCTGGAACTAACAATCTCTACAAACAATTTCACATAAAAATGCTGGCATCCTCAAATTTTTTTTGGCATAAGACCTTGAGAAAAATTGCGTGTTATTTCTAGTACCAATTTGACATTTTAGAGTATGTAATATTTTAAAAGACATTAAAAAATTCCTAAAAATAAAATATAAGAATATAAAGAAGAGGGGGCTGGAGCAGTAGCGCAGCAGTAGGGCCCTTGCCTTGCATGGGTCTGACCCAGGACGGACCTCTGTTCTATCTCCTGTGTCAGTTCCCCAAGCCAGGAGCGATTTCTGAGCATATAGCCAGGAGTAAGCCCTGAGTATGCCCCCCTCCCCCCCCCCAAAAAAGAATATAAAGAAGAAATATATTTAGTTGAAAGTCTGGTTTCAATATCTGTGCTAAAAGATCTCTCCAATGAATAAACATCTAATTTAAAAAAACGGTCATTAAAGTGTCAAAATACTAATAAACTATGGAGTGAGACTAGCACAATATCAGACTTGGTTTCCTCTGCAATACAGACTACTCAATCTCATTTCAGGCTTCTGTTAGCCGTAAGTACAATTGCCATCGTTTCCGTGGATCCAGAGGCAAATCTGAGCATACTTGAGAGGAGTTATGCGAACTGCCACATTGTAGTCCTTCTGAAGTCCATGAACATCCATCCACTGGTGACCTGAATAGACTGCGATGATCTTGCGCTTCCACTTCTTTGTTCCTGGATCTCTCAGGCGCAGATAGACCCCAGAGCCAACTGAGCCAGACTCAGCATCACAGTATTGATAGAGGAGATCATTGGACTCATCAGACACTCTGCAGAACCGGTAGACTAACTGATCTGCCCTATCATGATCAAATCCTGAGAAGTGGATCATTCCACCCGGCAACTTCTTGATGGTTGGACTGACGCCTAGTTCCATGTATTTCTTTTTGTGAGCACGTTTCAGTTCCAGAAGAGCATAATCATAGTCCAAGGAAGTATCATCTCTCACTCCTCTAGTCCAGCCTTTGGGGATATGTGTTTTCTTGACCTGGATCCACTGGAAGGAGGGCCTCCCATCTGTGACTGCGTGACCCCGAGCAGATTCTTTTCTTCTCTTTCCCACCTTGATTCGCTTTCTAAGATTCTTTCTGGCACCCTTTCTTTGACTTCCATTAACATCAACTTCTCTCCTGCCCCTCTGTCTCTTGACATTTTTTTTTCTCATCTTCAACAATCCTACTCTTAGCTTCTTACTCCCTTTGATATAATTCCTTCCATCGTGAACACAGTGAGCAGCTGTTAAAACATGATTGGGGGAGATGAGAACACCACTGCAATTCATGGAGATCTTCACAGCAGTATTGAATGGGAAATTGGCTAAGAATCTTTTGTCCAAGATGCTAAACCTGCTATCAGTGCCATACACCTGCCTCTTTCCCCTAACAGACACTCCTTTAGAAGTGATATTCTGAGTAGAAGAAAGGACCAGATCTTTCACTTTCACTGTGGTTAAGGTCCGGGTGCCATTTTCAAAGATAGTCTCAAAGGACAGAGAATTTTCTAAATCAGATAGATTGGGTGCTGGCAGTTTTTTGTGGCACTCTATGCCACACACTCTATTCAACAACATTTTAGACTTTGCTTCAAATGTAGGACTTGTGAGATGGAAAGTTCTTTCACTGACAACATGGGGTAATTTTTTCAAATGCCATGTGAAATCCTGTTCCATGTCAGATCCATCAATAAAGATCCATCCCAAGGTGAAAAATATTAAACAGAATAGCAGGTTTTCCATTTTGTTCTTTTCGTCCTTTAAAATAGAAAAATAGACGTAAATGTGGGTTGGGGGCCTTACATATACCACAAATAGTCATTCACACTTCTTAGAGTTACTGAAACTAGCCAAACAGTCTACTGAGAAGGCTCATACATACTTCTAAAATCAAAAATCTGTTTTCTATCCATCCTTGCACCTCACTCACTTGCTCTTCTTGCTATCACTACCCAGAAAACCCAATGCATAGAAAGCAAAAAAGCTTTTCAAGGGTAAATGTCTAACAGCTAGGGAGATTGCTCTAAGTAGGAGAAGTCTGGTTTCAGTTTCTACAAACACATGGACTCCCCACCCTACCCCAAGTATCACCAGGAGCAATCCCAAATAATGAGACAGGAATAGCCCCTAAGTACTGTTAGGTGTGGCTTAAGAACAAAAGAGCTAAAGTTTCATAAGAACAATAAGAAAATCCTAGAAGTTTACTCAATTGCACACAGCTTTCATGTCCTTCTTTATGTTCCATTTCAGAACTTCCCTGTGAATTTCTATTGCTAACACTAGATGCAAGGCAGTCCAGATGGCAAATCAAGGTCCAGCATTTAAACATCTGAGTTGTGAAAAGGGTTTTTTTGTTTGTTTGATTGATTTTTGGTGTATGTGTGTGTTGTTTGTTTGGGGTTGGTATGGCAGGTAGTTTTTTATTTATTGTTGTTGTTTAGCATGTGGGATTCAGTAAGGGAGAGAAGTTTAATTGGTTGACAGTGCACAAAGTGGTTGTCACATATGGAACCCATCACATTTGGGAAACCCACCTCTCCAGCCCACAGACCCCATCCTGATGAATTGTAGACTGATAATGCTATCCACAGCCAGACAATTCCCTAGTAGGTGATTTTCCTTCCAAATAGTGTTGTAGTGCCCAAAACTCTCTCATTCTGCCAGACAGTGCTGCTAAATAGTCTTCAAAATGTGCTGCAATTCATTTCAATGTGAAGGAAAGTCTGCAACCTGCCAAAAACTTCACATGTTTATCAAATATTTTAGAACCTACTCCTAAAGACTCTAAAGACTAAGCTGTCAATTGACTCTGTGCTGAAATAAATGACAAGAACATTCATTGACAATATGCCCATTTCTGTTCAAAATATATCATAGCACTGTTTTTAAGTATAATTTCAGAAATGGAGACAATGTGGTGTCTGCTTTAAAAGTTTGGCATCCCTGAAGAAGATGATAAAGTTACACAGATGTTAAATTATAGTAACCTACTACTTCTGTTTCTCATCACAATAAAAAAATAAAACCCTTCTTTTCTTTTTTGCAGTTTTTTTCAGGACATATTTTCATACAAGCAATGGATATTGTGTATGGGGATCAAATTTGTGGTAACTAGAACTAAGAGACCTGAAGGGGAGCCTTCACTGGCTCTTTTACACTTACTGACATGGGAAATGCACAGCAAGTGGTTCCCAACTCACTTTCTATCTCTCACATTGATGGTTATTTGAAAGCAAAGTATTTCTGTAGCTACATTACATTTGCTTTTATTAGGCCTTAGAGCATCTTATCATCAAAATAGTTATAGCTACTCATATATCAGTCTCAGTCAATTGGAGTTTAAAAAAATAATTAGTTAAGCCAAGTTACAAAATCTCAACTATTCCACTAATTTAAGAGGTTAAGAAGCAACACAATTAATCTCAGATTCCTCTTCTGCAAAGTCAGAACTTCGGCTACTCCCACTGTGAATGACTTGAGCATTTGAACATTGGACAGAAAAAGAAATTTACTCAATAGGGAAAATGTACCCGCATTAAAATTATTTAATTTAACATACACCAATCACATACTATGTACCCAATATTAAGGACAATCTTAAATTTCTAAATACATTTTTTTAAAGTTTTCTTTTAAAGTCTACAGTTTTCTGAGTAGTCTGGAATAAAAGTAAGAATGCTCATTTCCAATACCCTTTTACACTAAGGGAACTCTTCTAATATTTCCTAATAAAAATAAAATTCCATGTGATGCTTGGCTACTACTTTCCAGCCTATAATATATTATTTCACTAGAATTTTAACATTCTGTCCTTTAAACTACAAACCAGATTCTAAGCACAATTCTCCAAGTAGCAAAGTATGACTTTCATTTCCTCTGTAGAGACCATGTATTTGGGATAAAATAAGAATTTCATAAAAAGGATTCAGATATGCATGCAGCCTTTTTAAAATTAGATAGGAAGATCTCAGAAATCCGAAAGCAATGCTTATACTTTTCAAACTCTTTTTATTATAGAAATTACAGATAGAATTGAAACATATTTTTTAAAAAAAGAAAAGTATAATTCCCATGAGCCCTTCATTTTGCTTCAGCAGGATTTGTCAGACTCCCTCCTTCACCCTCCTTTCCTTTTCTCCCCCACCCTCTTTTGCTGTGGTATTGTGAAGCAAATCCAAAACTTTTCTGCTTCACTTATAAAATGTCTTCACTACCCCTTTGGGTGGCCTAGAGGACCAAGTTGATGGTCTACCAAGTTGATGGCAGGGAGCCGAAGAAGGGGTGAGTTAGTTTTCATAGTAGCATTCATTGCTTAAAAGGAGTGGTGACTTTTCAGGAATGCGTTTTTACACCACCTTAATGGCATCTGTTAATCATTTAAAAAAAAAAAAAAGTGGATCCCCCTGGTACCGCTTACGTGGAGAGAATTACACTGCCCGCCCAGAGTAACATTCGGCTGGGATGCCTTCCTTGCCTCTGTCACCCGCGGATTGTGGGACTCCATCCCTCTCTCTGAAGTGCTGCAAACTCTCTTCCCTGATGCATCCTCAGATATTCCCCCATTCTGTGGCTCCACCTGCCTGCTGAGGGACCTCTATCCTTACCTCTCGAGTGTCAGGACTTCCCGAAGGCTCTGCTGGAACCCAGAGATCCCTTGGAGCTCCAGGGGTGGCTGCCAGCGTCTTGCTCCCCGCAAACCCTAGAGCTATAGAGCAGCGCTGCGTTGCTTCGGGGAGTAGGGTGAGGAGATGGGGGACGAGGGCGCGGGGAGGAGCTGGAGGAGGAGGTGGGCAGGATGGAGTCAGAAGGAAGGGGGGACAGAGGGGAGGAATTCTGGCTCCAGCTGCAGCACGGCCCCAGACTGAATGAACTGTTAGGAACGATTTTGCTTGGCTGTCCTGGAGAGGCTGGTCCCAGCCAAGTCACATCTCGGGATTCAGGGGGACTCAAGAAGATGGTCGGGTGGGACCCTGTAAGGTCTCTGGGGAGTGCTGAGTCGTTCTTTGAAACGGGGTTTGCGTCTTCCATCAGACCCCAAGTAATCTCTCTCTCTCTCTCTCTCTCTCTCTCTCTCTCTCTCTCTCTGTCTCTCTCTGTCTCTCTCTGTCTCTCTGTCTCTCTCTGTCTCTGTCTCTGTCTGTCTCTGTCTCTCTCTCTGTCTCTCTCTGTCTCTGTCTCTCTCTGTCTCTCTCTGTCTCTGTCTCTCTCTGTCTCTCTCTCTGTCTCTCTCTGTCTCTGTCTCTCTCTGTCTCTCTCTGTCTCTCTGTCTCTCTCTGTCTCTCTCTCTGTCTCTCTCTCTGTCTCTCTCTGTCTCTCTCTCTCTCTGTCTCTCTCTGTCTCTCTCTGTCTCTCTGTCTCTCTCTGTCTCTGTCTCTGTCTGTCTCTGTCTCTCTCTCTGTCTCTCTCTGTCTCTGTCTCTCTCTGTCTCTCTCTCTGTCTCTCTCTGTCTCTGTCTCTCTCTGTCTCTCTCTGTCTCTCTCTCTGTCTCTCTCTGTCTCTCTCTCTGTCTCTCTCTCTGTCTCTCTCTGTCTCTGTCTGTCTCTGTCTGTCTCTGTCTGTCTGTCTGTCTGTCTGTCTCTCTCTCTCTCTCTCTCTCTCTCTCTCTCTCTCTCTCCCCCCCCCCCCCACTCTTCACCTTAACCCATCCACTTGCATCTTCCCGGTTCCACTCCTCCTCAAGGGGGCGCACGTCAGTTTCAGGCTCTCCTAGAGAGATCTTGGCTTCTATTAGATGAGAATTCATAACCTATTTCAGTCCCTCCACAATTCCAACATCCTTTCTCATAATCTTTCTCCTCATTCGTACAGTCTTCTTTTGTGGCCAATTGTAAAATAAAGCATCATTAACTCAGCAGCTACCAAGTTTCCTATTAAGAGCAATTTTTTTAAATTATTGTTTAGGTTGTTTCTATATCTACATTTCTTTGGAGGCATTTTCTAAAAGTTTACTGAATTTCCTGGGTGGTCATGTTTATGTGATTTTTCCACGATTTTCTGTAGCCTTGTGTGAGTGTCAGCACATTTGCAGAAGCAATCAACTCTCCAGATTTTGTAGACTGACTTTATTAAGCAAAGCCTTCCACATGTAGGTGAGGGCACACTAGAACATACTGTGAACTGAGTGGAGTAATATGTTGCTAAACCAGATTTGAAAATATTGAGGTAAAGTGTGGCTCAGGCAATCAGGAACAACATCAACCATTGCATAGACTACAGACTATGATTGCAGGTCTGTGGATACCAAAGGAACCAAAGGGATGAAGGACAGAAAGAAAGAGGAGAGTCAAATGAGTCATGGTGGCAGGGATTGGTACTTTGTTTGTGGTTGTAGTTGGCAAGATAGACGTTTTTTTCTTCATTTTTGCCTTTTGGGGTCACACCCGGCAGTGCTCAAAAGTAGTTTGTGGCTTTGTGCTCAGAAATCATTATGTGCTGTGCTTGGGGGACCATATGAAATGCCAAAATGGGAACCCGGATTGACAACATGTAAGGCAAGTGCCTTGTCCACTGTACTATCACTTCAGTCTCCTACTTTGAAGAGATATCAATTGTACTCCCAAAACATGCAGTTATACAAATTAATTTTATTTTCAAAATTGAAACAAAACAGATCCTTGGTGAGTACTGAAAGGGGTCCTCAGAGGCTACAAAGAGCTATTGCAATGCTTATAAATACAGTGGCAAATCCTACTAGTCTCTAACTTAATAGGGTGTCTGGATTCACCTGTTTAGAGAAAAGGGACTGTCAGGGGCAGACTCAAGATGGAGTCTGTATGGCTTGCCTTCTTTTCCCACAGCATGAACTTTACTTTTGTGAGGCATGCATACGTGCCAAAGTCACAGGAAACAGCACAGATCCTATTGTAGATTATGTTCTGAGAACTTGTGACAATTGAATGCATCTATAGAAATTAAGTATAGAAACAGTACATTGTCCTATCAAAAGTTATGAGAAACAGATGTTGGCTATAGAATGTAGGAATAGGATGTACACAAATGCTCCAGGCTTGACCTGTCTAAGTTGACCTGCCTAAGTTGACCACAAAATGTTCTTGAGAAAATATCAAATTGTACCTTGTAAATGAAGTCACCTGTAATACAAAGGCTGTTCTTGTATTTTTCCTCTTCTCCTCCCTGCTCTGCCGGAGTATATAAGCCAGTCATCTGCTTCAATAAATTTGACCCTTGAACAGAACACTCTCTCTTTATTTTTCAGGCTGGAACCCCCTCACGAACCCATGAATTACTAAGGGGACAGGGACAAGGGACAGCAGCAGTTGATTCTTGCAGTGGTAGGGCTAGTTAAAACACACACACACACACACAAACGCACACATAGTGCTGTGGATCAAGGTTGGCAGCAAGAGCAGGGTGCATTGGATACTTGAAGATTTTCTACTCTCAGTAGACTCTCCCATGTTGAGTTACCAGAGATAAGGGGTAGTGGAGGCTAGAACAGAAGTCGGCCCAGGGGTCAAATGCAGATGCAATGAACAGATTGATGCCAGCTAGTGACAGAAGACAGGAATTGTTCCAGGCCCTCAAATAGCTGCAAGGGCTCTAGCTTGAGAGTGCTTTTCTACAACAGCTCCCCTGAGGCTTGCTCATGGTAGAAATGACTGAATACATCCCCACCCCAACCCCTCATGGGGTGCAAAAACATAGCTAAGGCACTATAGTCATGGGAATCAGCAGCAAGAATTTGAGTTGATGTTCTATAATCAGCAATCATAGAGATCTGAAGATGTGCTTCTCCTGCTCCAGCTGAAGAGATTAGTTGAGAGTGGGAGGGATCAAGAGTCCTGAGGAAACTGGTTTTAGTGGACACAAATACTTATGTGTCCAGAGATTAATGTGCTTGGATGACAGCATGGCCATGAGACAGAAAGAAAAGCAGCAATATTGGCAGCAGCAGTGGAGGCTTTGGAATTAAAACAGACATTTTGAACTGAGATCAGTGCAACCAGACAAGAGTGTGGCCACTGTGCTTTGCTCAGTGCTTTGCTCTGCAACCATACATTGCTTCTAGTCAAGAGACCCCAGGACAACTCATAAAAAATAAACCACCACCACACTGCAAATGTCATAATGGGAAAACAATGCAGAACCCCATGACTCTTAGTGAACAAAAATAGTAGTTCTGAAGATCACCTAGTATCACCCAACTATATAAGCATCTCTGACAAGAACTTTAGAGAGAAAATATTAAGGATGGTCCAAGAACTCAAAAAAACCATGGAATTAACAGTGAACAAGACTTAAGACCATATGAGAGTAGAAATGAGAAAACCTCAAACGAAAATAATAGAACTGGGGTCCGGAGAGATAGCATGGAGGTAAGGAGTTGGCCTTTCATGCAGAAGGTCGGTGGTTCAAATCCCGGCATCCCATATGGTCCCCTGAGCCTTCCAGGAGTGATTTCTGAGCATAGAGGCAGGAGTAACCCCTGAGCACTGCCGGGTGTGACCCCCACCAAAAAAAAAAATAATAATAATGGAACTGAAAAATTTTGTGGCAAAATAAAAAATTTACTAGAAGTTCTCATCAAGCACAGTACCAGTTGCTGAGGACATACTTGGTAAGCTGGAAAATGAGCTACATAACATCTGTATACAACAGAAAAAGTTGGAAAGAGCCTCAAAATAAACAGAAAATGAAAAATATTCTCAAAATAAGTAAACAGAGGAAATAGGTCTACAGAATTCAACTAGAGCAACATAAGACTCATTGGGATCTCAGAGCAGCCAAAGTCATTATTGCTGAGAAGTTTCCAGAGTTGAAGAGTGCATGTACCCACATACTAGATATACAAAGAGTACCAGCTAGAAGGTTCCCAAATACAAGCACACCAAAGCACATGTTAGTAACAATGATGAAAATCATATGATATAGAATACTGAAAGCAGCAAGATCTAAAAGGTAAAATAAATACAAAGAAGCAAACTTAAGATATACAGCAGATTTATCACAAGAAATCCTCCAGAAGGAATTGGTGGGATATAGAGAAAAAAGTAATCAATGAAATAAATACCTCTCTAAGAACACTTCACTGAACCAGACTTTCAAATTCAGATTTGATGGAAAGACAAACAACCTCATGTATAAAGAACAGGTAAGAAAATTTAGACTCAAAATCAACTATAAAATAAGAACTGAAGGGTCTACTTTAAGCAAGACAGACACCACAAACACAGAAAACTCCTACAAAAAGATGACTCAAAATTCCTTGAAAATCATCTCTGTGTGTATGTAAATCAGATTTTATTGTTCATAAACGACATCAATCCATACAATTTTTAAGTCAGCATATTTTTAGAAAATATACTTCATATACAAGTGATGGTCAAATTAAGAAGTTTTCCCTATTTACAATACCGCTCAAGTCTTCACATTTTATAGAAAAAAGTAAAAACATTTCATTGACATAACTAGCAGCATTTTTGTCACCTTTGAATCATGATACATGATTTTCTTATCTTCAGAGTCAAAGTTTCTTTCCATGAGCAGCTGGAACAGTTTCCAATTTTTATATAAAAAAAATGTTGTGGGGTGAGGCCGGAGTAGTGGCACAGGACATAAGGCGTTTGCCTTGTCCATGTCAGCCTAGGACGACCATGGTTCAATCCCCCGGGGTCCCATATGGTCCCCCAAGCCAGGAGCAATTTCTGAGAGCATAGCCAGGAGTAACCCCTGAGCGTCACTGGGTGTGGCCCCAAAACAAAAACAAAAAAGGTTGGGTGGGATTTGAGGACCTCATCCAGTGGGTCACTCCTAGGGGTGCTCTAAGCCAAGCACCTCAACCTCTGCACTGTATTATTTAGTTTGTTTAAAACAAAAAGGCAAAACAAAACAAACCACCCACCAAACTACACATCCAGCCCCAAATGCTGGCTGATGAATTACAGTGGTTTGAGGTTTTCATGTTTTTATCAAGAGTTTAAGGGACCAGCACGGTGTCGCTAGAGGTAAGGCATCTGCCTTGCAAGCTCTAGCCTAGGATGGACCTGGATTCATTCCCCAGGCGTCCCATATTGTCCCCCAAGCCAGGAGCGATTTCTGAGTGTCAAACAAGTGTGACCAAAAAAAAAAAAAAAAGGAGTTTAAGCAGTAAAACATGATCCCACTTTTGAAAATGTCATTGACTTGCTTCACTACACTAATCTTTCCTTTGTAATTCAAATAAGTCACAGAGTTAACCTGCTCAAGACCCTGCTCTGAGGAAGGTGCTTGCTTGCACACTGCCATCCTGGGTTCCATCTCCTAAACCCTGCCAGGAGTAATCCCAGTACAGAACCAGATGCAAACCTGAGCACAGCTGGGTCTGGCCTTAACCCTCCCCCCCCCTCAAAAAATAAAATCCTCCAATCAAACAACTTAAAAAAAAAACAAGTGTAAGAAGAAAAGAACAACAATCAGACAACATTTTTGAGCGTTTTTTAAAGTATCTTAAAACTGGAGGCATATGAATACTTTTGGATGGTTGTGAATCACATCAAAACATCAATAATCTGGAAATAATCTGCGAAAACAATATCAACAGGTTCCTCGATTCAAGAATTATTAAAAAAAATTTAAACTCTGCTAAGACCTGAGAGAGCACAGCAGTAAGGCTTTTGCCTTGCACTTGGCCAACCCAGGACAGAGGGTGGTTAGATATCCAGCATCCCATATGGTCCCCCGACCCTGCCAGTAGGGATTTCTAAGCACACAGCCAGGAGTAACTCCTGAGCAAAGACGGCTGTGGTCCCCCTCCCCCCCAAAAAAAAACCCAAAAAACCAACCTCTAAATCTGCATGACAGTTTAGGTAAGACTCCAGAGTGTCAAGAGTTACAGAGAGGCTCAAGCTGAGAAACACTGGGGTACATGAAAAGGCCATGCCAGAAACAAGCTTCAATGGAACTTGGTTTAAAACCAGAGACCACCTTGGGGCGAAACAACTGAAACTGTCAAGAGCAAGTGACAGGTATCTGCTAAAACTTCAGTCTCTGAAAATACAAAAATGAAGGTGCTTTGGGGCCCCATTACTTTTCAAATGCTCTCCTGTGGAGCGGTGGACATTCCAATTTTTCTATTCCACACAACACTGACAGATGGACCCAAATCAAAAGTAAAAACTGACATTTATTCTTTTCATTTTAAGTTTTTATGCCATTCCTGGCTTTGTGCTCTGGGATCACTATTAGCAGGATCGGAGACCATACATGGTGGAGGAAATTGAACCTTGTTAGCTATGCGCAAGGAAAGGCCTTAACTCCTGTTCACCCTCTCTGCCCGACCCAATATTTATTTACTCAAAACCAATAGACCTAACCGCTGGCCTTTGCAGAGGGAGAAGGAATTACACTATAATATTGTGTACCAACTCCCAATGTCAGTGTCCCAAATGCTCTGAAGCCTTCTAGGCTTCAGATGTTAAGAGAAAGCGCTGGCTGGCGGCCATCATACAACTGCTCTACAGGGTCCCCTTTGCAGGCCTTGGCATGGGTGCAGAGGAAGAAGGGTATAGGCCCAAAAAGTTGGGGTGTCCTCTTTGCATGTACTTGGTGGCAGGATAGTACTGGGGACCACCACAGACTCTTAGGGCAGCACCACACTGCTGGCTTTGGGGGATCTGGGCTGGGAGAGCCCCAGAGACATGGCAGGTGAGTATACTCATCTCTTCTAATGTAAATAAACTAAGTGCACTAATTATGAGATATGGAGTGGCAAAATGAATAAGAAAATTGAATCAAAATCGAATGCAACATTTTGCTGCTTTCAGAAAACACATTTGAACCTCTCACCACTCCTGTTCAACATAATAATGGAAGTACTTGCCATAGCAATTAGGCAAGAAAAAGATATCAAGGACAACCAGATAGGAAAGGAAGAAGTCAAGATTTCACTGTTTGCAGATGACATAATATTATATTAGAAAACCCTAAAGACTCTACCAAAAAAACTTCAAGAAACAATAGATTCATATAGCAAAAAGGCAGGCTACAAAATTAACATGCAAAAATCAATGACCTTCTTATACACAACTAATAATATAGAAGATATGGACAGTAAAATAATCCCATTCACATTAGTGCCACACAAACACTAATACCTTGGATCAACCTAACTAAAGAGATGAAAGACTTATACAAAAAAAACTAAAAAACCCTGCCTCAAGAAATAAAAGAGGAAACAAGGAAATGAAGACACATACTCTGTTCATGAATTGGGATGATTAACATCATTAAAAAGCAATCCTTCCCAAAGCATTGTACAGATTTACTGCAATCCTTCTTAAAATACACATTACAATTTTCAAAGTGGATCAAACACTCCTGAAACTCATTTCTAACAACAAACACCCACAAATAGCTAGAGTAACCTGTAAGGAAAAGAATATAGGAGGCATCAGATTCCCCAACTTTAAATTGTACTACAAAGCTATAATTATTAAAACAGGATGGTATAGGAATGAAGACACAACTGCAGATCAATGGGATAGACTTGAGTATTCAGACAATGGTCCCCAGACATACAATCAATTAATCTTTGATAAAGAGACAAGAAACACAAAAATAAGCAAGGAAAACCTCTTCAACAAGTGGTGTTGGGACAATTGATCAGCCACAATCAAGAAAGTGAACTTGAACCTCCATCTAACATCATGCACAAACGTCAAATCCAAATGGATTAAGGACTTTGATATCAGACCCAGAACCAAAGGGTATATAAAAGAACATGTAGGTAAAACACTCCATGACATTGACACTAAAGTTATCTTCAAGGAGGAAACATCACTCTCCAAACAAAAAAAAAAAAAACTGTGGTACATCTACACAATGAAATACTACACAGCTGTTCAGATAAATGAAGTAATGAAATTTGCTTATACATAGATGAATATAGATATTTTTGTATTTTAGGGGTTTGGGAGTATTTTGGGGGGATCACACCTGACAGCGCTGAGGGGTTACTACTGGCTTTATGCTCAGAAATCACTATTGGCAGTCTTGGGGGACTATATGGGATGCCAGGATTTGAAACATCATCCTGCATGCAAGGCAAACACCCTACCTCCATGCTATCTCTCCAGCCCAGTATGGAGATTATTATGTTGAATGAAATGAGTCAGAGGAGAGGGATAGAATTGTATCACTCAGTTGTGGGATATAAGGAAATAAAAGATATTATGGTAATAATATTAGAGACAATAAAGATGAGGGCTAAAAGGACCAGTTCATGGTAGGAAACTGCCACAAAGAGCAGTGAATGCAATTAGGGTTAGATGAGGGTCCACTATGATAGTAATAGTTGGAACTGATCATTCTGGACAAAAATGGGATGCTGAGAGAAGGTATAGGGATATGATGGCATCCCTTTATTAACAATAATTGAATCCACAGTGTCAAAAGGTAAAAAAAGAGAGATAGAAGTAAAATGCCTGCTGCAGAGGTGGGGGTGGGCAGACTGGGGACATTGGTAGTGGGAACTGTGCACTGGTAAAGGGTAGCATACATTGCATTACTGAATATCAGTCATAAATAATTTTTAACCATTGTGCTTAAATAAAATATTTAAGATAAATAAAACATTTTAAACTTATGCATACAAATAAGGATTGGGGCCATAGGTCAATGCTCAGGGATATTACTGGCTCTGTCCTTAGGAGTGACCCCTGGCGATACTTAGGAGACCACTTGTGTTTGGGATGGAACTGGTTAAACTCAATGAAAGGCAAAAATATTATACCCTTTATTATCTCTTTGATACCAATTTTTTAACTTCCTCCTAACATTCATAAACTTGATCCTTAAATACTATGGCTTCTGTAATGGTGATAGAAATGGAAAAAGGGTGTTCCTTTTTTTTTTTTTTTTTTACGAAAACCCAACTACAAATATGTTTGTAATCGTGGTGTTTAAATAAAGACTTTTTAATAGGAGATATTTTTAGTTTTCTTTGAGGGGCGGGTAGTTGAGATCACACTTGGTAGTGCTAAGGGGTTACTCCTGGTGGTGCACAGGATACCATATGGGATATAAGGAATTGAACTCAGGTTGGCCAAAAACAAAGCAAGTGTCATACCTGCTGTACTATTGAGACTATTGAGTCATAAAATGTAAAGGTTTTTTGTTTGTTTGTTTGTTTGTTTGGGGGCCACATCTGGAAAGGCTCAGGACTTAATCATGGTTCTATGCTCAAGAACAACTCTTGGCAATACTCAAGAGACCAAATGTGATGCCAGGAATTTGAATGGATTGATCACATGCAAAGCATGTGCTCATCTCCTATACTATGAAATTAAAGGTTTTAACAAATTACTTTTTAATGCCAATAAAAATAATAAAATAATATAAATCCTTCCCCAAATATCTACATTTTCAGTCACTCAATTTTAGCATGTATCCATGTATCATAAATACATATACATAAATACATGTGATTGGATAGACTACCAGCATTACTTTGTTATCAATAGAAGTAAAACTTTATTGTTGTTTATTGTTTTTATTTGTATAATATTTAGGCACCTTGAATATAGACATAATTGTAGTTGGATATCAGTTATATAAAGAACACCTTCTTTACCAGTGCAACATTCTCACCACCAAAGCCACCCACCTCCCATCTCTACCTTCACCAGCTTGTATTTGAGACAGGCTTTCTACTTCTCTTTCTTATTGGCATTGTTATGCTAGTTGTCAGTACAGTTATTTCTCTAATAGCACTCAACACTTTTTTTTTTTGTGAGCTTCTTATTGTGAGTCGGTCCTTCTGGTCTTCTTCTCTATTGTCTCTGGGCATTATTACAATAATGTATTTTATTTTTCTTAAAACCCATTGATGAGTGAGACTGTTTTGTGTCTATTTATCTCTCTCTCTCTGACTAATTTCACTTAGCATAATAGATTCCATGTACATCCATGTACAGGAGAATTTCATGACTTCATCTGTCCTGACAGCTGCATAGTATTCCATTGTGTATATGTACCACAGTTTCTTTAGCCATTCATCTGTTGAAGGGCATCTTGGTTGTTTCCAGAGTCTTGCTATGGTAAATAGTGCTGCAATGAATATAGGTATGAGGAAGGCATTTTTGTATTGTGTTTTTCTGATCCTGAGGTATATTCCTAGAAGTGGTATAGCTGGATCATACAGGAATTCAATTTCCAGTTTTTTGAGGAATATCTGCATATTTTTCCAGAAAGGCTAGACCACCAGCAGAGAATATGTGTTCTTTTTTCCCACAACCTCGACAGCATTGATTGTTTTTGTTCTTTGTGACGTGTGCCAGTCTCTGTGGTGTGAGATGGTACCTCATTGTTTTGATTTGTATCTCCCTGATGATTAGGGATGTGGAACATTTTTTCATGTGCCTTTTGGCCATTTGTATTTCTTCTTTGAGGAAGTGTCTATTCATTTCTTCTCCCCATTTTTTTGATGGGGTTATATGTTTTTCTTTATTAAGTTCTGTCAGCATTTTGTATATTTTTGATATTAGTCCCTTATCTGATTGGTATTGGGTGAATAGTTTCTTCCATTCTGTGGGTGGCTTTTGTATCTTAGGTACTATTTCCTTTGAGATGCGGAATCTTCTCAGCTTAATATAGTCCCATCTGTTTATCTCTTCTTCCACTTGTTTGGAGAGTACTGTTTCCTCCTTGAAGATGCCTTTAGTCTCAGTGTCATATAATGTTTTACCTACGTGTTGTTCTTTAATCCATTTGGATTTGATCTTTGTGCACGGTGTTAGGGGTCTGAGTTTGCTTTTTTGCAAATGGCTAACCAGTTGTACCAGCACCAATTGTTGAAGAGGTTTTCCTTGCTCCATTTTGGATTTCTTGCCTCTTTATAAAAGATCAGTTGATTGTATGTCTGGGGAACATTTTCTGAATACTTAAGTCTATTCCACTTATCTGAGGATATGTCTTTATTCCAATACCATGATGTTTTGATAACTATTGCTTTGTAGTACTGTTTATAATTGGGGAAAGTAATGCCTCTCATATTATTTTTCCCAAGTGTTGCTTTAGCTATTAGTGGTTGTTTATTGTTCCAAATAAATTTCAGAAGTGTTTAATCCACTTCTTTAAAAAATGTCATGGATATCTTTAGAGAGATCACATTAAATCTGTACAATGCATTTCTTACCCCTTTATCAAATATTAATTGCTGTATGTCTGGGGACCATTCTCTGAATACTCAAGTCTATTCCACTGATCTGAGAGTCTGTCTTTATTCTAATACCATGCTGTTTTAATGGCAATAGCTTTGTAATAAGATTAAAGTTGGGGAAGGCGATGCCTCCCATCTTTCTTTTTTCAATCATTGCTCTAGCTCTTTGGGGGTGTTTATTGCTCCAAATGAATTTTAGGAGTGTTTTATCCTTTTCTTTGAAAAATGTCATAGGTATCCTTAGAGGGATTGCATTAAATCTGTACAAAGCTTTGGAAAGTATTGTCATTTTTTTTGTTTGTTTGTTTTTTGTTTTGGGGCCACACCCGGCAGTGCTCAGGGGTTACTCCTGGCTATCTGCTCAGAAATAGCTCCTGGCAGACACGGGGGACCATATGGGACACTGGGATTCGAACCAACCACCTTTGGTCCTGGATTGGCTGCTTGCAAGGCAAACACCGCTGTGCTATCTCTCCAGGCCCAAGTATTGTCATTTTAATGATGCTAATCCTACCAATCCATGAGCAAAATATGTGTCTCCATTTCCTTGTGTCCTCTTTTATTTCTTGAGCAGGATTTTGTAGTTTTCTTTGTATAGGCACTTAACTTCTTTAGTTAAGTTAACTTCAAGGTCAACTTATGAATTTATGTAACACTAATGTAAATGGAATTGTTTTTTTAATATTCACTTCTTTATCATATTGGTGTATAAGAAAGCCATTGATTTTTGCATATTAATAAACAAATTACTTTTAATACAAAATTCAACTCTCAGAAAACATTACTATCTATTTAAAACCATTTCTAAGTAAAGTAATCCTCCATTAGTGCACCAATAGAATCTGCAACTGCTTATCTTGTGTACAGTTTCTAAAGAGGACATTTGTATAGAAGTAATGAAAAATGCATATAAGATATATGAACAAGTACTCAAAATAGTTTTAGCAATGTCAGAATGATTCTGGCCAAGCTTCACTTGCAATCATGAATCCAATCAGAAAAAAATAAAGGCTATTCTCCCACTTATTTCAAATGACGCCTGAATTGGGCTTCTTGCATAATCACAGCTTGAGTAACAGCTATGCATTCACTGAAAGTTGAAGGCTAAGATTTATAACTGAACGTTCCCACTTATTAGCTAGGTGATTTAAGGTAAGCCACTCTTTCCTCAGAGTCTGTTTCCTAATTGAAACGTTGGGGTGATAAAACCACTGAACTTTTCCACCTTTCCAGTGATTAGGATGAAAGTAAAACTGATCCAGAGAAATGGTAGACAGGGGTCAATGGATTTGTCTCAGATGTAGTTGCCCCAGTAGGTTCTTTGACATCAAATATGGTTCCTTGACCACCACCACGAGTTAGTCTTGGTATAGAGCCAGTAGTAAGCTCTGAGCTTTGCCAAATGTGCCCCTCCCTCAAAAAAATAAAACTAAAAATGTATGTGAGTGTCCACAAATTAAATCAAATAGCCTTCCATAAAAGCACTTTATATAGAATAAGTAGGAAGTAACATGAAAATCAAGTATAGGACATTTGAGCAGCAAGGGAGATGGAATAAAAGACTTGTATGCATCTGATTCATTTGCAAATACTCTGTTCTAGTTAGTAAATTAGAATGTTATTGTGAAAATTTTGATTTCCAGGTAATCTGTAAAAGAAGAAGAGCAGGCAAGTGGAGTCCAAATGTACCTATGGCAGGGGTCTCTTTTTCCCTACTCCATCTTGTCTGCCTAACTTCAGTCTAGTTATTGATTTCCAATTGTCATACCAAACATAAAACTCCTTTTCTTAATCATTTGTACTATTTACATGATAGTTCTGCTAAGATAAAATCTATTTGCAATTTAAAAAGAGAATGAGATCCAAACTATAATAACCAAACTTTAAGATTTTCCTGGTAAGGAGGTGGACTGGGGGTTAGGAGAGAAAATAGGGACTGGTGATGAGATCTGTGTTGAAAATATTTTTACCTGAAACTACTTAACTATGAATAGCTTTGTAAACCATAATGACTACATTTTTTAAAAAATTAAAAAACAGAAATACAAGAAAGTGTTGAGAGAAAGATGGGATTGTTGGAGGGAAATGTACATTCTAATTTAAATGTGATGTTAAAACACTGTAAGACTGAAGTGTTGCCACTAAAATATAGTAAACCTTGGGAAAATATATTCGAAAGAAAAACAATTTACCAACATATAATGCTGTAAAATCATTTACAATGTTCTAAAAATAGAATATTCTGTAAGATTATTTGATGTTGAGAAACAGGAAAAGAGAAAGGAGTCTTAAGCATAAAATGCAAAGATTAACTATTAAAGTATTTGGACCCCACGGTCCTTGCATTGAACTACTGAGCCCTAGTAGGGCTCCACTTGTGAGCACTACTTCCCAACTCTGCAAAAAGAAAAACTGCTTTTACAGTAGGTCAAATTAGACATTATAAAGGTCAATGCTAATTCTTGAGCTGGATCTGGAAAGAGGACAGACTCTTTCGAAGATAATGTTGAGAAAACAATTTCTCTCAACAAGAAGAATAGTAGATAAAAAGGAGTATTTCAAAATAAGCCAGCTTATTCATAAAGATATTTTGTGAACCATTTTGTAGTAGTGAAACAAAACCTGGTTATGCTTGTTATGTATATTATGTGTATATGTTTAATGTTTGGGTGAACACAGGGAAAGTTTTGGAAAACGTTATATTGATAACATGTGGCAAAAGTAAGAAAATGGGAAGGGTAAAATCTCTCTATAGAAATATATGAAATCATTATGCTGAGTGAGGAATTACAATCCTATTTTCTTAAACTGTGATAGGTTATTTATAAAATTGTTATCAAAGAGCCGGAATGGTGGCTGAGCATGCTGTAGGGCATTTGCCTTGAGAGTGGCTGACCTTGGACGGACCGCGGTTCAATCCCCTGATGTCCCATGTGGTCCCCCAAGCCAGGAGCGATTTCTGAGTGCAGAGCCAGGAATAACCCTGAACTTCACCGGGTGTGGCCCCAAAACTAAAAACAACAAAAAAGTATTGTTATAAAAAATCCACACTATGTCAGCCCAGAAATGCTTTAAAAATTAGGTTTACTGTAGAAAAGTTATTACTCCATTTCTGTTTGTAATTCACTTCTATTTTCAGTACATCATGATCTAAAAAGCTAATTAATACAATATGAATCCTCTTGGATTTTTGGAGGTATGTTTTGTGGCCCAGCATGTGGTCTATTTTGGAGAATGTCCTATGCACATTTGGAGAAGAATGTGAATTTGGCTGTTGAGGGACTTAAACCTCTTTATACTTCTACAAACCCTCTCTCTTCTCTTTTTCCCTTCAGAGTTTTAGCCTGATTGGTCATCAAGAGATTACAGAGTGGTGCTAAAGTTTCCCATTACTATTGCATTGTTATTGATGTCTTAATTCAAGTCTACATGCAC
Source organism: Suncus etruscus (assembly GCF_024139225.1). Lineage (NCBI taxonomy): Eukaryota > Metazoa > Chordata > Mammalia > Eulipotyphla > Soricidae > Suncus > Suncus etruscus. The sequence continues at coordinate 54,305,625 of NC_064851.1, forward strand.
TTGTTTTAAGGATTTTTCTGGTCTCCATTTGGGTGCATATATGTTTAGGAGTGTGACTTTTCCCCTGAGCTACATGATTATTATAAAATGACCCTTTCTATCTCATAACCTTTTGGGGGGGGGCACACCCACTGATACTCAGGGGTTACTCCTGGCTATGAGCTCAGAAATCGCTCCTGGCTTGGGGAACCATATAGGACGCTGGGGATCTAACGGAGTTCCGTCCTGGGTCAGCGGCATGCAAGTCAACGCCCTACCATTGTGCTATCACTCCACCCCTATCTCATAACCTGTTAAAGCCTGAAGTAAAATTCCTGAGCTGTTGTTTATTTACAAAGCTGTGGATTGTTTCTTCAAACCTGAATGAGAGTCTGGTTGGGTATTCTTGAGTTAGAAGTAAGCTTAGGTGTGGCCTCAAAATAAAAGCTAAAAACTAGTTTCAAATCTCTGGCTATATTCAACAAATAAAAGCACTCAAAAATTTTTTGGCAAATTTTATTTTTTTCAAGTTCTGCCCACAGTGTACAGGAAAAGATAAAACAAATCTGTGATTTAGGAATGGTATTGTTTCTAAGGGCTAGAGTGTTTTCAAGGCACCAATTTCTCCCTTTCCCATAAAAAAATGAAATAGAAGTCCTATAATTTTTTAACAAATATATGAATAATTTGCTTTAAAACAACTCATCTGTTGGGCCAGAGTGATAGCACAGCAGTAGGGCAGATCCAGGATGGACCTGGGTTTGATTCCTGGTGTCCCATATGGTCCCCTCACCAGGAGCAATTTCTGAGCGCATAGCCAGGAGTAACCCCTGAGAGTCACCAGGTGTGGCCCAAAAATAAAAATTAAAAAAAAAAAGCAACTCACCTTCATTTTCTTTTTTGTTTAGTTTCTGCACTTCCTAAAAAACAGAAAAGCTAAAATGTTTCATTTCAGATATACTATGCTGGCACTAAAGTTAACTACAGTTTGTTGGGCTTTATTTTTAGCTATGATTTCCACTAAACTTTATAAAAGCTAGATAAAGTGCAATCACTTAATTTTTTCCGAGTTAACTCTAATTTCTAAACTAGGCCATGCTACAGAAAAGAAAAATAAATGTATGTATGTAAATGCTAGTTAAAGTTTCCCTCAAATTGTGTTTTATAGCACACAAAGTCCCAGAATGAGTCTGTCCTTTCCCAGGTTTAAAATTGGTGGGGGGCACTGTCGTATTCAAACAAAGCTATTCAAACAAAGCACAACCTCACTTATGTCCCATGACATCCCCACCCTCATCCCAACTAAGATTACAGAGCTTTAAAAAAATTGATAGGGATTCTTTTATATATAATTAAAAGCATACCATTGGGTATTTCTTAAATTCCTCAATTTCTGTTATATTTTTTGTATAAGAAGTTTCTTTCTGATTGATAATATTTCCATCTTTTTATCATTCTTCTTCAGACAGAACACTTAAAATACTTTAGAAAACAAATCTTCATGTGTGGCAACTTCTGGATAAAAGTTCTTCCATTTGGATTGCACTGGCTAATACAAAGAAAAAACATTTACTATGTATAATGCCTTTAGGGATTTTTCTTGACCAGTGTTTCTCAACTTTAGCTCTATTAAAATGTTGGACTGGGTAATCTTTTATTATAGGATAAACTCTGTTCATGAATACTGTTTACTAGCAGTATTTACCCATTATGCTAATATAAGACCTCTGTTCCCTCCACCGCCAGCAATTGTGACAACCACAATTTTTTCCATGTTTCCAAGTGCCCTTAGAGAGGCAAAAATAATCCCCAGTTAAGTACAACTCACTGTTCTAGACACTGTTACATAGATTATATTGTATTTATCTTTTACAGCAAAAGCTAGGAGAGTTTGCACCCTTTCCCAAAGTCCATTATTTTCTCAACTGGAATACAATTCCTAGTCGATATAATTCCACAATTCAGTAGGATCAACATTTCCTAAAACACAGATATTATTCTGCATGTCACTCTTAATACTTTCTGTATATTTAAATCTTACCTTTGTTTTAGAATGTGCTCTTAAAGGCTACCAACTCCCAGCTACCTCTTTCAACAAATAAATCATAGTTGATGGGCATGTTTTATCCAGCATTTTCCTCTTTACTTTAAAATTTTTCTAACATCTAACCTATCTTCTTTCTTTTTTCTAGGGCCAAATCTTTTATACTTGCCTTCTTATCTTTGCTTATTCCTTCCCTCTGACAATGCTTCTTTAAATTATCCTTATTATAAAACGTTCAGTTCCTTAGATTCCTTTTCTAACATTAATTTAAACATCATAACTTAAAAAGTTATTCATAAAACTTTTAGTCAGTCAATGTTTTATTTATAAGATCAAATGCCATATTCCCACCAAGTCATCTCTACTTCCTCTCTATTTCCCTTGCAGTATTCAGAAGCCAATGTTTGTAATGCTGGAACTTCTGTACTACAAACAAGGGCCCTATCTATTTTAATGATATATTTTCTAAATATGTCTAGCACAGTAAGTTTAAAGTTATAGGTAATCAAAATTCATTTTAAAAAATCAAACATTTTCCTAAATAAGGTTGAAAATGTCAGAAAATATAATAATATTGGGGGCCATGCATATGACAGAACTAGGTTCAATCCCTGGCATCCCATATGGTCCCCCAAGCCTGCCAGAAGTAATTTCTGAATGCAGATCCAAGAGTAATATCTGAGCACCCACCCTGAGGTATGGGCCCTAAATAAACAAACAAAAAAGCAATAAACATTCTTTTTTTTAGCTTTTTGAATTTAGATGTTTAAATTAAAGTCTATGAAAAACAACCTGTGGGCAATTTGAACCTCTTTCACTTAAAAGTGTTTTTCACAATTGCAATAAAATATAACTCAAAGGCAAAAATCTGCAGGTTTGTTTATAAAACTTTAAAATGATAAGAATCAGACACCAAATTCAAATGGTAATAGATAGGTGATAAGTATTTGGCAAGCAGTATTTTTTAACAGAAACTTTACCTTTCTCAATCCTGACCATAATGCCATGAATGTCTTTTAAAACAAGAATATTTTTAAAATGGAATTCTTTTTTTTTTTTTTTACCAAATTTTTTAAGCCAGTAAGGAAAAAGCACCAACGGATTTCACAATTATTTTACAGAAACTTTTACACCCTAACTCCTATCTATAATGCCAGGAGTGTCTTTATAAAATTATAATATCTTTAAAATTAAATTTTTGTTTAAGCAGATTTTTTAAGTCAGTAAGAAAAAATAAATGCCAACAGGTTCCAAAGAATGTTATGTGCAACAAAGCAGTCACATTGGGGTTAAGGAAAATGGCTCTAATAGCAAAAGCATTTACTTTATTTACATACAGGAACTCCCAATTCTATTCCAGGTTTTTACTGGAATATAAAACCAACCACAAAGCATCAATATAAAGAAGTTATATTGAATTACTAGAAATAAGTAAATGAATTATTTTAAGAAAATGAACTTTAAAACAAAAACACATTTTAGGTCATTATAAGAGCTTTTATAAACTCTGTTGGTTTAAAAGTTTTAGCAATACTGATAAAGTTTTAACTAACAATCAGACTGAAAAACTTTTACAATACTCAGAAAGAAAAAACAAATAATTTTACTGTGTATTTGTTCAGAGTTCTAGTCTACAACCATATATATTTTTATTTAGATTAAATAAAATACATTACTATTCATCTTATTTTTTCAAATATATTTTAAAGTAAGTTTTAAACATTAGTGTACTTCACCACAACCAAATGGGATTTCTTGATATAAAAGATTCCCTCGGTGTTCAAAAATCAACATTTGTATCTATAATATTCATCAGAGACCTCTGGAGGTAGGATGATTTAACAAGAAGAATTTGGGCAGCACTAATTCATGATCTCACTAAAATCTACATTAATACTGATTCAAAAGAAAATCACGCCTGAGAACCTGTTGAACAGGATGCAGGGAAGGTCTAGGTATCCTTGCCAGAAGATGAACTTCACCCTGGAGCAACAATAAACAGTCAAGGATACAAGGTTAAGGTTTCCAACCCCCTGTGGAAATATAAATGAATTGGAACAACAACCAACTGTGAGGGTGAAAGTGCAAGGGAATATGGAACTTTGCCCTGGGAAATGGGTAAAGATGGTGGTTGAGGAGGTGTCTAACTTCTTCATGATTCTATTATCATGACAGAAGAACTCAAGAAGAAAATGTAAGATACAAAGGGGTCAAAATCAGCGATTAGCATCATCTGTTGTCCTGTAACCTTGTTTGGAGATGCCATTTCTGATCTCTCAGAAACAGAAGAAAATCACAAGGAAAAGTTCCCAAGGTGAGCCCCACCTATTCTAAGCTGAGCAACAAGTAGAAGGGGCTGGTGAATTGTTGCTTAAGCCTTGCCAGAGAGAACCTGCTCTTCCAATGCCACATCTGACTGCTAGCACATGCCTGAAGTCAGAAAAGATAAGGAAAATTCTGGTTCACAGCTAGGTTGCAGCAAGTCTATTGGCCCTGCTAAAAATTACAGTATAGTGCCATCAGTCGCTTGCCAAGACTATGGACTCTTGCACTAGAGTTGCAGCCAAGTACTGGGACATTCCAGTATAATAGATTTCCTCTGGTCATCTAGATAAACAAACTCAGTCTCAATCTTTGGTATTCACAAGTGTGACTGCCAAGTTTATTTAAACAAACCTTTACCCTTAGTCTTCATGTAGCACCAGGTACAAACAAGCAGAACAATTCACCTCCACTGACAGGTAGAGACAAAGGTCTGAGAAAGATCCCAAGTACATTAGAACTTTCTAAAGTACTTGATGGAGACTTCAAAACAACATTCTCAGGGATGGTGTGAAAAATGAGGGGGAAAGGAGAGACCTTCAACAAGAATAGAAACAGTATGAAAGTATGAGAATATGAGAGAATTTGAAAGAGAGTCTTGATCTGAGGAAAAGAACAGAAGGAGGAGGAGGAGGAGGAGGAGGAGGAGGAGGAGGAGGAGGAGGAGGAGGAGGGGAACAGGAGGAGGAGGAGAAACAAGAAGAAAAAGAAGACGAAGAAGAAGGAGAAGGAGGAGGTGGAGAGGAGGAGATGGTGGAGGAGGAGGAGGTGGAGAGAAGGAGGAGGTGGAGGTGGAGGAGGAGGAGGAGGAGGAGGAGAAGGTGGAGAGGAGGAGGAGGAGGAGGAGGTGAAGGAGGAGGAGGAGGTGGAGAGGAAGAGGAGGTGGAGGAGGAGGAGAAGCAGGAGGAGGAGGTGGAGAGGAGGAGAAGGTGGAGGAGGAGGAGGAGGTGGAGGAGGAGGAGGAGGAGGAGGAAGAGCAGGTGGAAGAGGAGAAGGAGGAGGAGGAAGTGGAGGAGAAGGAGGAGGAGGAAGTGGAGGAGAAGGAGGAGGAAGAGAAGGAGGAGGAGGTGGAGGAGGAGGAGGAAGAGAAGGAGGTGGAGAGGAGGAGGAGGTGGAGGAGGAGAAGGAGGAGGAGGAGGTGAAGAGGAGGAGGATGTTTAAAAAAGAAAAACTTTATTGATTCATTGATTGGTTCATTGGTTTGGGGGGCACACGTGGCGGTGTTCAGGGGTTACTCCTGGTTCTGCACTCAGAAATCGCTCCTGGCAGGCTGGGGGACCACATGGGATGCCGGGATTCGAACCAGTTTCTCTCTGGTCTGCCGCATGCAAGGCAAACACCCCATTGCTGCGCTATCTCTCCAGCCCCTTTAATCCTGGTTTTCTTGGTAGTACTGTAGTCCTGATAGTCCTGTAATCCTGAAGACACTCTAATTAGGTAAGTAGCTTCATTCTCAAATAGGGATACTATACCCAAGAGTATAGTTTTATCCCAATTCTCCAGTCGTAGCCTTACTTAATCTTTTCAACACTAGAAAGTTCATACAATACATTTAGGATCACCAGGCTCTACTTCTGATGCCCCCTCCCTTTTTTTGCTTGTTCCTCTCTCTTCACAAATAGTGTTAAACTACTGTATCTCTACCAGTCTTCCCACACCACACTCTTATAGCAACACTCTCAATTAATCTAAACAAGACAGTGATTGTGAAAGTCAGGACAGAGCACTTCAACTAAAACAAGCATGGTAATAATTGCATTTATCAGCTGACTAGGAAAAAGAGTAGGTTAGTAGCTGACTGTATTTCCATGAAAAATGCACCAGATTTACTAAAAAGACTCTGGAGTCTAACCAAAATGGACATATTATATTGAACAAGGAGTGATATGAATTTGCACTTATTAATCTCTGTGATAGATTCTATTTAGAGAAATCAGATTCAGAATCTCCATTATCTTTTATGTTCCCCTTCATTTTTTTCAGCATAAGAGACAAGCCAGAAAAGCTTCCTTGTGTCAGAACAGGCATTTTATCAAGATTTTATCAAAGCACTTTGGAATGCCTGTTCCAACCTGGGTTTCTCTGATAAACTAGCCTGAGAGAAAGGTTTGAGTAATTATAGTTTATTTGAGAATGGAGATTTAGCAGACAAAGTTAAAAAAAAAAAGAGGTGAAGAAAAACAAAAAAATATGGTCAATTCATCAGGAACTGGAGTTGAGTTCTGCCGGAACCTCTGAGAAACCCTGTGTAGTACATCCAAGAATTCCCCAATTAGAAGATGAAAGAAAGAAGCATTTACCCTTTATTCCCACAAGTGTTAACAAGTGTGGGCTATCAAATCATACATTCAATAGAGCCCAGAGGCCTAGAAAAACCTCAGTACCTCAATTTTGATAAAGAATATGTGAAGCTTTTTCTGGAAGAATTTGAGTATACCTGGGAAGAGTTTAAACCCAGCAAAGTATTCCTTCTTCCCATAGAAGAGAAACTATTGAAGCTGTGTTCTCTGCTTGGACTTCAGTAAGGAAAATGCTGATTAGTGTGCTAAAGCTGTGGTGCTGTGGTACTTCTGGTCAAACTAGCCGAACTTTCAGACAGAGAATGGGACTCTAGAGCAGCCTTGGCTCACTGAAGCTGCTCTGGTTTTGTTGCTAGATGCTGCCTTCTACATGAGAGAAACCTCACAATTAGGGGAGAAATTCATACTTAAGTCTACTTCACCAAAACACTAAAAAAAATGTAGGTGGGTTCAAGAGGAAAAGGAAAAAGGTTGACAGTTCAGGTCAGTTGTTTTGAGTTGCACCTTTCTGTTTGTTTTTTTTTTTTTTCACCAAAAATCCATTCAGCTACAGCTGCTTATACATGTGCTTTGTGGGCCTTATGGGGTTTCAGTTTAGAGTGGAAGGTTTTCTTCTGTTGCTGGACAGAAAAGACATAAAGTCTGTAACAGGGTTGAAAACCTGTTCTCTTTCCTGATTTCTAGACAGTCTCATGCTTTGTCTAATTCCACCAACTCAGCTCTTTCCATATCTCCTAAAGATGTTTCTCTTCTCCTTGGATAAGCCAGGCCCTGCCCTGTCCACCAACATTAACCCCAGACTGAAACTGTATTGAAGGTAGCAGTCTTAATCCCTGCTGTCACTAGAGCTCTTTAGTTGCTTGAGTCAGAAGAGATTAGAGGAGTGCTCCTCGTGGGGGAAGAGGTATAGAGCCTTCCCCTATCCCCATCCACAGTCTTGCAGATATGCTCTTATCTTTGTTTACTTCCATAACTACACTTGAAAGCAAGTAAGTGCCCATAAGCATTTCCTTCCTGGGAAGCTGTCCTGTTTTGAAAAGTGTAAAGTGTGCGGTCCATCAGGAAGGTCTGTATGTGACCAGAGCTACATGTTTCTTATCAGTCTTTAACATTTTCGTGGCCACGGTCATTTTATTTCACATTTAGAAGTGACCTAAACGTCTATGTCTATATTTGTGGACTGGGCTTATCTGCATTTCTGGCTGAATGTCTTTAGTCATTTGTTATCTGCGCATCTGAAGGTGAAAACCAGAAGAGAGACTGGTTTTAGGCTGTGGTACCTCATAGAACTATTCTTATCCTTGACCCAGTGTTTTACATTTACAGCTCGTTAGAAAAGATATTATACATTTGCAGTTATTCTAAATGGTTTTCTTCATAATGACTATCTTTGTAAATATGTAATGCAAATCCCATCTGAATAACTAGCATCTTGTGATGTTTTTCCTTTTTTTTTTTTTTTTTTTGTGCTGTGTGACCTGTTGAGGTCTGCCTTTCCTGTTGTACTCCTACATTTGGTGTTGTATTGCTGTTATAATTTGGTGTTGTATCTAGAGACATTTGGTGTTGTATCTTTCCCCACTTTTTTCTCCCTCTGGTGCCAGGAATGAAATCCAAGTTCTCACTGACACACACAGTGCAAATATTGTGTCATGGGGCTGTATTCCTGTCCCCCCCACCTTGTTTCTCTTTTTCCAGTATTCTTTGACTTAGGTTTATACATGTAAATTCAAAGTTAGTTTATCTTCTTTAATTGAAAACACAGTATGTGGGTTGGAAAGTATAAGGAATGGTTTTACACAAAAGTGGTTTCCATCAGTTTATACTCCAGCTGTGTCTGTTCTACAAATGAAGGGAATGGAGAATGACTCCTGGTGGGGACAGCCTCATCCTGATTCCCAGCTTGTTTGAATAAATATGCTCTTATGCTGAAAAAAATATTTGAACATGTCAAAACCTGTGAAAAAGCCATTATGCTATAGGCAAGAAATGGAACTAAGTGAAATTGCAAAAGCATACTAAAAATCAGTGATTCTTTTTGGGGGAGTGGAGGGTAGAAGGCACTACTGGTAGCATTCAGGGCTTATTTACTGATTCTGTGCTCAGGGATTGTGCCTTTATGGTCCTAGGAGAAGTTTTGCTTAGTTGTGGTTGTTAAGGTCAGTCTTCTGTAATTAGATATCTTGTTTTTTGCACAGATTTTGGAACAGTATCTCTTGATTTTATCTCACTGTTAGGTGGTGAGGTAGGGCAACCTGCCTTTCGATCGAATTGTTGTTTCCTCATCATCAGGGTGTCATTTGAACCTACCCTGAAGCAAGTTGGTGCCAGAGTGATATTAGGGCTTCCCCTGGAAGGAGTTATATTCCTAGTGCTGATGCAGGAAATTGTGCCATTTCTAATGTTGGAATCCTGGGTTTGGGATGGACAGTCGGTATCTGGTTGATTGAGGCCTAAGTAAAATGTCCATGACTAATGTTGAGGTGAGGGTGGGAGGTACCTATGCACTATGAAATTTATGGTAAAATTTATGGTAAGAACTTCTTTTTATACATAAGATTTCCCCATTTTAGTGTGCCTATGCAAAAAAAAAAAACCACCAACAAAACAAAACAAAACAAAAAAAACAATGCCGTATTATATTACTGGTGCTTTTGGGGTTAAAAATAACAAGCTATACAGTCTCTATGCCTTGATTTTGGCCTGAACTCATATACCAGGCAAGACTTTTCTATTAAAATTTTCCACTAAGCAGATAAAAAAAAAACGGAAATAAAAAGGGATGGGAGAGGCTATCTCTACATATGGAGATAAACACTAAGAGTTATAAGTATTTTTTGTTGTTGTTTTCGTTTTTGGGTCACACCCGGCAGTGCTCAGGAGTTACTCCTGGCTCTATGCTCAGAAATCGCTCCTGGTAGGCTCGGGGGATTATATTGGATGCCTGGGTTCAAACCACCGTCCTTCTGCATGCAAGGCAAACGCTCTACCTCCATGATATCTCTCCTGCCCCAAGAGTTATAAGTATTAACAAAATGTGTCTATAGAAACATACAAAGAAAATATAGATATCCCCTTTAAGTCTTTTGAGATAGTCTGACGGGGGATAAAATTTAGGGCACATTTTCATCCCATTTTGTGGGGTTTGTTGTTGTTGTTGTTGTTGTTGTTGTTTGGTTTTTGGGCCACACCCGGCAGTGCTCAGGGTTTACTCCTGGCTATCTGCTCAGAAATAGCTCCTGGCAGGCACGGGGAACCATATGGGACGCCGGGATTGGAACCAACCATCGTAGGTCCTGGATTGGCTACTTGCAAGGCAAACATCGCTGTGCTATCTCTCCGGTTTTGCCGAAACTAAGAAATGGTTTGTAGCAGTCAGGGATCATGTAGTGTCCTTGAGCTGGAGGGGTCCCTTTAACGCTGAATCTGGTAGCAAGCAAATGAAAGGAGGTGGGAGAAAAAGGGCCACATAGAATGCAGCAGCAGGGCCCCTAGCTGCAGTTTCTTTCTGGGACAAGAGATGGGGGACATGGGAGGGTGTCCTTTTGCTTTGGGAGCCGGGTGACAGCTTATTGGGGCAGGGGGATGGGATGGCCTTGGTTCCTAAGGAGTTAAGACTGAGAGTAAAGAGGGTTAAATAGGTAGAGATAGCGGATCAGGATTGAGGTAGTGAGAAGATAAGAGGGATTTTGTAAGGTGGTGAATGGGGGGGGGGGGTAAATATATAACAGAAATAATATACAATATAGGGAGAGTTTATGTACAATACAGATTAGACAAACTTAGAGGAGTCCACCACATATCCCCTCACTCCCATTGGTAGACAGATATTGGAGATATATTTGTAGGTTGCAGTTGGGGGACTGATCCTTATGGGTTGGGTCAGAGCATTTTAAAAAATGAGGTAGGGGGGCGTAGAGATAGATGGAGGTAGGGAGTTTGCCTTTTATGCAGAAGGACAGAGGTTCAAATCCCGACATCCCATAGGGTCCCCTGAGACTGCCAGGAGCGATTTCTGAGCATAGAGCCAGGAATAAACCCTGAGCACTGCTGGGTGTGACCCAAAAACAAACAAACAAAACAAGACAAAAAATGAGGAAAAAGTTTTTCAATTTCTGTACTTCATCTATGGTGGGGTAAACTTTGCTAAGTAGAGCTTTTGGGGTTAGATTATGCATGGAGCATTTTAGGATAAACATACTTTTCATATCAAGAGTATTAAGCAATATGGTAGTGAGTACTATGAGAAGAGTCTATCTTATGTAATATTGTCTGCTGTGTCTCATGCATCCTTAACTTTCTGGAAACTGACAGAGTGGGCGTTATGCTAAAATAGTAATATGGTTTGCGTTGAAAGAAAAGAGAGAAAGAAAAGAGAAAAAAAAGATGGAAAAAAGATAATTGGGGCCGGGCGGTGGCGCTAAAGGTTAGGTGCCTGCCTTGCCTGCGCTAGCCTTGGACGGACTGCGGTTCGATCCCCCGGTGTCCCATATGGTCCCCCAAGCCAGGAGCAACTTCTGAGCGCATAGCCAGGAGTAACCCCTGAGCGTTACTGGGTGTGCCCCCCCCCAAAAAAGATAATAATTTGCAAAAACATACTCAATGAATGGGGCCTATAACAGAAGTCTATGGTGTGCAGTTGCCTATTTCAGTGATCTCTATGGGCATTAAGCATTAGATCATAAAAGCTGATGTAATCAAAAGGAAATGTTTCAATTGCAGTATTTTGTCAAGACATTGTCATACTTGAGCACTGTATTTGGAGTCTTATATGATAGAGCACTGAAATGCAAAAATAAAAGTAACCAACCTATATCTATCTTCAAGAACCTTTGTGGACATAGAAGTTGAAGAGTTATTTTATACATAATAAAAAGAAAGCACTAAAACATACTGATAGTGAGCTCTGCAGTGCGAGTCTCTGCTTCCATTTGCATTTGCACCTGTTTTTGTGGATAAAAACATTAAAACATTATTATAGGTCTCTGTAATGAGATTGATTGAACACCTGTTCAATCTAAACACTTGTTTCCATTGTTGGCAGTTTCTTTGTAGTGTAAAAGAGGGTATAGGCTTTGCATTTCTCTTCTTCCACTTGATTTGTTTTCTTCTCCTTGCTATACCCTGGCACCTACGTGTTTGGAGTATCTACCCTTTTACCCATTGTATACCTTTGTGGGGTTATTCTAAATACCACATGTAAGTGATATTATTCTGTATTTTCCTTCTTCTTCTTCTGATTTACTTAATTTAACATAATATTTTCTAGTTCCATCCTTGTTGCTCAAATTGTATGATTGTATCATTTATTACTGCTATGTAGTATTTCATTGTTTGTACATACTACATGGAGGTAGGCAGAATTGCCTATCCTGACTCAGAGATCTCAGCCTCCAAAATGGCAAACCTGGAGTTTGAGGCGGTTAATCTCTGCAGAGATTAATGGGAAAGTGATTGTTGCAAGTCAGCCCCTGATGGGGTTGACTGATGGAGAGATGGAGGATGAGGCCTTTCTCCTCCAGCTCGGACCACGCCTCTGTTACCCTGTTTAGCCGGCGGTTCTGAGGTGAAAGCGGCGGAAGAAAGCCAACAGGCAGTCAGGCTTCCGAGGAAAACAGCTCTTTATTCCGTGAAGAGGCCGAAGCCAAAAGGCCCCAGAATAGGCCCCAGGAAAAAAAGCCCTTCCCCTTTCACAGACCCTTGTTTTATACCCCAGAATCAGGTACCACCCAATGGTGGAAGCAGAATCAGGTGCCACCCTAGGGTGGGAGCAGAATGCCAGGTTACACCCTAGGGTAGGGCACAATCACCAATCAGGGTAGGGTCAGTAACATAATAACACCATTGAAATGTTTACATACACAACAGTGATGAAGTTGGGTCATTGGAGTTGCAATTGTGAGTATGTGTGTGCAGCTTCTGTGGAGTTTCAGCAGGGTAGGAGACTTGTCCACCCATTTTGAAGTGCCCTGAATATTTTTAACAAGTAAAACCAGTCATTTTTATTTTTAAATACATTAACATAAAAGAATTTCATATATTTCGATAACAACGTAAGGAAAATTCCTTTTCGATGAAAATAAAAAGATTCTGCTTGCTGGTTTAACTAGTTAAAATAAGCTACATGCACAACCTAAAACATTTAGAAAGCAGATTTCTTTGTTTTATTTTGTGAAAAGAAAAGAAAAGAATTAGTTATAACTAAATCTGGTACCTACCTATATATAACATTGAGTGAGACAGATTCTATTATAGGAAGAATATCTTTTTTTAAATATATTTTTTATTTAAGTAACATGATCATAGTTGGGTTACAGTCATAACCAGAACACCCCCCTTCACCAGTGTAACATTACTCCCTCCACTCTTCCCATCCCCTACCTGTATTCGAGACAGGCATTCTACTATAGTTATTTGTTTTTAAGTTCAGTTAGTTGTATTTTTTTTCCTTAAAGGATAAGAGTAAAAAAAATATATAGTAAAGGTGTGGTAGTGGCAATCGCCGTTGTTTGCATAGGTCCAGAAAAATGGGAAAACGAAAAAAAATCCTTGACCTGATTACAAAAAGGCCTCACCCCAAAAGTTTATTGGCATAAGACCAACTCTGGGTTCCAGGCATACCAGTCCGTCCAACTCGAGTCAACTTTTTAACACTTTAGCTATTGTTGGTATCAGATTCTTATATTTAAAGACTCTGGATTTCCCTTAGCATCTATAACTCTTTTTGAACATCCTCATATAGTGACAATTTTGCCCACTGGATTTGTTATTTGATTGTTTGATTTTCCCCCTTTGAGATCTGTCTTAGAAGCAATACTGGTAGAAGAGTATCTCTATATAGATTTCATGTTTGAACCAAGTTACGGGGAATGTTGGACTTTATTCGTCGGCCCCCAGATGCACCAATAATATATTGTGGCATTGATTCTCTTTTGCATAGGCACATTAAACACGTTTTGTTGTTGTTGTTGTTGTTGTTGTTGTTTTTGATTTTGTGGCAAAATATTTTATTGTTGCCATCCCCCTGGTGGACATGGGGATTATGAGGGTTGGAGTCGGGCGAATCACAGCATCTTTTGAAACAGGGCGATAGCCTCATCCACCTTCCTGAGCTTGGCTTCTGTCTGCTGGAGCTTGGCTTCATCTGCCTTCTGCACTTCGAGGGGCACTTTCACAGGGTAGCCTAAGGCAGCACGGCGCTCCCGCAGAAGCAAGGCCTGCCGCTGTGCCTCACCACGCTTGGCCTGCAACTTGCAAACAAGTTCTTATCTAATAGAGAAGGGAACACATATTTGGTAATGTAATTAGGCCTTTTACCCTGAACATTGGCATAATGATTTGGCTTAGGCCTCAGAAGAATGGGCATCGCCCACACACATCTGAACAATGGATACCATCTGGAAACAACCACAATTGTCTATACATTACCAGGATCCAAGCCTCTACCAGGGAAGACTTACCACTGCTTTGGCATTGACTTACTCCAAAGAGTGTTCCCAACACCCAGACGACTCAGCAACAGTCTGCATGCAGGGCAGATCGCTCTGCATTTAATGGTATACTGAAACTAGAGGATGCTCCACATCAGCCTGACATCGATGAAAGGAAGAATATCTTTTAACTACACTTATCCCATCATGTTAAAAAAATTCAGTGGTATATATTGAGAATGTCAGAGTTTAAGTAATACAATTGCTTGCATGATTAGTTTTGTGTGTCTTGCTATCTAGCTCTGCATTTTCTGGTCAATTCAAAAAAATATTTTCCAAAAAACTTCTTAAAATTCATTGGGAAAAAATGCAAAGTAAGTAGTTTAAATAGCATATCAAAGTGTTGGACGATATTTTTCTTTTAGAATGATTTGATTTCTTTTAAGATTTCTTTTTTATTTTTTATTTTCTTTTCATGCCTTGCAAATGATAGATCACTGCTCCATGTGTGTGCATTTTGATTTTTTCTCTGTAAATCCTAATCTTTTCTGCCTATAATGGCATCCAACATATTAGATAGAGTAAGATTTACTTAATGGACTTAATTTAATTTAATTACCCCATAAAGACCCTATCCCAAAATATGATTATATTCTAATATACTAGGAATTGGCATTACAAATTTAAATATTGTTAAAGTGAAACACAATTTAGGGAGGAATACAACAGTTTCTATCAGAAATATTTTTTAGAATCCACATTCAGAAACCAAAATTGTTATTGCATATAACAATAGAAAAATGGAGAACGCAAAAAATACAAAAAGCTTTTAAAAATTGTATTATGTTCTGCACGGATTGATTTTCTGTTTAGATTTTGCTGATGTTTATGCAACCTGCCATTAATCATAACAATTTATGTTAATCTGTAATCTTTTCTGAAGACAAGAGTAATACACCATGAAATTTGCTTTAATCACATATTTACTTTCAAATTAATTAAAACTTATAAATACGTAATGGTTTTCCTACCAATAATAAATTTATTTTATACTAACTTTAAAATATGTTAGCATTTGTGAAAATTCTAAAAAAAAAGAAGATAACACTCAAATGAAGGCTAGAGATAATTATTTAAATGATTATAGGGCCAAAGATTCCAGGGAAAGGCACTTTCAGCAAGTAAGGCACTTTCCTTGTATGTGATCTACCTAAGTTCTAGCCTGGGTTGTCTACCCCAGCATGTTGGGAGTCATTTCTGACTTTCAAAGCTGGAAGTAATCTCTGGGCACCCCTTGGTATGGCCCAACAAAAATGAAACAGTAAAATATGATTCCTTGCTACACTTGCAGTCGTTGCTTATGAGGTTGTTTGTTTTGTTTTGTTTTGTTTTTGTCTTGAGGCCACATCTGACTATGCTCAGTGTTATATCTGGCTCTGAGTTCAGGAATCATTTTTGACAGTGCTCGGGGAACCATATGGGATGCTGGTATCAAATCCTGATTGACTTTATTCAATGTACTAACTCATCAGCCCTGTTATGTTTCTAAGGTGGCAATTTCCATTGTTTTGAGTTTTTTATTGGGTTAAAACAAATTAATGGCATTAGCAAAATCACTATCTAAAGAGAGAATGATAGAATTTTATAACACATATCTAGGGCAATGTTCAGACACCTACATCTCTAAATTCATAATCTAAATTCAAGCCACTCTGAAGTCCTTCTATCATCAAAGTTGGTCTTTTAGCTAGAATGAATATGAGGACTCCATCCAGCAAGCAGCTAAATATAGGGTCTGTGGACTCAGGCTAGATATCTGAGTTGGGAGACACAATATTGCAACAATAAGTATTCAGAAGAAAATTGAATAGATAAAATTACCTGGCAAGAATGAGTTGACCTAAAGGCCAATAGGAAGCACCAATATTATTCAGAAAGGGTGGAAAACTAATTTTCAACTGTTTATGCAGCCTAGCCCATATAGAAATAGTATTTGAAAACATGATGTAAGTAAATTGACAGAATTTTAAAATATATTTATGAACATGGTGAAATGTTTCATTTTTTTATATTAGTTTCTCAGGACTAAGTATCACAAACTAGAGAACTTAAAACAACAGAAATGTATTGTTCTCAGATTCTGGAGTCCCTGTATGCAAAGTCAGATTGTTGGCAGTGTCATATTCCCTTTTCAACCTCAAAGGAAAATCTGTTTTCCTCAATCTTGTTTCTGTGGTTTGCCAACAACCTTTGGTTTTCATTCCCTTTATTTTACTTATAAAATATTTATATAGTACATATAAAGTATTTCTTTAGAGGAAACACCTCCAATATTTCCTTTATCATGACATGGCATTTTCCCTGGCTGTCACTCTGTTTTCATAGAATTATCTCCTTGTAAGTATACTGTTCTATAAAATTAGAGGGACACACTCTTTCATAATGATTTCTACTTAGCTAATTAGATATACAGCGACCCTATTTGCAAGTAAGTTTATATTCCAAGGGGTTGGTGTTTTAGACATCGAGATCTTTGGGATGCAATACTAAACAAGAGACAACAGAAACAAAATGAAGTAGCTATGCTAAACCCTCATGCCAGTATATCACAACTTATTACTTAACCTTATCAGTTTCAACATATTTAAGTAGAAACATAACCTTTAACCAACTAAGCAGACTGGAATTTTCTGGTCATCTTTTATAAGGTAATCTGCTTGATTTATCTCTCTTATTCCACATAGGTTGATGACCTTGATTTTTTTTTTTGCCTTTCTGTCCATAAGACTTTATATTTTTGTCCAACCTTAAGATCTCCTTTCTTCTTGCTAAATGGGATGCTGCCGAACTCAGCCAATGCTAAATAAAGTAAAATAAAAGTTTTCAAGAAGATCATACAAGAAGAAATAATACAAGGGATAAGGCATTTAACTTTCATGCAACTGACCCTGGCTGGATTTCCAGCATCCCATTTTGTCCTCTGAGCACCCCAAAGAGTAATCCCTGAGCTCAGATCCAGGATTCTGAGTTCCACTGGATAGGTAAGTTTCACCAAACTGAAAAATAAATAAAAATTAATAATTTTAAATGAATTAATTAATGAAATTATATCTTTAAATTTACTTAGCTAAATTTTGGGTTTGTTTTTTATTTTGGGGGGAACAATCGGCTATGCTCAGGCATTACTCAGGACCTAGCTGGGTTCACGGGTTATGTGCTGTGCCTGGGTTTAAATCCTGGTTAGTAATATATAAGACAAAAGCCTTACCCACTGTATTATAATGGAGGTCTATTTTTCTGAAAGTTGTCTTGGTTAACTTACTCTTGGTTTTCTAATAGAAGGTTTGGTTTAGTTGAAATGGGAGAAAATTTCACCCAGAAGTCCAAGCCCGATAGCTTGAGCAGATAGAAGACTTGGCCAGAATCCCAACTTCTAATCTTTATTTCAGACTATAATTTTTACTTAATTGGTGAAAATCCTTGCCTCTTAATTATATTCCCAGCTGGATGGAATTACTTGTAGCATTTCCAATCACATGAAGCCACAATCCATAGTTCCCTGATTTGTTGAGTTCAAAAGCTGAAGCATTTCTTTCTAATATCTAAAAATCTTGTGATGTTCAAAGAGACTTCTTGTAGCCAAGATACAATATTTCTCTATTATTGTTGATAATTCACATGTTTGTCTATCTTCAGTTGTATGAAAACTTTATTGTTTGTATTTAGTTATTTATTTATTCACTATTGCAAGTGGACATATTGGAATCCCAAGGCCAGAAAATGCATGAAATTCAAAAGCTCTTCGATTTCTCAGCACCTCTAAAAACCGCCATAATAAAAATTTTGTCATCTAATGGGTTACACTGACACTAGGTCATGTCTACCTCAAGAATACTTTTATGCAATGAAAATCAGCACTCTGAATAGCACAAATACTTAGTTAAGAAAATATTATTTCTAATAATTCCGGAGTTGAGTGCTTCACCCCCCTGGGATACCTGGTTGTTTCATGTTTAGAATTGGGGTCCTTAAAAAGGGGCATCTAAAACTGATAATATCTTACTCTTGTGCTTTGAAAACTTGGCCTGACAAATTTAAGGATCTAAGTTGCCAAATATGGCCAGAATGGAATGCAGGTTGTATCTCATCAAGGGTCCTACTACCAATTAAACAACACCATTTAAGAAGTCCACTTGAAAGAATGCTTTTCAAATTAAACAGAATGATATATTTTTTAAATAATATACAGAAGGTTCCAAATAGCTTCAAAACTCCAGAATAATTTATTTGAAAAAAAACATTGCAAAAGACTAATAAAAATTAAAGATATAAGAGTACCTGAAACAAAAGACAAAAATAGTCACATAATTTCTATTTCTTAATTATTCTTATTCTTTATTCTCCTTTGAGTGCTCATTCTAGTAATTCTCTGTTTGAATTGTCTTTCCACTCTAAAAAGATAACACAACCAAAAACATAATTCTGCTCATCTTGTGGCTACACACATATTTTACCACATAGTATCTCCTCACATTGGGCATCCCTTGGGGAAGCAGGGCTGGTAGGATTTTCTCTGGGGATTAAGCAAGATCAAGGTCTCACACACACTTTCCCTTGATGCTAATTAAGCCACTGATCTGTTTTCTGGGCCTTTTACTACTAGGACACTAAAAACAAAGCTATAATGTTTACTTAGGTGGCAGGTGTAGGCATAACTAGGATTTGAATTAGCTGGGGAAATGCTTTATACCACAGACCTATCTTTAGCCCTACTGTGACTTTGTAGGCACCCTCAGATCTATAAAGCAAAGGACACCTGAAAGTGCCTATATCAGAATTGTGGAATGTAGCTACATTTTCTAATGAAATGCTATAGAAATTAAAATTAATCAAAAGTTGGTCAAATCCTGGTAGGTACAAATAAATATTCTCTATTTTGAATGTTGCTTGCTTTCTTTTAACTGTCTTTGAGATTGGCTCTGACTTAGAAAATAATATTTTGAAATCTCTCTGAGGGAGTCTCATGTCTACAGAGTTGTTTATTTGAGGGGCACATCCTGTGATGCCCAGGGGTTACTTTTGGCTCAGCATGCAATAATTATCTTGGTGAAATATATGGAGTGCCAAGAATTTAACTCTGGTTAGCCACATGCTGGCCAAATGCCTATCAGCCAAAGGTACTATCTCTTTGGCCCTCCATCTACCAGTTGTCTAATACTGTCAGAAGTACGCATTATTGTTTTATCTGAAAACTGACAAGATACTTAAAATGTATTCACCACTAACTTTATCAACAAAATTTGGCCAGATTGAGAGCTGGTCATCAGAACCTTATTGAAAATTATTTAAAGGGCCTTCTTTTCTATGTTAAATATTTTTAGAAAGTATTCCACATAGATAATGTATCAACCCATTGATGACACTCAGATTGCCGCCCAATTCTGAGTAATTATAAGCTTATAATTCTTTGTCAAAAAAATACAGCTCTAAAGGCAACTCAAAGTCCAAGAATTCTTAACATGCTGGGAGCCTCACCTTTTTTATCTCAAAATATCTATAGGCATGATATAAATTCTGACCTTAGGAAACATTTCAAAGTCCTTGAAATGAATGTCATTCTTTTCCTGTAAATGTTCTACCTGCCTGCTTCAGAAACTCCTATCTAGACTATTCCTTTGAAAGCAAATATTAAGAAGATAATTGTTAACAGAAGTGACTTAGGAAGAGACTTTAAGAACTATGAAATGCTGGAGCCAGAGTGATGGCACAGTGGTAGGGCATTTGCCTTGCATACGGCTGACCCAGAATGGACCCCAGTTCAATCTCCTGACATCCCATATGGTCCTCCAAGCCAGGAGCAATTTCTGATCACATAGCCAGGTATAGCTCAAAAACTAAAAAAAAAAAAAAATTTTGTTTTCAAGTAAAGAATATCATTGCAAAAAAATTCCCAGAGCTAAAGAATGCATGCAGTAATGCAATGTATTACATGCCAAAAGGATATTGGCTAAAAGAGATTCAAAGAAAAGCACCCTAAGACACATACTAGTCACAATGAATAATCCCACAGATATGGATAGGATATAGCAGGCAGCAAGATAAAAAATGAAAATTTTGAACAAAGGAGCATCCTTAAGGTTTACTGCAAATTTGTTATAAGCAACTCCTAAGGCCCAAAAGCAATGGCAGGATATAGGACAAAATTTAATGAAAGAAATGCTTTGCCAAGAACACTTCACCCAACAAGACTTACATTCAGGTTTGAAGAAAGGATACACAGTTTTAGCTGAGGAACTTTACAAACTCAAAATCAACCTTAAAAGAAGAACTGAAAGGTCTCCTTAAAGAAAAGCCAGACCCAACAAACACACAAAACTCTTAAAAGAATATGACACTAAATCCATGACAATCATCTCTCTCAATGTCAATGGATTAAATACACCAATTATGTGTGGCAAAATGAATCAAAATGTTGAATCCAGCATTTTTCTGCCTCCAAGAAACACATCTTAATAGTCAGAGCAAACATAGACTTAGAGACAAATGTGGGAGAACAATCACTCAAGTAAACAACTCCCTTAAAAAAAGGCTGGAGTGGCCATACTAATATCAGATGACACAGACTTTACACTTAAAATGGCTATAAGAGATCAGAGAAGAAAAATTTTTAATAATCAAGTATGTGCACCAGGAAGATATCACACTCATAAATGTATATAAATATATATATGCCCCCAATGAGGGACCAGCAAAATATTTAAAACAATTGCTCACAATTCTGAAGATATCAATAGCAACACAATAATAGTAGGAGACCAACACTGCTCTGCCATGTCTTGATAGGTTAGCCAGGCTAAAAACCAACAAGAATATACCAGCTCTGAAGAAAGAAATGGAAGAGAAAGGCTTAATATATATATATATATATGCGGGGTCCTGAAGCCCCCCAGGGGGGCCCGGCCAGCAGGAATTAGCTGGGAAGACTTCTCAGACAACCGCACTCCTATTTTGCTGGGTAGAAGCACAACCACACTGTAAAAAATCTGAGAGAGGTTAATAATAAAGACCCAAGGCAATGTCTCACTGCTCAAGGGCAACTTTATTTGGCTACAGCTCCTTCTTATATAGTGAAGGAGAAGGGGGCAGTACAAAGGTGATGTCAGTCATTCTTTTGGTGCGAAGGTCCATACAAGGCAAGAATACATATCAGGTTACAAGGAACAAAGAAAGTAAATCATTCTCCAAATAAGGAAATGGGCAGTGGGCTAGGAGGCAGGATGATCTGCAAGTCATGATGAACGTGCTGTTTCCATGGAAATTTCTAGTGACCTTCCAGCTGCATTCCTAATTGCTTGACTATCAGGAGGTGGTGCAAGATGTGCTTGCCTCAGTGATCTTGAACAGACAATGTAGCATATACACAATAATGAATGTCTTGTAAACTCAGGGATATGGTTAAGGGAGTAAGGCCTCTTTTCTGGGAATGGTACTGGGCTGTGTTGCTCTCCTCCGGGCTAAAAGATTAATTATACTTTGCAGCTGCATTTTCCTTTCTCTTTGGCCCAAGAACTTACAGCAAGACTGCATGTAGCCTTTAGGTGAAAGGCTGGATTATGGCAGAAAGAATAGCAAAATGGCCTCAAACAAGTCAGTCCCCAACATCTCCCCCTTTCTCTTCTAATAAAAGAAGGAAAGTCGTGAGCGGGTGGAAGAACCGTGTCTTAGGCTACAAGGTTTGACCAGGTCGGACACGGCCAAAGCCGCATTTAAAAGGTGGCTACAAGCGCCGTGGGTGTGCACAGAGATCCGAATTATGTGTTGTAGCCTTTTAGGGCCGTGTCCTAACTGGGACCTTGCTAATCCCGTCGTAGGTATCTCCACAGCCGAGAGCACAAGTACCGGAGCGAGCTCCGTTTGTTAGCTATGCGCTTTATCTCCTGAAAACTTAGTGGCTGGAAGGGCGGCTTGGTGACAATAGCCAAGTTTTCACAGGAGTCACGTTGGGTTAACTGTTGGTAGTGAACTTGAACAGAGGTTTTTGCCGTCTCATTTACTTGGTTTTTAACAAGGGCAGTAAGTTTGCGGAAAGCCCATGGGTCAAAGGAAAGGAGCAGCATGAGGCTAATAAGAGGGCCCAAAATAGTGGACAGTAATGTATGTATCCAAGGAGAAGAGAAAAACCAACCCTGTTACCAACCTTGTTCTTGGTCAAAACGTTTCTGGAACTTCTTCATACCGTTACCAATACGTAGAACACTATCCCTAACTAATCCAGATTTGTCTTTAAATACACAGCATAGTTCTTTAAGGGCCACACAGACTCCCCCTTCCTTTATAAGGGCAAAATATAAAGTACGACGATTTTGAAGAACTACATCAGCAAGGGAACTAACAGTATCGTAGGGGTTGAGGAGAGAAGCTAAGCTAACAGTGTTCATAATATGGGTCTGTGAGGGCTAGAGCAGAGGCATTTATAATATTTAAAATAACTTGAGAGGAGGAGGATGGGCCAGAAGGCAGAGTTCGTAGCTCACAACTTGCCCAATAGTGAGTTAATGACGTTGAGGCTGAACTTTCCAGAGAAGAAGTTTAGAGTCATTGGTGTAGATAGGAGGTTTAAACATTGTGATGCTTTCATAAAACGGCGAAACTGGTGAATTGCAGATTGAACAGTGTTTATAGCTGGTGTTGGAGAGCGCTTGGGCAGAGGCATTGACCATTTGCAGGATGAGGTTCAAGGTGGAAACCGGACCAACAGGTTTGATGGTTATTTTAGGCATTAACAAAGCTAAAACATAACAATTATGATAAGCAAGAAACATTTTAGTAACAATATGGGGAGAAAATCTAGTGGAGCAGACAAAATAAGTGGAGTTGGGGGCTTCAATGAAGATGGAAGAGTTGTTAACAATAATGGTTTGATTGCAAAGGTTTGATTGTTGAACAGGCGGGCACATATATGGTTTGAGTAAGCAAAGTTTTACGACCGTGACTTGTTTGCAATGGAGGTTGTTGGTGGCAATGGTGGGCAACCAAGGCAGCTAGGCAGAGTGTCTAATTCAGCATTGTTAAAGGTGGAGTCCGTCAGAAACAGGTTTGCAGGAAAGGCGGCTGGCAGGAGGGGTGACAGGCTTTTTTGAAGTGGATGAAGACAGGACTGTGGAAGGCTGCGGAAATTTTTTGTTAGACTTCAGCATTCAAAAAATTTTTATAATTAACAATTGCCAATTTTTTTAAAAACTTTTAAACTGAACCTAAATGATTTTTTTTAAACTTTTAGTTATTATTTTAAAGCTAGATGCTATTTTTTAGCTATAAATACATATTATATAGGCTTGAATTTACACATAACAGGAAAGCCGGGTGACGGCAAAGTCCAGAAATTCTCCAGGGAAAAGTTATCCCCGATGGCCATTGAGAAATCTGGGGTTTGCCATCTTCCACACCTTCCGCCATGTTTTTAGAAGGACAAAGCTAGCTTAATACATAATTTTTAACACATGATTTTTAGTTGCAAGATGCCAGTTTGTGAACTGACCAGACTGAACCAGGTTGAAAAAATTAATTGAAATTTGAAAAATGGATAAGGCTTTAAAAATTGTATTATTATAAAATGTAGAGATAACAAATAAACAGACAAAACAAAACAACACTAAACACAACATTTTACACTTGTGGCCACTTTCATTCATCACAACAGACACATAAACAGACAAAAGGATTGATTTAAGACTTATTTATAAAAAATTGACAAGCGCTTTTAAATATTTAGCTAGCATGTTTGTGAGAAGAAAAAAAAATTTTTGTAGAAAAACTTTTTTAGTTTTGAGAAGTACTTAATGTAGATGGAGTGGAACTTTGCTGAAAATAAATTTTAAGGTTTAGATTTAACACAAAACATTTTTAAAACAATTTTAATTTGAAGTTTAAAACATTAAGTAAAATGGTTAATGAGCACTGTAGAAGGAGTCTTCACTCTGAAGTATGAAATCATTTGCTGTAAATGAATAGGTTTTATTTAAATTGGTTTTGCAGTAGAACAGTAAGACAGCTGCAATAAAGTGTTAAAATTTTTATGATTAAACACAATAGCATGAACTATGATTATTAAAGGTATAAAAACTGATTTTAAAAATACAAACAACTGTTTTTACTATGAAGACTTTAAGTGAATAATTTGTAAAAAATATTATATACTAAATTAACTAAATGCTTAGATTATTACAAAATATAGTTAAAGACATTTGATGCATTTACACATTTAGAACTTAAGACTAAAATTATATTTAATACTAGTTAATTTGCTTATAAAGTTTAGTTACTTTTATATATTACTTATAAAATTATATATAATATATTTTTTATTAATATTATTTTTTCACTGCGACACAAATATACAGATTTATATAATGTGCTGATATTTTGAATGCACTTAAAATAATAGTTCTTTCAATGCAGAAATAAAGAACAACCATTGCTGTAGCACAAAGTTAAAACTAAGGGTACTATAAAGCATACTTAGGTGTTTACTGTGCATTAAATTAACTATATTGTTTAAAAAGGCTAACCACATTATTTTTTACATAATTTTGTAAATACTTTAAAAATTAAAATAAAACTTTTAATAGAAATATAAGACTTAATTTTAACACTTTTGTGTTCGTTTGGATTTTAAAACACAAAGAAGTTTTTCTTTTACCAACATTTTGTTATCTGTAAAGTGACAGAATCATGACCTTGCTTTAAAATTTTCTGAGAGGCATGAAAAAAAAAAGTTTATTGCCCTTATGTTCCTGTTGCTTTTTAATGTTTTAATAATTACTTTACACTACTTAATGCACTAAACTTAATAACACATATGTGACGAAGTATAGGGCTGACAAGGTGAATCAGAGTTTTTTACTGATAACTCGGGGAGGGGCTAGCACAGTTAACAGCAGGAAGGCTAGAGGCAAATTATTTACAGTTAGCAGGGTGTAATGATATAGAGAAAAAAAAAGCAATCTTTTAAGATTAATTACTAATTTATTGGAATTAGAGGGAGTGGCAACCGAAGAGGGGAGTCTGGGTTGCAAAAGCACCATGAGAATCATGGTTTTATTAATTGATTTGAGAATATGCAAGAGATGCTACTTTTCAGATTTCTTTTGAATAACAAAGATTGGGTATTTCAAGGTGAATTGGAAGGCTTAAAGTGGGAGTGGCAGGGTTTGAGCTGGCTGTTTTCCAAGGCTGGCAGGAAAGAGGCTGAAGGAGGCTGAGGATTGGTTTGAGCAAAGTAAAGGGTACATTAGGCTCAGAAGTTTTAACAGCAAAGTGTAGATATCGCAAGGTTTTATGGCTTAGCAGATGATACTTTGTAATTATCCTGCTTACTGTGCCCTTAGAATTTTTTGTAGGCACTGCAGCAGTTTCTGTTTTATGGCACTCAGCCTGATTTTTATTAGTTTGTCTCTTTGAGTTCTCAAGAGGGGGGGCCTGGCCGTGGAATTCAGTGGGCAGAGGACAGACAACTATAGATTTAGGAGGGGGGGGAACGCCTGAAAGGCAGAAACCTGTGAATTAAGAGAAGCAGCCTGTTTTTGAAGGCTTAAGATTTGTTTAAGATTTTCAATTTGGCCAAGTAGTTTCATTTCTATAGCTTTAAGAGGGGGAGCGGTGAGAGGAGGGAAATTGCCATGGTTAGGGACTGAGCGTTCAGGGCATTTAGAATTTTTTCTCCTGGGGCGGCGGAGGCTGCTGAGCAGGCGGGGGAAGACTTTCTCCATTAGGGAGAAAGACAGGAAAGGTAGCGCTGGTTTTTGAGCCAAGAGCATTATCAAGTTTGTTAGAGAGGTGAGAGACCATGGATGTAATTGTGGTGAGTTGGGAACTCAAGTCAGAAAAAGGGGGGGGGAGGGAGAAAGCAGCAACAGTTTGTTGCCGGTGTGGGGGAGCTGCTGGAATGCTGGCTTTGGGGAGCGACTTCCAGGCACGGAGGGCAGCAAGAGCCATGTTGGCAAGCTGGGACCTGGAAAGTGTGTGCTGTACCTTTAAGGTATGAAAAGAGGCGAGGCCAGCTATAAGAGCTTAGAGATTAGGATTCCTGCCTATTTGCAGGGGCTATGCAATGAAAAAAAAAAAAAAGTTAACTTCTCAAGAGACAAAGAGTTCAGCTTTTAGATTCTAAGCAGGAGAGCGTGTAAGGGGCTTGGGGGCCATAGGAGGTTACGGCTTGAAACGGCTCTTTGAGGCTTTTCCAATTAAAGGCTTTGTATTGTTGCAATTGCTGGCTAAGGAGGGGAGGGTGGTGAGGGGAGTAAAGGTTTTGGTGGAACAGGGACGGAGCTGAAGCTAGGGAAGTGAAGGGCTGTTTAGGATTTTGCACAGAGGGTGCAGCGGCCTCTTCTGTAGGGGTCTGGGTGCATAGAGCAGAAGCATGGACAGAAGTAAGGGAGGGATATAAATGAGAAGCATTAGAGAGATCTTTAAGCGCATTAGTTACTTTGGAGACAAAGGTAGAAGAATCAGTGGTGGAGGGAGGACAAGGGGAAGTATTCTCAGAGGGAGAAGGGAGATGAGAGACAGAATTAGAACGAGAGGGAGTCCTGGAACACTCACGGGAGACTTGTTGTACATGAGATTCAACGGCATGGATGATGTCTTTGGCGGTTCCGGCATTTTTAGTTACAATGATATCTCTTAACAGGCTCCAATATTGGAACATAATTTTTTCCTTCTGTGAATCATCATTATTTACAAAATAATCACTCATTTCATGTCCTACTTTGTCCCAAGTGGACGCAACAATTTCTGGACAGGTAATAATAAACCAATGACATACATTATGAATAAACATAAGAAAATTACAAATATTCTTTTTGGTAACCTCTACATGTCTGGCTTTCAACTCAGACTGAATATCAATAATGAATTTAAGTTCAGTACTCAATGAAACACCCATGGTAGCGTATCCTATGAGTGAAGCCCCAAAAGCCAATCAGGGGCGGTGATCGGAACGACTGAAAAAACTGCAGTTTAAATATTTGATTAAGGCTAACTCGTTTCAACGCCTACCCCGATGAGGTATATCCTGCGATTTACGAAACAGCTCCGGACTCGCCGACCCGTAGTCGTTTGGAGTGTGGCGGTGGTCTTCGAGCCCAGCGTTGGGCGCCAAAATGCGGGGTCCTGAAGCCCCCCAGGGGGGCCCGGCCAGCAGGAATTAGCTGGGAAGACTTCTCAGACAACCGCACTCCTATTTTGCTGGGTAGAAGCACAACCACACTGTAAAAAATCTGAGAGAGGTTAATAATAAAGACCCAAGGCAATGTCTCACTGCTCAAGGGCAACTTTATTTGGCTACAGCTCCTTCTTATATAGTGAAGGAGAAGGGGGCAGTACAAAGGTGATGTCAGTCATTCTTTTGGTGCGAAGGTCCATACAAGGCAAGAATACATATCAGGTTACAAGGAACAAAGAAAGTAAATCATTCTCCAAATAAGGAAATGGGCAGTGGGCTAGGAGGCAGGATGATCTGCAAGTCATGATGAACGTGCTGTTTCCATGGAAATTTCTAGTGACCTTCCAGCTGCATTCCTAATTGCTTGACTATCAGGAGGTGGTGCAAGATGTGCTTGCCTCAGTGATCTTGAACAGACAATGTAGCATATACACAATAATGAATGTCTTGTAAACTCAGGGATATGGTTAAGGGAGTAAGGCCTCTTTTCTGGGAATGGTACTGGGCTGTGTTGCTCTCCTCCGGGCTAAAAGATTAATTATACTTTGCAGCTGCATTTTCCTTTCTCTTTGGCCCAAGAACTTACAGCAAGACTGCATGTAGCCTTTAGGTGAAAGGCTGGATTATGGCAGAAAGAATAGCAAAATGGCCTCAAACAAGTCAGTCCCCAACATATATATATATATATATATATATATATATATATATATATATATATGGCTCTCCATCCCCAGAAAACTGGATACATATTCTTCTCTAGTGTATATGGATTATTATCCAAGAAAAACCACATTCTAGGCCATAAACCATACCTCCATAAAATCAAGAGGGTATAAATTTATTAAACTACCTTCTCCTATCATTATGCAAGGAAATTAGAAGTGAATAACAAACAGAAGGAGACAAAAAATTAACACCTGGAAATTACTAACTCACTACTGAACAATCAATGGTTCAGAGATGAAAGTATAGAGAAAATAAAAAGATTCTGAAAACAGGGGCCAGAGTGTCAGGGCATTTGCCTTGTACATGACCAACCTAGGATAGTCCTGGGTTTGATCCTTGACATTCCAAATGATCCCCAGAGCCTGCCAGGAGCAGTTTCTGAATGCAGAGCCAGAAATAACCCTTGAGCACTGCTGGGTGTAGCCCCAAAACCAAAACAAAAAATCTTGAAAACAAACGAGAATGAAGACAAGAATTATCAGAATTTGTGGGACATGCAAAAGTGGTAGTAAGAGGAAATTTATAGCTTTACAAGTATTCATCAAGTAGAAAGACAGAGCCTTCAGAAGTAGTTTAATGGCACAGCTTAAAAAATTGGAAAAAGAAAAATAATGGGAAAATGGAAGGAAGTAATAGAGCTTAGAACAAAAATTAAAGAAATGGTAATACAAAAAATATCTGAAAGATCTATGAAAACACGAGTTGGTTCTTTGAAAAAATAAATATCAACAAACCATTAGACAAACTCAAAAAGAGGAATAGATACTTAATAAACAGCATTAGAAATGAAAAAGGAGAAACTACTACAGATACTACAGAACTTCAAGGGCTAATAAAAGATTGTTTTTAAGAATCTCTATGCCACAAAACATGGAAGAAACTAATAAATTCTTTGATTCCTATAAACTCTCAAGATTGAACCAAGATGCTTTAGCATATCTGAATAGACCTATCACTATTGACTAAATCAAAATGGTAATGAAAAGTGTTCCCTCCCAAAAAAAGTCCAGGTCCAGAGGGATTCTTTCAAATCTTTGAAGAGGACCAAATGAAATTCTCTTCAGGCTCTTCCAGAAAATTTAAGAAACAGAAACACTCCCAACCAGTTTTAATGAAGCTATCATTACTCTGATACTAAAAGCAGACATAGATACTAGTAAAACTAATTATAGAACAATATCTCTAATGAACATAGATACTCAAAAATCATATCAAATAGGACCCAATGCTTCATCAGAAAGATCATACAACATAACCAAGAAGCATTCATCCCAGACATGTAAAGATGGTTTAACATATACAAGTCTATCAACATAATATATCATATCAACAAAGGAAAAATAAAACCATATGATCATATCAATAGATTCAGGAAAGCATTTGATAAGTTCTAACACCCATTCATGATAAAAACTCGCAACAAGGTAGGAATGGAAGAAAATTTTCTCAATATAGTCAAGGCCATTTAGTTTAAGCACATGGAATCTAGTGAATTATTCAATCTGGTAAAACTAAAAGTCTTTCCTCTAAAATCTGAACAACACAGGACTACCCCTTCTTACTACTCCTATTCAACATAGTTCTGGAAGTACTTGCTACAGCAATTAATCAAGAAAAATATATCAAAGGCATCTATGTAGGAAAAGAAGTCAAGCTCTCACTGTTTGCAGATGATGTGATACAGTAGTTATAAAACCCTAAAGACTCTATCAAAAATCTTCTAGAAACCATAGATTTGTATAGCAAAATGACAGGCTACAAATTAAATCTCAAAATCAAAGAATTTCTTATATAAACATAATTATAGTGAGGAAATAGACATTAAAAGATAATCCCATTCACAATAGTACACAAAAATTCAAATACTTTGGTGTCAACCTAACGAAAAAAATGAAGGACATGTACAAAGAAAAGTACAAAACACTGCTTCAAGAAATAAAAGATGACACAAGGAAATAAAGACATATACGCTGTTCATAAATTGGGAGGTTCAACATCATTAAAATGGCAATATTCCCCAAATCATTGAACAGATTTAATGCAATTCCTCTAAGGATACCTTTGACATTTCTCAAAGAAATGAATTGGACACTCCTGAAATTCCTGAAATAAATGCTCATGAATAGCTAAAGCAACCCATAGGAAAAGGCATCAATTTTCAGAACTCTAAATTGTATTACAAAACAAGTTGTTAAAACAGCCTGGTATTAGAATAAAGACATTCAGAAAATGGAATAAACTTAAGTATTTAGAGAATGACCCCCCACCCCAGACATATGGTCAATTAATTTTTGACAAAGGAGTAAGATACACAAAGTGGGATACAACATCCCCTACAACAAATTCTGATGGAACAACTGATCAGTCACATGTCATAAGGCAAATTTAGACCTCTAACACCATGCATACAGTTCAAATCAAAATGGGTTAAAACCATAATATCAGACCCAAAACTATAAAATATATAGAAAAAATATAGGCAAAATACTCACTGACATTGAGGCTAAAGTCATTGTTAAGGAGGAAACACCACTGTCCAAGCAAGTGGAAGCAAAATTAAACAAATGAGACATTAGACTCAAAAGCTCTGCACTTCAGAGGAGACAGTGACTAGGATACAAAGGCAAACCCATGGAAAGGGAATAAATATTCATCAAAAATCCATTTGATAAAGAACTAATATCTAAGATATATGAGGTAGTAACAGAACTTAACAAGAAAAATCATTTAACCCCATCAAAAAATGGGGAGAAGAAATGAACAGACATTGCCTCAAAGAAGGAAAACAGATAGCCAAAAAGCACAGAAAAAAATGCTCCACATCACTAATCATCAGGGAGATGCAAATAAAAACAATAATAAGTTATCATCTCACACCAGAGACTGCTGCATGTCACAAAAACAAGAACAACCAGTGCTGATAGGAATGTGAGGAGAAAGAAACTCTCATTCACTGCTGGTGTAAATGCCATTTGTGCATTCTGAAAAACAATATGGATATTCCTCAAAAAACTAAAAATTGATTTCCCAGATGATCCAGAAATACCATTCCTAGAAACACAAAAACACATTACAAGAACTCGCTTTGCAACCCTATGTTCATAGCAGTGCTATTTACAATGGCCAGAAACTGGAAACAACCAAGTAGCCTGAGAACAAATGAGTGGCTAAAGAAACTATGGTACATTTACACAATGTAATTCTATGTAGCTGTTAGGGAAAATGAAGTGTGTGTGTGTGTGTGTGTGTGTGTGTGTGTGTGTGTGTGTGTGTGTGTGTGTGTACACATGGAGGCTGTTATGCTGAGTATAAAGAGCCAGAGAGTTAGTGATAAATATAGAATAGTCTCACTCCTCTGTGAAATACAAAAAAAAATAATAAAAGAAAGTAGACAATATTATCCAGAGGGAATAGAGATGAACAAGTTAAAGACAAGTTCATGACATGAAGTTTGTAAAGAGAGCAGTGAGTGCAGTTAGAGCACTAACCACAGTGACAACTGCCATGACAATGATAGTGATGGAGAGAGGCAGAATGCCTGGCTAACAGATAGACAGGAATTGGGGTAGGGGAGAGACATTGGTGGCAGGAAATCACACTGGTGAAGGGTGGTGTACATTCGATGACTGAAACCCAAGTATGAACATTTTCATAACTACAATGTTTAAGTAAATAAATTAGTTTATTGTGGTTCCAGTGCACACCACTGTTCTTCTGTCCTTTGGGGCCAGCCAGACTTCCTGGCAGATTGGGTCTAGCACTTCTTTCAATAGCCCCAAAAAATCCAGCACTCCAAACCACTAAATGCAAAGTTCAATGGAGAAGCTAAAGAAGACATATACTTTGGAGGATACAAAGAAAAATTCTGGCAAATCTCCAAGTCCATACAAATGCCTGAACTTGAGGAACTAAAAATCAGCTAATGGTTAGCAATGGAAATCAAAAAGTAACTAGCCTGTGAAATTAAGAAATCTATAGATGAATGATTCAACCAACTCAAAGAACTCTTTCATAAGATGAGAGAATCCATACAAATGGAACTGAAGTAACTAAAAAGAATGTTAGCAAGCCATAATAGTAGAATTACACAGATGGAGAATCACACAGACTTACTTAAAGACAAAATACAAGCCATCTGAGTTAAAGAAGTCAAAAAAGAAAGAAGAGACAAAATCCTGGAAGAAAATGAAAGGTACTTAATGAACAAAGACAGGAGAAATAATCTCTAAATTAATCTCTAAATTATAGGAATTCCAGAAGGGGAAGAAACTAGGAAAGGGAAAGAACAAAAAGTGAGCGAGATAATAGTAGAGAACTTCCCCACCCTTGAGAAAGAGGTGTTTTTACAAATCCAAGAGGCAAAAAGAGTGCCAAACAAAATAGACCATAACAGAACAACACCAAGACATTGGTAATTCAAATGGCAAAAACAAACAAAACAAAACAAAAAAAAAAAAGAGAGAGAGAAAGATCAACTCTTTAGCAGCAAGGAAAAAAAATAACCTTGAATATAAAGGAAACAACATAAGAATCAAACCAGATCTTCCACTTGAAACAATCCAGGCAAGAAAAGAGTGGAATGAGATATTCAAACTACTGCATGAAAGAAACTTTCAACAAAGAGCCCACTCACTAGCAAACTCTCATTTACATGGGAGGAAGGATTAAAAACATTCCCAGACAAAAATGGACTAGCAATATTTGCGCTAACCAAAACAACCATAAATGAGCTACTCAAAGTGCAATTACATAAACTAAGCCCCCAATTGTAACAACTCTACATAATATATTGGCACAACAGCTCTTTCTGTCAATAGTTTCCTTAAATGTCAGTGGATTAAACTGAGCACCAATGGGTATGGTCCCAAGAGCAAACAAACAAGCAGAAATTTTATTTGAACAAATGCATTTTATATTATTTTATCAAGTTCCTTCTAAAGATAAGAGGTCCTAATAATTTCTGCATGGCATTGTGCTTGAGAACAAGGCCACCCATCAAGAACAGATATTGCTGTTTAGTTTGAGCAGGTATCCAATCAACTGATCTTCATAGATGTCTATAATAATATTCCAATGCTTTTATC
Source organism: Suncus etruscus (assembly GCF_024139225.1). NCBI lineage: Eukaryota > Metazoa > Chordata > Mammalia > Eulipotyphla > Soricidae > Suncus > Suncus etruscus. Next base: position 54,338,732 of record NC_064851.1, read on the forward strand.
CACAGAAATAAGTGCAGAATGTCTTTGGAAGCCATGGACTCCACTACAATGCTAGCTATAAGTAGTTTTAATGTCTTCATTTTGTCCACAGTGATACTTGGAGATATAGGTTGGTCACTTCAATTCCACATCACATTGTTATACTATATTAGACTCAGAACAGGGCTCATTTTAAGATAATGTCACAACAAAAGTTCTAATCTGTTTATTTTCTACTTGATTATGCCTGCTAATATAATCTAATGTTTATGTCTACAAATAGCAATGGAATATGCAACTGCATGCTATGAACTCCTGTTACAGAGCTCATTCATTGAATATGTTATTGCTATCTGTTTTCTATTGTAGGTATCTCATCATTATACCATAAAGCTCATAATTTTAGATTGCTTTTAGGAAAGGAACTTGGATAATCAAGACCCACTAGACAATATTTCATGGTATAGACCCTCTTACAATGCTCATTACCATATCACTTATCGTGTTCTAGACTTGAAAATTATAATTGTTTTTAAGAATTGTTTCTAAGAATGCTCTATACACAATCTAACTTATGAAGCTTTTCTTCAGTAAAGTTAACCCTCACCAATTATGATTGGCCCATAAAATAGAAAACCTTTATATCTCACTTGCCAGTTTACATTTTTTTAAACATTCTGTCGCATTTAACCTGGGTCAGCTTTTCAACCGTAATCCATGGATCGATCCTCAGTGTCTGTCTATGAGTGCACATGAGTGTATATGTTGACCATCTTGATGTCTGTCTAATGTACAACTGATATACATATATATATAATATCTATGTTGTATGTGTCCTTCCCCCTATCATATATACCCTTCCTTCTCCCCTTTGCTATCACCTTACAAATTCTTTTCTAACCTATCACTTTTTTTCTTCCCCATCTGTTATTTCCCCCATTTAACTCTTTACCTTCAGTTCTTAATTCCCCATGAAGCAGAACATTCCCCCACCCCCACCCCAGCTAGCTGCCAACCAGCTCCCAAAGTGAAAAGATAGTTTTTCAGCCTAAGAAAAAACTAATACTCTGCTGCTACTGATTTGCTATAGGCCCTTCCCCCACCACCTCCCTTCACTGTGGACTTTTGCTTGCTACCAGGTTCTATTTCTGAGAAGCCCCTAGCTCAAGGACATTTCCTGATATGTGACTGCTGGGAGCCATTTTTTTAGACTCCACAAGCCCAAATCACAGGTTGAAGCTGTGCTCCAGATTTTGCTATATCAACACTATTTCAAAGACTTAAAGGGGACATGTATAACTTTTTTGAATATTTCTTTAGGTGTATTTCCTTAAGAGGTATAACCCTTATGAATATCTTCTTATGTAGTGGCAATTTTCCTCATTTTGGGAGGATCTGTTTAGTAAGAAATTCTAGTAGATAAGTTTCTCTAAGTGTATAGAGTTCATGTTAGAACCAGGTTATGGGGATTGTTGGGCGTGTTACCTCTGCCCTCATATGCACCAATACTTCCTTGTAGCATTGTTCCTTTTTGCATAGGTACATTAAAATGAGGAAATCTTATGTGTTCAAACAAGTTCTTATCTAATAGAGATAGGAATGTATAAATTTTATACTGCAGTGGGACCTTACACCCTGAACACTTGTCATAGTGGTTTGGCTTAGGCTTCAGAAGATCAGAAATTGACCATTCACCTCTGAACCTTGGATCGCATCTATGGAAACAATCATGGTTTTCTACCCCTATACCAGGAATAGGACTTCTACCAGGGAAGGCCCTACTGCTGCCCTGGCATCGACTTAAATGGGTTTTTATGACACCCTGACCAGGAGAGGCTGTAGGCATGCAACAATGAAGAAATAGGAAGTGTCAAAAATGTTTGACAGATCTTTAATATGTTTTCCTGAATATTTTATAGGATCCTGTTTGTGGCTTTGTCAGTAATGTCAGAAGTAGAGGGGAAAGAATATGTACCTCTCTGCTTGGAAATAGAAGGAGTAAGGAGAACAGAAACTGTCATAATTGTGAGGCATAGTGGAGCAAAGACAAAAGGCACACTAACAATCTCAGTGACCTTGTCGGATCACAGCACAAGGATCTTAGCTAGTTAAATCAAGTGGTTGCTTGCAGAACATATCATATCACTGCAGACCAGTGATATGAGCAAAATTTGGGAAGATCAGATTCAGATCTGTTTCAAACCTTTATCTACCAATTTGGTGTCACAATAGATTTCTGAGCTGGAGTAGAGTTCTGGTCTGGTTAAGTGTTTTGTACCAAGAGTTGATACGATTTCTCCAGGACAGAAATTCCTTGGACTATGAAATCTGTTGTCCTCAAGTTCAGCACAACTTGAACTGAACACTGAGCCCTATAAGTGGTAAAACATTGGCTTGAGAATTAAAATTGCTAAATAGGTAGGCAGTGGTTTTGCTGGATTTAGGAACAGTCAATTATTACATGACAGAGTCAGGGTACCATCCAGGGCCCTTAATCTTAAAATAGATATGTCACTTTTCCTTTAAAGAGGGAAGTTTGATTCTTAAATTTGTAATTATTTCCATTGGTGAAGAAATACTTTCCTAAATAAAAAGTGTATAATATTTTTTTAAGTGGGCAGGAAGCTAACACCAAAGACTGAAGTGCATGCCTTGCATGTACTAGGTCCCAATTTCTATTTCTGGTATTTCATCTCTTCCCCACCCCATCCTACCATGCCCCAACCCAGCATGATATGATATTGTGAGCAGGAGCACCATTATCACCGATCCAAACACTAAAAATTTTGGACTAGCACTGCTAAACCAAGAACCACTGTGAGTGGTTCCCAAACCCTAAGGCATACATTTTTTTAAGTAGGAATTTTTTTGTTTTTGGATTTTCGGCCACACTGGTAATGCTCAGGACTTACTCCTGGCTATGCACTCAGAAATAGCTCCTGGCTTGGGGGACCATGTGGGATGCTGGGGGATCAAACCGCAGTCTGTCCTAGGCTAGTGCATGCAAGGCATATACCTTTCGCTTGCACCACTGCTCCGGCCCCAAGTAGGAATATTTTTTATCACCATTCAAAAATATATGATGGTGCTTAAATAAAGAAATTATATATTTAAAAAGGTTGAAATTAAAATGTAAAGATCCATCAAACTATTTTGGGTAAGGGATCTTTAAAGTCATGGTTGGGTTTTAGCCATAAAATGTACAACTGGTTTCTTTATAAAAAATTTTTTCTGTTAAAGAATTATGATTTCAAACTGGTTTTTAAAATGTGGAAAGTCAGGAACAAAAGCCAGATGGAATATACCCTAATGGTTTTTGATGGTCAACAGTAATGGGAGTAAATGCTTAATCAGGGGTCTCAAACTCAGGTCCCGCGGGCCGTTTGTGGCCCTCCGTACAACATTTTGTGGCCCTGCCCTAGAGGAATCTTTTGTTTTGTTTTGTTTTGTTTTAGTTGTTTGGGTCACACCTCCCAATGTTCAAGGCTTACTACTGACTTTGCACTCAAGGATCACCCCAACTTTGCCTCCTGCGGCCCCCAGGTAAATTGAGTTTGAGACTCCTGCAAGAAACGGAAACCACATTTCTGCCAAATCTGATCCATCCAAAACAAGCTCCTTATAAACTAGTGGGTTTTAATCTCTTGAAAGAAAGCCTTTTTTATTTATAGTATTTCAACTTTGACAAAATACTTTTAAAAAATGGACAATAGGCATAATGTTACAGAAAAAAAAATCCCATGAGGATCTATGAATGTAGATTTAGGCTGGGAATAGCCTTAATTGGAACTTATCTGAAATCTTATCTGAAATGCCTCTCTGGAATACTGTTCAACACAGTGAACTCAGCCCCAATGTTCTTAGTCTAGATTTGGTTAGATGCTCAACTAGAAGAGAATATTCCAAAAGGAAGTGTTTTTAGACAAAACAAAATAAACAAAAACTTTGGTTTCCTTTCCCATCATTTTTTATGGCAGAGCAGTTACATTGAGTGACAGATACTTGAAAAGATATCACGCAAAGTTGTGTGTACATATAAGTCTATATACCACATTTAAATACTAGAATTGGTCTAACTAGAGAATTTTACTAGAGAACCATTACACTTTGCCTTCATAATTAGGCTGGTGATTTATCTAAGGAAAGCTATTTTTGAATTGCTTAAGACAATCATTTGAAAAACTAAATGTATTTTCTGAAAACATAATCAAAATAGCCACAATTTCTCTAAACTTAAATAGCCAATAAAATTAAATAGCCAACAGACTTTATTCTGTTCATGTTGGTTGCATTCATGGAGAGTTGTCAGAATTAACTCTTCACTGTGTCAAAAGATACAGGAATTTTAAAGAGCTGAAGTGAGTTAATTTTTTCCTAATGTGCTTGAGTGCTTGGATGAGGGAGGTAACTCAAAGTGCTTGTACATCTGCTTTGAATTCCCAAGGCTCTGGTACAATCTTTGGTACTGCATGATCCTCCAAGAACCACACCTGATTTTCAAACTTCTGCCTAATTTAAGTATCTACTTAATTAACCACAAGTAGCTGTGTTAAACAATACCCTTTAAAAGTAGTGTCTTTATGATGGAGTATTCAATACTTGGATGCATATGAAACTTTTGTTAATATATTATATTCTGTGTTGGCTATGTGAAGTAAACTAAAACCCTGGTGAACACTTTAGAGTTTGCAGTTGTGCACGGACCAAAGTGGGAAGGATTTTAGACCACTGATAGTATTTTGCAATTCTATGTGATGTTTAATTTTTGCAATGGAATCAAAACAGTGTTAAATTCTGGCAATATTTGCACTTTTGGAATGACTACATAACTGTATGATTATATGCTACAAATGCCACTTTTAAAGCTGTTGATAAGACTGCACTTTTTCTTTGACAGGGATGTGTCATATTTAAATATTTACATTCATTATAACTACAGGTAGGACTGGGGAGGGGGGAATGTAATTTTTATGGGAATTTTAATATGAAAAGAAACTAGTCATTTATTTATACAATAGGCTTGACTCAAAGGTGTTTTTTTTTTAGACTTGGTATTACTAATGTGGGATGTGACTTTATTTTATTTTTAGTAGTAAATTTGGATGCAGACTGACAGACATAGCTGAATGTCTTAATAAATATAAATTTGAAGATTAGAAAAAAGTAGTGGCAAGATAATATGTAAACTTAATACATTACTTTCATAGGTCTGGTACTTGGAGTTACATTCACCCAGAATTCTTGGAAACCAGATTCATTAAACTTTTCTTATAAAAACTCTTAACTGCTTTATGAACTCTGGCACCTATCTACCAACAATGGGTACTCTCACTAAATAGTTTAATACTATTAAGTATTAATAGCACCGTATTAATACTATTAAGTATGAATAGTACAGTATTAATACTATTACGTATCAATAGTACTGTATTAATACTATTAAGTATTAATAGTACTGTATTAATGCTATTAAGTATTAATAATACTATTAAGTACTAGTAGATATATCGGTCATGATTTCATGTGTGAACTTTTTTTCCTCGCTTTGCTTGTGTAAAGGGTATAAATTTCAAAGTAAAAGATACTGCTTAAATTTTTTTTGCAAAAAAAATTTTTTTAAGTGGTAGCCCCTAAGCATTGTCCCAAACAAAACAAACAAAAGCATTGGAGAAATTTCAGGTCATTTGTGTTTGATAGTTGACATTATTAAAAGAACAAATAAATGTTCTTTATATTTATGACAAGTTAACTTTTTTCTTTTTTAAAATATCTTTATTTAAGCAACATGATTACAAACATGTTTGTAGTTAGATTTCTGTAGTAAAAAGTATACCCCCCGGGGCCGGAGAGATGGCACAGTGGTAGGACGTTTGCCTTGCATGTGGCCAACTCCGAATGAACCCCGTTTGATTCCCAGCATCATATATGGTCCCCCAACTTGCCAAGGGAAATTTCTGAGTGCAGAGCCAGAAGTGACCCCTGAGCGCTGCTGGGTGTGACCCACAAATCAATGAATCAATGAATCAATAAAGTTAAAATAGATAAATAAATAAAGTTTAAAAAAGTACACACCCCCTTTACCAGTGCAACCTTTCTACCACCATTGTTTTTCATCTCCCTCCTCTCCCAAACCCTGCCTGTCTTTGAGACGGGCATTCTATTTCTCTTACTCACTACCATTGTCATGATAGTTGTTGGTGTAGTTATTTCTCTAATTGCACTCACAAATCTTTGTGGTAAGCTTCATGTCATGGGCGAGTCCTTCCAAATTTCATCTCTATTGTCTCTGGGTATTATTACCATACTGTCTTTTATTTTTCTTAAATCCGACAGATGAGTGAGACTATCTGTGTCTATCTCTCTCCTTCTGACTCATTTCACTCAGCATAATAGTTTTGTATCCATCCATGTAGAGGAAAATTTCATGACATAATTTTTTTCTAATATCTGCATAATATTCCATTGTGTATATGTACCACAGTTTCTTTAGCCACTCATCTCTTGTCAGGAATCTGGGTTGTCTCCAGAATTTGGCTATTGTAAATAGTATTGCAATGAACATAGGAGTTTAGAGGGCATTTTTGTGTTGTGTTTTTGGTTCCTAGGGTATATGCCTAGGAGTAGTATTGCTGGATTATATGGGAGCTCAATTTCTAGTTTTGTGAGGAATATTCATATTGTTTTCCAGAAAGGCTGGAATATATGGCATTCCCACCAGCAGTGAATAAGAGTTCCTTTCTCCCCACATTCCCACCAGCACTGATTTTTTTTTATTCTTTGTGATGTGTGCTAATCTTAACAAGAAAAAAAAATTATATAACCCCATCAAAAAATGAGGAGAAGAAATCAACAGATGCTTCCTTAAAGAAGACATACAGATAGCCAAAAGGCACATGAAAAAATGCTCCACATCACTAATTATCAGGGAGATGCAAATCAAAACAACAATGAAGAATCATCTCACGCCAAAGAGGTAACTTTTAGTTTGGAGCAAGAAAGTTAGGTTCCTTCCCTTCCAATGGCATGAGAAGACAGGATTTTATACTCTGATTGCATTTAAAGAAGATTATTCTAAAGACATTGAAAGGATATTCTTGGATTATAAAACTGCAAGAATCTCTTTAAAGACTTTTATATATCTTAAATGAGCAGAGAAAAAGTCACTGATTACATTATTTAAAGAAATTGTATCAGTAAAGGAAAGGCCCCAATTACTGAAATGTTATTTGCTCAATTAAATTAAATTAAATTAAATTAAATGTTTTTGTCCAGTTGTATGTTGAACTCTAAATTTTCGTTTTCTCCAGTAAAAAATTCTATGTGCCTTACAAAGATAGTACAGAGAATAAGATGCTTATTCCATATGCTGCTAATCCTGGTTAAATTCTCATCACTGCAATCACAGGTATGCTTCTCAACCAAAAATACTATCTGTGTTAATTGATGCTAATCTCTCAAGAAGACTGTCTAAAATAACAGTGGATAATTAGCCACTTGCCAGAGAAGCTAGAGAGGTCACTTGAGCAGCTGAGCTATAACTAGTGTTAAAGGGAATTGAATTTTCATTTTATTATATCAACATTTAGATAGCCACACATGAATGTTGGAAGCCACATGTGTGATAAAATAATCTCTCTCACCATCATTTTATACCACCGAACGTAAAATCTTTGACTAGGGAAATAGTTTAAGGAGCAAATGTAAGACATAGCTCTTTGTAGGATAGTAATGAGAATGAAATGGTTTATGTATCTAAAAAAATTTTATCAAATCATCATTGTTTCCCTTTTTAATCTTCAAGAAACATGGGCTAGAGAGTTAGCACAGTGGTAGGGCATTTGCCTTGCAAGCAGCTGATCTAGGATGGACAGTGATTCAAATCCCAGCATCCCAATGGACCCCATGCGTGCCAGGAGCAATTTCTGAGTGCGGAGCCAGGAGTAACCCCTGAGCACAGCCAGTGTGACCCAAATACCAAAGCTAAAAAAAAAAAAAAAAAAAAAAAAGAAACTCATAATGAACTTTGGCAGAATCTTTACAATCCAGAAGATAGCAAGTTGTAAGGTCATGATTGTATGGGAATTCCTGGAAGAAAGTTACAGATTCCTCTTGTATTTTGTGACCTACAGAAATTTGATTAAATTTTCATATAATCACCTTTTTAATATTGATTCAAATAATAAGCTAAATTAAAACATTTTAATGTTAATACTACTACTAATAATAATAACTAAATGTTAATAATAATCTTAATTGTATGAGGTTTGGGTGCATTTTTTTACTCAGAAGAGTTAAAACAAGGAAAGTTAGGAAAAGACTAACACAACATCCATTTTCCAAAAAGTATTCTGACTTAAAATCATACTTTTATATATTCCATGGATTAAAAATACATATCTCTTCTGTTGACAATGAATGTTTAATCAATAATGTGGGCTACACAAATTTGTAGAGGAAAATAAGTTTGCTTAGTGGGAAAACAAATATTTTTGTCAAATATATTTGAGCATAATAAGCAGCTTTGCACATTGTAATTAGCCTTAGTTTGAAAGGAAACTTGTATATGGCCAGTAACAAGCAATTCCACATTACTAACATAGGGGATTTGTAGGTTTTTTCATATACTTTATTATTGTTTTGAACTTTCTCCCCTGTCATATATTTTTACTTGTTTTTAATAATTTGTTTTTAATAATTCCACCTCAATTTTATCTCAGTAATTACTAGTTAAAAGTTCCTCTAAGAGGTGATAAAATGTTTGAAAGTTGAATAGATTGTCATATGTTTTATCTGTATGTATATATAAAATAAATAAACTATATCTTTCTGACTCAAGAATTTCAGGTACTCTTTACCAAATGCAAAATAATGGAACACTGGTCACAAAACCCACTAAATTGATAATTAGGAATATGAACTATTTTCTTTTCGGGGGTGGGATGTTACGTTGAGTTGTGATCAGGGTTACATCTGGCTTGAGTTCAAAGATTACTCCTGGTAGGTTCAGGAGACAATCTGGGATGCTGGAGATTAAACTTGTGTTGGCCAAATACAAGGCACTATACTATTCACTGGGCTTTCTCTCCAGCCCCAAGAATATAAAATTTTAACTTGAATTTGATCCCCCAAATCACATAGGGTTCCCAGAGATCTACCAGAAGTGACTTCTGAGCGAACAGTCCTATGCTTTAAGAACAGCCAGGCATGCCCTCCCTACACCCAATGTTTCTAAGTTCGCATCATTGAGAGAGGCATATACTCTCTTTTTATTATTTTATTTTCAGTTATTCATACATTTTAGAAGTACATAATAAGAAATGGACAAACAAGAACACAATCATACACAATTATAAATAGTTATGTCTAACATGTTCTTTTAGGTCTTGTTAACCTATACAACAATTAAGTTAAAGCATAACTTAACATTATGTTATTAGGGTCATATGCCAAGCAGACACAGTGGGTTTTACTCAACAGTTGTAAAGATTAACTTTATCTAAACAAAATTTATTTAGGTCAAATCAGGTCTTTGCAATGTAGAAATGATAAGGTTATGATTCAATAGCAGATATTAGTAAGTCAAATTCCAGTAATCAATTTATAATATTTAATATATAAAATGTCAATTTAAAATACAATTTATACTTTTTAGAGACATGATTGAAGTGAAAATAAAACACAACTTTATAATTAAGTTTCCTTCTTAATAAAAAAGAAAATCAATATTAGTCAGGCAACATATGTTGTGCCAGGAACAACATATGTGCCTGGAACACACAAAAAAAGGACTCAATCTAGTTTTGTAAATAGAACCTTGGCCTGAATTTACCCTATATTTTCACTTTTAATCATTTCATGAACCTTTTGAACACAAAAGTCACTTTACATTTGATAATTGATTAGACACGCTAATATTTTATATTCTACAAATACATTCTGACTTGATTTCATTCTGTTTGTTCATGTTTTTGGTTTTGGTTCACACCCATAGTGCTTGGAGTCTATTTCCAGACCAGTACTTAGGGAACCATAGAACTGTTACTGAGTTTAGCTTACTGAATACAAAGCATGTGTCCCATGTTCTTTGAGGCATTTCTTTCACCTCTTATTAAATGTCTGTTTGTTTATTTTGGGGCCACACCCAGAGCTCCTCAGGTATTACTTTTGGTTCTGCACTCAGAAACTTCTCCTAGAACTGTGTGAGTGGCCATATGGGATTCCAGGGATCAAAACTAGATTTGCTACTTGCAAGACAAATGATGTCATGTATATTACTTATATTACACACACCGATATGATGTATACTACTCTGGCTCCTCTATTCACTTTTTTTTTTGTTTGTTTTGTTTTTTTTTGTGTTTTTTTAATTATCTTTATTTAAACACCATGATTACAAATATAATTGTAGTTGTATGATTACAGTCATGTAAATAACACCCCCCTTCACCAGTGCAGGATTCCCACCACCAATTTCCCAGATCTACCTACTCCCCACCCCACCCACACCTGTACTCGAGACAGGCTTTCTTTTTTTTTTTTTTTTTTTTTTTTTTTTTGGTTTTTGCTCAGGGGTTACTCCTGGCTATGTGCTCAGAAGTTGCTCCTGGCTTGGGGGACCATATGGGACACCGGGGGATCGAACCGCGGTCCGTCCAAGGCTAGCGCAGGCAAGGCAGGCACCTTACCTTTAGCGCCACCGCCCGGCCCCAAGACAGGCTTTCTTTTTCCCTCATTCATTCACATTGTTATGATAGTTTTCAGTGTAGTTATTTCTCTAACTGCACTTATCACTCTATGTGGTGAGCTTCATGTCATTAGCTGCACCTATATGGGAAGATGGGGGGAAGTAAGGGTTGGGACTGAGGCAGTAAAATATTAGAAATGAGCTTTGTAGGGCAGTATCAAGGTCACAATACAAGATGGATATTATGGATATATAAAATATATGCATACAATACTATCAATATGAAAACAAGGAGAAAAAATTTCCACTGACTGTCCCAACATAAACCAGTGCTAGAACGGCCTGCCCTCCTCCCAGAGTGCATTCCCATTAGTGTAGGGAGAGATAGGGGGAAAGTCTGTTGACCCCTACAGAGTCCACCTATACTGGTGCCCAGGGAAGGACTGAAGTCCAGGGGAGAAAAACCCTATACCTGGCAAGAGCTGGTCTCCAGAATCAAGGAGGAAACCAGAAGCCAGATGTCTGCCCGCCCTCCTCCCCATGCACCTCCTCCCTGCAGTATGGAGGGAGGGGGGAAGCCTGAGGACCACTAAAAGTCCACCTGAACCCACTTCTGGCCATCTGAGCTGGCACCCAGGGAAGGCCTGGAGTCAGGGGAAAAAGATAAGCACGGCTGGGGGCCAGCTAAGCCTTCATAGCACTCCCCAGGCTAGGGAGAAAAGCTCTGGTATGGGGCCTCCCCAAACCCTACACCTGGCAAGAGCTGGTCTCCAGAATCAAAGAGGAAACCGGAAGCCAGATGTCTGCCAGCCCTCCTCCCCATACACCTCCCCCCTGGAGTACGGAGGAAGGGGGGAACCTGAGGACCACTAAGAGTCCACCTGAACCCACTTCTGGCCATCTGAGCTGGCACCCAGGGAAGGCCTGGAGTCAGGGGAAAAAGACAAGGACGGCTGGGGGCCTGCCAAGCCTCCCAGCACTCCCCAGGCTAGGGAGAAACTCTATTCACTTTTATATCAATTGAAAAATATGTTGGGGCCGGAGAGATAGCATGAAGGTAAGACATTTGCCTTGTATGCAGGACTGTGGTTCGAAACCTGGCATCCCATATGGTCCCCCAAGCCTGCCAGGAGCAATTTCTGAGCATAGAGCCAGGACTAATACCTGAGCCCAGCTGGATGTGACCCAAAAAACAAAACAAAAAAAAAGTTAATTTGACAATCTCCATGTTCGAACAAGGCCAGCTCCATAGACTCACTCTTTTCTTGCACAAGAGGTAAACCAAGCCATGAAAGACCATGAATACACCAGCCCACACAGCAGAATACTGGCCATTTTGGGAGAAGAGGTGGACCAAACCCCCACCCTGCCAAAGTCACGCTTGCTGCCTCCATCACCCAGAATCACCATTTTTCCTGATGGCCCTGCCTCATCACTGACCCTCTATGATTCTCTTTGGAGATATTAATCTGAAAAAACTTCAGGCATGCTGTTTTAGGCTTGATATCACCAGGGCTTCTTGGAGAAAATGCAGACATCCTACTCCCTGCTCCCACCATCTTATTTCTTCCAGTATGCTGGCAGCTGATTACATGCACCCAACAGTCATAGTATTAGTAATAGTTCTTGGAATTTCTGGACAAAGTTCATTGGTTTGATGCTGTCATCCCTAAAGAAACACACCAACTTAACAGACTGGACAACTAACAACAAGAGCTTACTAAACCTTCTGCCATTGTATTAATGACTTTATTGGAGATACAATAACTTTCACAAATATGCTTGCTACTAAACTTTTTCTTTCTTTCATTTTTAGCTTTCTTCTCTTCCATTTTATTTTTTCTTTCTTTTTTCAATAAATTTGCTTTCAGTTATTATGATCAACTATGTCAACTATATGATACATTTCTTTAATTTTTTTAAATAAATATAATTTCACATGAACTTAGCACAGAATTAAGAGACTATCCAATGTGCACACAGTTAAAAAAAATAAACCAAAAAAAGGAAAACCAAACCAGTAAAAAATGAAGACATTTGCAGTCCTTAAGATTTTAGGTGCAAGAAGATGGAAAGATTGTATAGCACTTTGCCTTTAAGTGTCCTACCTGGGTTTGACCTCTGGCACCACATGGTCCTCTGAGTCCTGCCAGAAGAGATCCTTACCACAGAGCCAGAAATAAGTCCTGAGCAAGGCCAAGTATGGCCTTTTCTCCTAAAACAAGTTTGTGTTTTGCGGCCCCAGAGAAATAGCATGGAGGTAGAATGTTTGCCTTGCATGCAGAAGGACAGTGATTTGAATCCTGGCATCCCACATGGTCCCCCGAGCCTGCTAGGAGCAACTTCTGAGCATAGAGCCAGGAATAACCTCTGAGCACTGCCAGGTGTGACCCAACCCCCCCCCCCAATTTTGTTATTGGGGTCAGAAAAGAGGATAAGTCTTTCTCTTTTTTTTTTTTTTTTTTTTTTGTTTTTGGGCCACACCCGGTGACGCTCAGGGGTTACTCCTGGCTATGCGCTCAGAAGTCCCTCCTGGCTTGGGGGACCATATGGGACGCCGGGGGATTGAACCGCTGAACCGCGGTCCGTCCAAGGTTGGCGCAGGCAAGGCAGGTACCTTACCTCTAGCGCCACCGCCCAGCCCCCTTTTTTTTTTTTTTTTTTGTTTTTTGTTTTTTGTTTTTGGGCCACACCCGGTGACGCTCAGGGGTTACTCCTGGCTATGCGCTCAGAAGTCCCTCCTGGCTTGGGGGAGGATAAGTCTTTCTCAAAGTTAGTTATTTATACTTTTAAAACCCACGACTTAACATTATACTATTTTTACCATTTTAATATTTTTACCATTATACTATAAATTAACTTTTGGTTTTTATTTTTATTATTATTATTATTTGGTTTATGGGCCACACTGTGAGGTTCTCTGGGGTTACTCCTGGCTCTGTACTCAGAAATCATTCCTGGCAGATTCAGGAGACCATATGGGATGCCATGGATCAAACCCGGATCCTTCTTGAGTCAGCATCATGCAAGGCAAACACTCTATCACTGTGCTATCACTTGAACCGCTATAAATTATCTTTTTTCAGAGAATATTTTGTCTACAAATCCTTTCAAACATCTGAGGTAAACATTCTGAGGTAAAAAATACTGACGAATTGTTACACAGAATCTATTTTTCCATTGACTCCTAAAAATAAAGTCAGCACATGATTTTGAAAGCATGTTTTTGAATATATTCAAGGTGTAATTTAGCATCAACAGATTTTGATTTGAGTGATCCCTAACAGCTAATCCTATCCCTGCTAATACTGTAATAGGTAGATTAATTCTTTTCAAGAATGAGTCTTGGGACATTGCCAATATATGTTTCTTTTTTCATTGTTTAACTGCCTTTCAGAGTCATTCTATACACTTTGAACAAATGCCTAGCAGAACAATGATGGAATTACTGTACAATTTGCTTATTTTATTGAAAGCTTTCTACTTTATAGTTTCAAAATTCTGGATTTCAGTTTTCATTTTAGTTTCTATTCCTGTTGAAGCACAAATATATTTCTATGTGCACTTTCTTACCAAGTTAGAATTAAAGGATAATGTTTCAGCAGTTGTATAAATTCACATTCTTTGGTTCCAAATTGTACTTTCTGAAAAAACTTTCTTCTTTCTTTCTTTCTTTCTTTCTTTCTTTCTTTCTTTCTCTTTCCTTTCTTTCTTTCTTTCTTTCTTTCTTTCTTTCTTTCTTTCTTTCTTTCTTTCTTTCTTTCTTTCTTTCTTTCTTCTTTCTTTCTTTCTTTCTTTCTTTTTCTTTCTTTCTTTCTTCTTTCTTTTCTTTCTTTCTTTCTTTCTTTCTCTCTCTCTTTCTTTCTTTTTCTTTCTTTTTCTTCCTTCCTTCTTTCTTTTTTCTTCCTTCCTTCCTTTCTTCTTTTTCTTTCTTCTTTCTTTCTTTCTTCCTTTCTTTCTTCCTTCCTTCCTTCCTTTCTTCTTTCTTTTCCTTTCTTCTTTCTTTCTTTCTTTCTTTCTTTCTTTCTTTCTTTCTTCTTTCTTTCTTTCTTTTTCTCTCTCTTTCTTTCTTTCTTTCTTTCTTTCTTCTCTTTTCATTTCTTCTTTCTTTCTTTTTCCTTTCTCTTTTTCTTTCTTTTTCTTTTCCTTTCTTTTTTTCTTTCCTTTCTTTTTCTTCTTTCTTATTGGCCTACAAATCACTGAGTACCAGGAGGTCTTCTGTATGCACAGTCCATACAACACCAAATTATTGGGCCCTCATAGTGATCCAAAGGTCTGATTGGCCAAGAGATACTTGCAGGCCCCCACCTGAGCAATGCCCATTCTCCAAAACAAGAGTTTAATTTTTAGGGAATATATACTACAACTAAAGCATGTAGTCACCTGAATAACACAATCAAGCAAGCTCTACAGCCAAGTATAAGGGCAACTCCTACAGAGTATAATAAAGGGAAGGAAAAGGGGAAAGTTTTAAATGAATAAATAAATACATTTTATAACATTTTAATTTGATAAATAAAAGCAATGTGCCATTCAATTAGAAATCTGCTTTTTAGCTGACATAGCTATATTTATTTATTGTTAAGATCAGTTTACCTAAATCTGATTCTTCACTTCTAATTTCTAGGAATGAGGAAAAGAACAGATCACCAACAGGCACATCAAAAAGTGTTCAGCATCTACTTATCATTAGAGAAATCCAAATCAAGAGAATGAAATATAACTCAAAACAATGAGAATGGCACATATCAAAAAATAGTAGGAATCTCCTGTGGGGGCAGGGACATGGTAAAAAAAAGGAACTCTCATCCATTGCTAGTGGGAATATCATCTGGTTTAACCCTTGAGGAAAATGATATAGAAAGTTCTCAGTAAACTGGGCCTGTTATACTGTTATACTGGCAGGCCAGAGGGCAAAGTGTGGTGGTATAGGATACACTCTGGGAACATTGGTGGAGGGAGGTTGACACTGGTGGTGGGATTGGCCCTGATTTATTGTATGTCTAAAATGCAACAATGAGGGACTTTGAAAATCACAATGGTTTCAATAAAATAAAATTTTAAAGAAGTTCTTAGTAAACTTAGAATTGAGCTGCCATGTGACCATCAATTCCATTTTGGGTATCTACAACTCAATACTTAAAAATATTACTTTAAAAAGACATATACACTTCATTTAGCTGCACTTAGTACAATCGCTAATGTGTGAAATCAATGTAGGTGTTCAATGAAAGATGAATGGATAATAAAGATGTGATATATATATATGCATAATGGAATACTATGCAGCTGTAAGGAATAATAAAATCATTCAATTTACTGCAACCTAACTGGAACTGGAAGATATCATGTTAAAATAAAGTAAGCTAGAAGAAGAAAGCAAAACAGATGGTATCACTTATTTTTGATAGATAGAATAACTGAATAAGGAATTGTAGTATAGTAAAGAGAGGATACACAGATTAATCTTGAAAATAGGACTAGGGAAAAGAAAGACAAAGAAGGAAAAAAATTAAAGTGGAAGGGAAGATAAGAAAAGAAAGTAATGGGTAAACAGAGGTTGACATTTCAGTCATATTGGTCATGTGTGAGTGATATAACGATAAATCTAACAGTATCAACAATATTGAAAACATGAGTTCTAACCTGCAATCATCAACTGTTGCAATGTTTCTGTTAAAGTGGCTGGCAGGGGATTGTGGGGGGTGCTGGAGTATGGGAACACTGGTGGTGGAACTTAGCACTGGTGATGAGATTGGTGTTATTATATGCCTAAAAGTCAGCTATTAACAACTTTGTAAATTACTGGTCTTTAAATAATAAAAAACAAACTAAGAAAGAGAGAGAGAACAAAGAGAAGGAGGGGGAGAAAAAGGGAGAGAACAAGGGAGAGAGAGTGTGAGGGAGGGAGAACAGAAGGAAGGGAAAGAGAGAGAAAGATGGAGAGAGAAAGTGAAAGAAAGAAGGACCCTAATTACAATCACCAGAGTTTGGGTGATCTTCAGAATCACCCAAATTGATAAGAACAAAATTACCTTTCTTCTAAATATGCATGCCTCTTATCAACAAAATGAATGAAAGGCATACTACATATTGTCTCAGTAAGGGCACAAGTCTGACTGCCTCTATCTCAGCAACATCTATGGCTACATGATCCCTCTAGGTCCACTCAGGATCAAAACAAGAAGAAATTGTGGCTGGACTTCATTCTCACATTTCTGCTTCTACATTTTACTGATTTGTCCTTACTTTCAAGCTCAGGGAATGTAGTGGCATCACCATACAATTTCACCAAATTTATTAGCAAAAGGATACAAGATTGGAGGAAATTCAGAGAGGGGAAAAGTCTCCCTGCACCAATTTTCAGGAACATATAAGTATTAGTATTAATAATAGTAATAGTAGTAGTATTACAGTATGGTAACAACATAATGGTCCAGATGAGGTTGGGCTTTGATTCCATATTTTTGTATTTGTCAAGAAAGAAAAGAAGAGGAAGGAAGGAAGGAAGGAAGGAAGGAAGGAAGGAAGGAAGGAAGGAAGGAAGGAAGGAAGGAAGGAAGGAAGGAAGGAAGGAAGGAAGGAGGAAGGAAGGAAGGAAGGAAGGAAGGAAGGAAGGAAGGAAGGAAGGAAGGAAGAAAGAAAGAAAGAAAGAAAGAAAGAAAGAAAGAAAGAAAGAAAGAAAGAAAGAAAGAAAGAAAGAAAGAAAGAAAGAAAGAAAGAAAGAAAGAAAGAAAAAAAGAGAAAGAAAGAAAGAAAGAAAGAAAGAAAGAAAGAAAGAAAGAAAGAAAGAAAGAAAGAAAGAAAGAAAGAAAGAAAGAAAGAAAGAAAGAAAGAAAGAAAAAGAAAGAAAAAGAAAAAGAAAAAGAAAGAAAGAAAGAAAGAAAGAGAAAGAAAGAAAGAAAGAAAGAAAGAAAGAAAGAAAGAAAGAAAGAAAGAGAAAGAAAGAAAGAAGAAAGAAAGAAAGAAAGAAAGAAAGAAAGAAAGAAAGAAAGAAGAAAGAAAGAAAGAAAGAAAGAAAGAAAGAAGAAAGAAAGAAAGAAAGAAAGAAAGAAAGAAAGAAAGAAAGAAAGAAAGAAAGAAAGAAAGAAAGAAAGAAAGAAAGAAAGAAAGAAAGAAAGAAAGAAAGAAAGAAAGAAAGAAGAAAGAGAAAGAAAAAGAAAGGAAGAAGAAAGAGGAAGGAAGAAAGGAAGGAAGGAAGTTAGAGATTGTATGATGGAATTTTTCTTTCTATTTTCAGTTTTAAGATAATTTTCGGGGCCGGGTAGGTGGCGCTGGAGGTAAGGTGTCTGCCTTGCAAGCGCTAGCCAAGGAAGGACCGCGGTTCGATCCCCCGGCGTCCCATATGGTCCCCCCAAGCCAGGGGCGATTTTTGAGCGCATAGCCAGGAGTAACCCCTGAGCGTCAAACGGGTGTGGCCCAAAAACCAAAAAGAAAAAAAAAAAAAGATAATTTTCTCAGAAATTCATAAAAAAAAGTATTGACTATTTGAGTCAACTAAGCATAAAAATAATAATGGTTTTTATATTATAATTTTTGCTTTTAAATTAAACAAGTGTTTAGAATTAAAGTTTGAAACTTGGCAAGAAAAAGATACTCAGAGGACTAAAAACATGCATTTCTGAGTGTGGGAAAGCATTTCTTTTTGAGGAAAAAAAGAATAAAAAACATTTTGTGGGTATGGGTAGAGAATTAGCTCTTTATTTGAAGAGAAATGGTTAGATGTTTTGATATAAATGTTGACATAGAACATATTGACCTTGAAGAGATCAGTTCATTTTTAATCTATCTTTTTATTTCCCTGGATAAGTGGCATTAAATTTTATTCTTTTTTTATAGATTAAAATTTAATGGTTCTTTTTCCTAAAACTGACAGAAAATCAGGCAAAGGTTTGGATCATGATTCTAAAAAAATGGATTTCTTGTCTCTAACTTTGAGAAAATCAAATCAGGATTGCTGATCTGAAAGGAATAGCTGAGATGGAATACTATGGGTGAGGTTGATGCATAGGCTCTTTATCAGGAAAGTGGAGAGGCCTGAGAAGAATCTTGATATCTGGTCTATAAGACATGGAGGTGTTAAGAAAATTCCAGACTTCATCTCATATACCTTTAACTGATTTTGACTGAAACCTAACAGGGGAATATGTCTGCCATTCTATTCTTTACTGCTGAAGAGGAAATTTTATAGAAAATTCGGAGTATGTATAATTCCTTCATCTCATTAAGTGAGGAACAAGAAATCTTTAATGAATCACTACGCTCTGCCTGAGCACTAGGCATTCAAAGATGGACAAAAATAAAGATTTTTCTCTCAACTCACAATCATATTGGAAAAAGATATTTGTAAACACATTTGACTTTGGTGAATACAAAGTGGTTACTTCCCACCCAACCTGAGGTAGTCCTGAAGAAACTGACACCTCTAAACCCAGAGGTGTACATAGAACATATTATACAAAACACATCATAAATTTTATACTTTTATGGGGGAGGACCACACTTTGTGATGCTCATTTCTGGCTATGCACTCAGAAATCGTTCCTGGCTTGGGGAATCATATGGGACACCAGGATTCAAACCACCATCTGTCCTGAATTGGCTGCGTGCAAGGCAAATGTCCTACCACTATGCTATCGCTCCAGCCCCTAAATTTTATACTTGTTTTAGTAAACGTTTTACTAGATTGTGGAAGACAGATGAGCACTCATTGGCTTTACAGTCGAAAATAACACAAAATAACATGATAAATAATTTCATTTTTTCATTAATTATAAAAATACATCATACTTACTACAGATCGTTTATAAAACACAAAGGAAATCAATCATAGTGGTGTGATTTTTTTTGCTTTCTCATAGTGAAATTTAGCACAGTTTTTGTGTTTGATGTATGCTTATAAATAAAACTCAGGGACTATTGCATGTCTCACATGTGCTCTGGCCCTTTGAGTTGGCTCCCTGACCCGAGAAAGGGATAATTTCTTTTTAATTATTCAGAGTGTTTGTAAATTTATGTATGTTTTAAAAAAAATTTAGTGCCCATCTATAACTGAACTTTAATATCTGTTGAATGAGAGATGTGTAAAACAAAATATATTAACGATGCTATCAAACTCAATACTGAAGCATCTATTGAAAAACAATTTTTTAGCAATTTCTTCCTAACAACTGACCTTAATTTTGAATAGCCAATATGGTATTGTAGTTATATCAAGTGTTAATATAAATAATAAATAAAAACCAAGCAATTATCATTAAATATATATAAATTATTTCAAAATTAGGATACAAATAGTGCCAATTTTTCCAGTAATATTTTTATTTAAGCATCATAATTACAAGCATGTTTGTAGTCATAAAATGTACACCCTCTTCACCAGTGCAACCTCCTACCACCAATGCCCCCAACACTCTCTTCCCCCAAACCTTGCTTGTATTTGAGACAGGCATTCTATTTCTTTCATTCACTACCATTGTCATGATATTGTTCATGTAGTTATTTCTCTAACTGCACTCACCACTCTTTGTGGTAAGCTTCATATCATGGGTCTGTCCTTCCAGCCCTCATCTCTATTGTCTCTGGAAATCATTACAATACTGTCTTTTATTTTTCTTAAATCCCACAGGTGAGTGAGAGTATTCTATGTCTATCTCTCTCCCTCTGACTCATTTTACTCATCAGAATAGTTTCCATGTCCATCCACTTGTATCATCTATGACTTCATATTTTCTGACAGCTGTGTAATACTCCATTGTGTATACATACCACAGTTTCTTTAGTCAATCATCTGTTGTCAGGCATCTGGGTTGTTTTCAGATTTTGGCTATTGTAAATGGTATTATAATGGACATACAAATGCAGAGGGAATTTTTGTACTGTATTTTTGATTCCTATGTATATCTCTAGGAATATCCATATTATTTTGCAGAGGGCTGGACTATATGGCATTCCCACCAGCAGTGAATAAGAGTTCCTTTCTCCCCACATCCCAGCCAGAACTGATTTTTCTTGTTCTTAGTGATGTGTACCAGTCTCTATGACATGTACCTCATAGTTGTTTGATTTACATCTCCCTGATGATTAGTGATGTGGAACATTTTTTTCTTATGCCTTTTGGTCACCTGTATTTCGTCTTTGAGGAAGTGTTTGTTCATTTTTTCTTCCCATTTTTGGATGGGTCTTTCATTCAGTGCCTTGCATATATTAGATATTAGTCCCTTATTTGATGGGTATTGGGTAAATAGTTTTTCCACTTAGCAAGTGTCCTCTTATCCTAGCCACTGTATCCTTTGAGATGCAGAAGCTTCTGAGTTTAATGTAATCCCCTTTGTTTATCTGTACTTCCACTTGTTTAGACAATGGTATTTCCTTCTTGAAGATGCCTTTAGTCTCAGTGCCATGGAGTGTTTTACCTACATTTTCTTCTATATAACTTATCGTTTCAGGTCTAATATCAAGATCTTTAATCCATTTGATTTGACTTTTCTGTCATGATGCATGACAAGTGACAATCATCACTCTTTTGCATGTAGCTGACAAGTTGTCCCAACACCACTTGTTGAAGAGGCTTTGCTTGCTCCATTTTGCATTTTTTTGCCCCCTGATCAAAGATTCATTGATTATATATCTGAGAAACCTTCTCTGAACACTAAAGTCTATTCCATTAATCTAAGGATATGTCTTTATTTCAATACCATGCTGTTTTAATGACTATTGTTTTTAATACAATTTAAAGCTGAGAAAAATGATGCCTCCCATCTTATATCTCCAAAGGGTTGCTTTAGCTATTTGTGGGTGTTTATTGTTCCAAATGAACTTCAGGAGTGTTTTTGAAGATCCATTTCTTTGAAGAATGTTAAAGAAAGATTGTATTAAATCTGTACAATATAAAGCACCACATTTCATTCAAATAAAACTTATTAACCTTTAAAAATGGTTTCTCTTTCTCTTTGTCTATCTCTGTCTCCCTCCATATCTCTCTCTCTCTCTCTCTCTCTCTCTCTCTCTCTCTCTCTCTGCTTGCTTATTTTGATCTTAACCTAAAATAGCAAGTTGCCATGATACTTTGACCTCTGAGAGGCTGCCTCAGCAAACAAGGCCAACCATGTCCTTGAGCTTGGAAAGAGATTGTCTCTCAGACAAGCCTTGAGGTGAATGTAGTCCTGGTCATCATCTTGATTGCAATGTTTGAGATCTCCTGATGCAGGATACCCAGCTAAAACATTACCTCTAGGTACCTGACCAACAAATACTGAGATAAAAGTGTTGTTATTTTAGTCTCCTAAGTTTTGTGGTTATTTCTTATACATTTGTAGATAATAAATATATCATATGACTTTGCCTACTGCCAGGAATGCAGATGTTAGAATTGGAATGTTACTAAAATGGTCATCAGCAAATTAGCTGTATTTTCTATAAAGAATAGCACATTTCTTTCTTTCTTTCTTTCTTTCTTTCTTTCTTTCTTTCTTTCTTTCTTTCTTTCTTTCTTTCTTTCTTTCTTTCTTTCTTTCTTTCCTTCCTTCCTTCCTTCCTTCCTTCCTTCCTTCCTTCCTTCCTTCCTTCTTTCCTTCCTTCCTTCCTTTCTTTCTTTCTTTCTTTCTTTCTTTCTTTCTTTCTTTCTTTCTTTCTTTCTTTCTTTCTTTCTTTCTTTCTTTCTTTCCTTTTTGGTTTTTGGGTCACACCTGGCAGCACTCAGGGGTTACTACTGGCTTTACGCTCAGAAATCGCTCCTGGCAGGCTCAGGGGACCATATGGGATGCCGGGGATTCTAACCACCGAACTTCTGCATGAAAGGCAAACACCTTACCTCCATGCTATATCTCTGGCCCCAGAATAGCACATTTCTAGAAAAACTACCTAAACTAATATTTCAGTTGACTCATTGTTTTACTATTATTCAAGTTAATGGTTTAACAAGTTTTATTCTATTTTGTCTTGTTTTACTAGGTTAAACAGAAATATTCAATATCTTATTAAAATTAACAGTTTAGAAAGTTTAATTTATTATATAATTAACTATCTGCAAAGATCAATCTACCATGTTGAGGGCCTAGAAAATGCTCAGAGGACTAGAGCATATGTTTTGCATGCCAGAGGTTCAATTCAATCCCTGGCACTAACAAAGTGATTCCCAAGCTCTGAGCTGGGAATAACACTTGAGCACTGAAGGGGTGGGTGTAAGTGCAAAACAAAAACAAAATAAATGATATTATAGAATAGCCTCAATTTATATATGTGATAGCTATTTATAAGTAAATTGAAGTAATTGCCATAGAGTAAAATATATCTACATTTTTCAGATATTTTTTCTAAGGAAATTCAATTGTAAACTAAATTTATTAGGTGTTATTGCTCCTATTAGACTATTAGAGTTAGTAATAATTATTATAAGTAAAACTAGGAAACAAAAGAATTTAAATCTAACTGTATCACCAAGGGGAAATATAACTCTCTTCTAAAGTTAAAGTAGGTTTTAAAGTGATGAGACATAGGAAGAATATTAACACATTTTCTTCCTTGAAATCTAAGGCTAGGAGTTAAAACATAGGACATAGAACATAGAAAATGGGGATCTTTAAGTACATGAGGATTTAAATATTGTGCTTCTTTATAGTGCTCTTTAATTTTTCAGAAACTAAGGTTTAAATGTATATAAATTTATTCTCACCTCCATTTACATTTATCTATATACAAAAATCTGTGAAGAAAAATATAGGGTGGGGTAGTTTTTAATAAAAATATTCCTTTTTTTTTTCTCTATTCTGCTTATTACTTTTTTCCCTT
Source organism: Suncus etruscus (assembly GCF_024139225.1). Lineage (NCBI taxonomy): Eukaryota > Metazoa > Chordata > Mammalia > Eulipotyphla > Soricidae > Suncus > Suncus etruscus. The sequence continues at coordinate 54,362,184 of NC_064851.1, forward strand.
TCTCTTCCCCTTTTCTCTCTAAGGTATTTTCTCTTTTCTCTTCCTTCATACCCTTCCCATATACCTTCCCCTTTCTCCCCTCCGGAAATCCAACTATCCCTTTACCCCTCAATCCCATCCAGATCTTCCACCATATTAAAATTTTTCACCCTCAGTCCTTATTCTATTAGGCATCAAGATCGACCTCCTACTCAACAAACCAGTACCCTGCACCCAGGCGAGGGGACACCCAGATAAATCCACACCTCGTCTCCTGAAAGAAAAGACAGCCAACTCCCCTGTGGACTCATGCTGCGAGGCCCTCCCTACTAACCTCTCCTAACGCGGACTGTTCCTTGAAACTGGGCCTAGGTCCAAAAGTATCCCCTATGCAAGAACTCTTCCAAGACCTCCCTTGCTGCCAATTTTAATAATCTGAGAAGGTCAGGGATGTGTTAGGAAGATGCCTGGGAACCCACACACCACAAGAAAAACCCAAAAGACAATGGAAAAACTGTACTTCCAACATAGGCATAAAACCTGTAATACACACCACCTCTTACCTGCTCTCCCCCAAATGTAAGGTAGTCCTCTGCACCACTTCGGTTCCTTAAAAACTTTGTTAATTTATTTTATTTTTATTTTTTTGTTTTGTTTTGTTTTTTGTTTTTGTTTTGTTTTGTTTTTAATTTATTTATTTATCTTTTTTAAATGATTGTTCTACATATATATTGGTTGAGCACATACTTTTTTAATTCCCTTTTTTTTTTTCTTTTTTCCCCCTCGTTTTTGGGTAAGTGACCTGTTTCGGTTATCCCATCAATCCCACCCACAAATATACATACATTGATAATGTAGCACCACTTCCCCCTGCAAAGGCACACAGAAGTAAAGGGGAAATCTTACATATAAAAAAAATAAAAAGAAGCTCCTATCTACTAGAGATAGGAACTCATAGTTTTTACAATATGGGGGATATCTCCTGCTTTGAAAATATGTCATGTGGAATCAACTTAGACCTCAGGTGATTAGATACCATTCATTCAGCCTTGAACCCTTGAGCCCCGACATAGAAACGGCACAGCTCTTCACAACAGCTGCAGGAAACAAACTTTATCCGGGACAGCCTTGATACGGCGGGGACTAACAACAAGGCCCAGCTCTAACATGTTTATCCTGACAACGAGGAATATGCGAACATCTTGACCTTAGAGCAGATTAGCCTACCTTACCAACTAACGACAAGACAAAACCAGAAGTCTTGGCACCCTTTGGTTAGTCCAAAAACCAAGATCGGGATTGGCAGATGATTGGCTGCAAGAACCACGACCAGACTGTATACATCTTGGGACCAATAAAAAAGCCCTAGTTTAGGGCTTGAACTATGACCTGCACAATAATCATGATCCCCAGTCCCAAAAGGTCCGGCCAGAGATAATTGTAATGGAATGGGGCTTTGGAAGCACAAAGAAAGACGCTATCCTAGGAGCCACCCTAGGTTCAGTGCAAAGACCATGATCACCAACCACAGAAGAGGATTAAAATGATACTGAGGTAACAGAACCTCTAGAACACAAAGACTGACTTCATCATAAGTCCCCACCTCAGGATCTGTGCAGATACTGAGACCTCTAAACATAGAGCAGAAGTCTTCCACACACCAAAAAAAAAAAAAAACAAAAAAAAAAACACCATCGGGAAAGTAAAGGATCCTGATCATGAGCAAAGTCTAGAGTTGATCCCATGACAGTATGCTCCAAGGACAGAGAAACCCCATATCTCTTAGGCCAAGTGAATTCCTTTTCGAATGACCCCAACATTTACTGTGCCAGGGCAGGAGGGAAAAAACAAATACAAAAAGCACAAAATCTTGGTTATTTTTTATATAAATATATATATTACCTTTATTTATTATTGTTATTATTATTATTTTTGATTTATTTATCTATTTTGGTCGATTTTTCTGTTTGGGTGCAATTATTGAAAGTGTTGTCCCCAATTATATTTATTTTTTTTTCTTTCTTCCTTTCTTCTCTTTCGTTATGTGCTATACCATGTTTCTTAATTCAAGATTCAAGACCATGGCGTGATTTTTGTTTGTTTGTTTTAGTTTTTTTTTTTTTGGTTTGTTTGTTTTGTCTGTTTTTTGAGGTGCTTATCGATATAGCTGGAGCCCTCAATTCATGGGAGGACTGCCCTGGTTTGTCTCTAAGGAGGCGAGATTGGGGAACAGGTGACTGGGCTGCTAGAGCAGTTCACATGATCTGTGGTGGTTATTCATTGAAAATGTACCTCACTATATCTGCTTTTGCTTTTCTTGGGCAGCCCTGTCAGCCAACCCACCAGCTGTTAAGCAGTTTACAAGTAAATGTAATTTTTTTTGTTGTGGGGTTTTGGGTTTTTTTATATTTTATATTACATTTTGTTTAAAGTCCTATGAATGTAAAAAAAAATATTCCTTTCTCATCAGATATATGTAATTTCTTTCTTAGAAATATTATCAAAAGAATTGTAAGAAAGGTGATATGTAATTCAAATGATTTAGAATTTGTATTGAGTAATATAGATTCTAAAAACATTCATTGGTCAGCCTTGTTGGGCAAACAAGTCAAGCTATAAATCAAGTTTGGGGAATTGGCCTGAAAATGCTCAACTTTCATTCCTGAATCAAGAGCTGTTTCTTGAAGGGCATTTTGATCAATACATTCCTTTTAGTAAAGCAATTTTTAGATTTGCTCTAACTTTGCCTGTGTCCTGGAATTTTTCATTGATGCTAAGGATGGTTTTCTTGCTTCTTATTTGTGTTTTCTTTCTTTTTTGTTTAAAGTCATTGTGCCAATAGTGGTTTAGCAATGACGAAAGGAAAGGAAAAGGAAAGGAAAGACAAGGGGGCAGGATCTGACCTGCTCTTCTGGCTCATCTGATGAAACTTACTTCTTGCCTGACACCAAAACCATGGTAGTGGCATTGCTGCCAGCCTTCATACAGTGCAATTAGACTATCTAACACAGCAGCCTCCACAGGCTAAGTGTAGGGCCTTGCTTTAGACTGCCTTAAACATTCCATTGGCTATATAGATAAGCAGACAGAGAGTAGGGGTAGCAATATAAAAATGGAAGAAATACAAAACAGGGAATTTCTTGCTTCCTTCAGCTTTTTCCCCCACTGGGTTTGGGGTGGAAGAGTGATGGTCCCTGGTTTGGTTCCTGTATTTCCTGGTTTGGTTCCTGGTTTCTCCAAATCTAAGTATGAGTCATGTTTTAATTGCATGCAAAAACAAACACATATAAGATTCTTGTGCTAATATAAATTTCCATATAATTTTAAACTCAAATATAACACTTGTTGAAAGACTCAATATTTGCATGATAGAAAACAAATACTCCAAAGTCTATTTTTAAAATCCCAAGAGAGGCTTGAGAAATAGAGATTAGGCACATACTGTGCATGTGGTCTAATTGTTCCTGTTTTATCCTCCTCAGCATAATAGTCTCTCAAGCCCACAGCATTTTTTAGTAATCGCTAGCATCATAGAGCAGAGCAAAGCAGAGCTGAGCACTTAAGAGGTCCTTCCCCTTAAATAAAAATATAAACTCAAAAGTGACTTAATTAAAATATTTTTGTAATAATTCTCAGAGACAACAGAGATGAGGGCTGGAAGGTCCAGCTCACGATATGAAGCTCACCATAAGAGTGGTGAGTGCAGTTAGAGAAATAACTACACTGACAATTAACATAACAATGTGAATGAATGAGGGAAGTAGAAAGCCTGATTCAAATGGGGGGGGGCAGGGGAGGTAGGAGATTTGGGACATTGGTGATGGGAATGTCTCACTGATGAAGGGGGAAGTTCTTTACATGACTGAAACCCAACTACAATCATATTTGTAATCAAGGTGTTTGAATAAAGATATTAATAAAAAAAGAAACCCAACTACAATCATGTTTGTAATCAAATTGTATAAATAAAGACATTAATAAAGAAAAAAGTGACTTAATTTTTTTTTCTATCAAATCGATTTACTTGTTTCACCTCATGCTTAAAAAGTTTCCAAGCTTCCCTTCAGAAACTGGCCCATGTTTTATAGAGAAAATGTTTTGGTTCTGCTGTTTCCACTTCGTAAAGTTTTATTTTAGCATTCAAATTTCCACTCTGGCCTACATGCTATCTATTCAGATCTCTTTATCTGTCATGAATGACTCTCTTGTATAATTCTACAAAGTATAGCCTTTATACTCATATTCTCTCTCTCCCATAAATTAGAAGGTCTGGAAGTTTGCCACAACTTTGAAGCTTCAGCTTAGAACTGGATCTGAAACGCCAAGATTCTTGTGGCATTTACCAATGAACAGTGAGTGCCCAATTTTAACTAAGTTGCTATTCTAGTAGATCATTGGATATTAACTACTACATTTATAACCCTTAGGCTTCAAGTTAAATAGGCAGGGGAATTTTGAAAGTGTCTCCCCAAAAGCAACATTTTAAAGATTTTTATATACTTAAATATGTTTTTTATTTGGAGGCCTTTGCTGCTAGTGGGCTACTTCGTTCCACTTGGGGGTTGCGCCTTGTGGTGCTCAGGAGACTATGTTGTGCTGGGGATTGATCCTGAGCCATCTACATGCAAAGCAAATACTCACCTTAGTAAGTTATATTTATAACACTGTGTGATTTTTAATTTATTATTTTCATTATTTTTATTGAAATATGAAGAAAAGTAAGTTAATATATCATCAGAAACTAATGAAACATTTTAAAGCAATGTTATTTATTTAAGAAGATTTTTTTTTTTTTGGCTTTTGAGTCACACCCAGCCCCACTCAGGGGTTACTCTGGCTCTACGCTCAGAAATCAGAAATCGCACCTGGCAGGCTCGGGGAACCATATGGGATGCCGGGATTCAAACCATCATACTTCAGCGTTTAAGGCAAAGGCCCTACCGCTGAGCTTTCTCTCCGGCCCCCTATTTAATAAGAATTTTAAGTTATTCTTTGCAGTTTAAAATTTTTAAGTAGGCAGAGGGACAGAGATAGAGCAAAAATCCAGCTGCCCATCCCTGATTGAGATTTCACTATCCACGTAAGCATGGACCAACCCATAGAGACAGAGACAGGGGGTGCTGCTGCGCACTTGTCATAGTCAATGAACCACAACACATAGAATACCACATTGCAAGGGTGAAAATGGGGAAACAACTTAGACCTCCACCATGCTTAGAAAAGGATTATTGTAGTTCTTATAAACTGACAAGTACTAACTACCTATATAGCCTTTCAAATAAAGATTTTAGAGAAGAAATATAAAGTATGGGATGAACTAAATAAACCACAACTAAGAATCAAGAAGATATGAAAGTACAAATGAGAAAAATTCAAACTCAGACTAATGGAATAGAATTGAATATCTAAAGATAAACCCACAGGTTTACAAACTATTAGTTTTTGATAAAGAAGCAAGAAATACAAAGTGGAATCAAGGAAAGCCTCTTTAATAAGTGGCGCTAGGAAACTGGTCAACTACAAGCAAAATAATAAAAATAAAAAAAGAACTCAGACCTCTCCTTACACCACACACAAAGATCAAATCAAAATAGATTAAATACCTTGATATCAGACCTGAAACCATAAGATACATAGAGGAAAACAGGCAAAATATTCCATGACTTTGAAGATAAAGGTTTCTACAAGGGTGAAATACCACTGGCCTACCAAGTGGACACAAAGATAATCAAATGGGACTACATTAAACTGAGAAGATTCTGTACCTCAAAGGAAACAGTGATTAGGATATAAAGGCTACCCATAGAATGGGAAAACTATTCACCTAATATCCATCAAATAAGTAGTTAATATCTAAAATATACAAGGTACTGAATAAACTTTACAGAAAAAGCATCTAACTCCATCCAAGAAATGGAGAGCTGAAATGAAGACATTTCCTCAAAGAAGACATATAAATAGCCAGAAGTCACATGAAAAAATACTCCACTTCACTAATCATCAGGGAGATGAAATCACAACAAAAATGAGATATCATCTCACACTACAGAGACTAGCACACATCACAAAGAGACAAGAACAACCAGTGCTGGCATTGATGCAGGGAGAATGGAAGTCTTATTCACTGCTGGTGGAAATGCAAACTGGTCCAGCTTTTTGGAAAAAAATATGGACATTCCTCAAAAAGCTAGATATTGAGCAATACCCCTCCTAGTGATATACCCTAGGAATACAAAAGCACAATACAAAAATGCCCTCTGCACTCATATGTTCAGTGCAGCACTTTTTACAATAGCCAGAATCTGGAAACAACCCAAGAGCCTGAGAACAGATGAGTGGCTAAAGAATCTGTGATACATCTACACAATGTGGAAAATTAAATCAAGAAGTTTGTTTATACATAGCTAGGCACAGAGATTATTATGCTAAGTGAAATGAGTCAGAGGGAAAGAATAGAATAATTTCATTCATTTGTGGGGTATAAAAAAAACAAGAGATAGTATGATAATAATATCCAGAGACAATGGCGATAAGGGTCAGGAGGTTCAGACCAGGGTAGAAAACTGCCACAAAGAGTGGTGAGTGTAGTTAGAATAGAGAAGTGCTTACTTGAACAATGAAAGTTGGAACAAGCTCTGGACAAGAGCTCAGTGCTGAAAGGAGAGAAAGTGACATGCAAAGCATCACAAGTTTCCTGTCCTAAGACATGTGATGGTTGGGGGGGAGAGAAATGGAGTCATAGGTGGTGGGAAGGATACATTAATGAAAGATGTTGTACATTGTATGACTGAACCATCAACGAACACTTTTGTAATCATAGTGCTAAAATAAAGTATTTTAAAAATTAAAAGTATATCATGCATATATATTAATTTATTGCTTTAATTTTATTTTTTAAATATTTGAACCACCACCAATAGTCTTTCTCCTAGTTTTGTGCTCAGAGGTTACTAGTGGCAGTATTCAGAAAAATATATGTGGTGTCAGGATTTTACCAGATTGAAAGTAGGTGACTTAATCTTATACTAGCTCCTTTCCTTAAAAGGAAATCATATTTAATTTATATTTTCTCTAACTAGAACATCAAAATTTTCCAAAATAAGCAAATACTGAGAAGTAAAGTCCATAATATTTCCACACAGGGAATACTACTAGCAGTATGTTATATTTAAAAATAAATTATTTTTTAATAAAATGATTTGATAACCTCTTCATTTGGTGAATCAGATTCTATGGCTCTGTGTGTGTATGTTATGAAGAAGTCTGATTTCTGCCATCATGAGATCTGTCTTTTGGCTTGCTTTCAGCCCAACATTGTTAAATCGAGAATTTAAATTTAGCAATTTAAATTGTTAAATTGTAGTGTGAATCCACACAGATATTTGCCAGGGTAAAGTATTATGAAACTTATCTAGAGTTGCATTATGTGGTTGGCTTCACCATGACTCTTGGAAAGCTCAGAAATCTTATGGTATTCATACCACCAGGAAGGTAATGTGGTATGTGCCAAACTGTCATTTCAATTTATCTTCAAAACAAAACAGAATAAATAATATCCCTACAATGTTGCTGTATATTACTTTAGTTATATATACTCTTGGTGTGCTCTAGAATTTTAAGTGTTTTTCTAATAAAAATAATGAATAACTCTATAAAAACTTCAAGTACTTCATAACTATTGAGACTGAAATACTACAACACTATGAGATAAATCATGAGTTGTGAAGCATATTTTTCCAAATTTAAACTATATTATTGGTAGTTTTTGTTTTGTTTTTGGAATGCACCAGGTGATGGTGAGGATTTATTCATGGTTCTGCATTGAAGGATCAGCCATGGTGGGCTCAAGGAACCATATAGGGTGCTGGGCATCAATCCTGGATCAGTCACATGTAAGGTAAGATTGCTCTCCACTATGTAATTTCATTTCTGGGATAATTTTCCTCTGCTTGCTTACATGTTATATTGATAATATTATATATAGGGAGAAAGCTTTCAGTTAAACAGATAGCTGAAAGCAAATTGTATTTTCCAAATGGTTACAACTATTTCCCTTCATTGAACAAGCCCTTCTTGTGATGCAACTTTGGCATCTCTCCCACTAAAACAGACTTTTGTAACTGTTAAAATCACGAATGTTTCAGAGAAGTGATAATACTATAACTGTGTGTGACTGCCAAAGCAAGGTAAGCATTTTGTACATTTTGTGCATTTGTACTGGAATAATTGTTCTGGAAGTTTTCAGGTTCCTAAGCAGTTTGATGGCCGCCATGTTGTAGAAAAAGCTGAGAGACAGAGGCAGGGACAGGAACAGAGAGAGGAAGCAAGAGAGCATGAGAGAAAGCAAGAGACAGAGACAGAAAAAATGACAGAGACAAAGTGACAGAGACAGAGTGTGAGCGAGAAAGCAAGAGAGAGGAAGAGAGAAAGAGAGAGGGAGAGAGAAAGAAAGGGAGAGAGAAAGAGAGAAAGGGAGAGAGAAAGAGAAAGAGAGAGAGAGAGAGAGAGAGAGAGAGAGAGAGAGAGAGAGAGAGAGAGAGAGAGAGAGAGAGAGAGAGAAATGAGTGGAGGGCTGGACAGCCTCCAGACACTCCATTATTCACTTTCCAGCCCAAGTGCTATTTAACTGACACCACATGGGAGGTCCTGAACAATACAAAATGGCGAATCCTTTCCAAATTAGGCATGCACAGAAACCATGAAAAATCATAAAATAAAATTATATTACTTTTAAAATACTGGGATAAAATGTTACATACCAGTAGATAATTGAAACAATCTACAAGCTTTTCAGATTTCTAGTTATGTAATTTTCTTGTCTTTTGTAGAATCTGAATAGCTTGTGTCACACTTTCCAGTAGTACTCAGTGATTTCTTAGCCCAGAGCCAGGAGTAACCCCTGAGCAACGCTAGGTGTGACCACCACCACCCCAAAATAAAGAAAGAAAACATTGTGATTTACAAAGTTATTCATAATTAAGTTTTAGACATATAATATTTAATCTTCAATCCCACCACCAGTATGAACCTCCTCCTACCAATATTTCCAGAGTCTTTTTCATACCACCACCACTTCCAGCCTACTATCATAACAGGCACGTTTTTTAAGTTTGGTCATTAAAGTTTGGGTCTTTTGATTTCATTGGTTTTGACTTTGTGGCTTACTTTTACTTATTCATTTAAAAATGTTGATTGAGATTCTGTGGTCACAATAAAATAATGGTTCCTCTTGCACACATTTCCAATCACACTCATGATTAGCATATTCATCCCCCTCTAGTGAATTACTACATTTTTATAATATTTTATGTTAGCCAGTATATTTACAATGATAAGTGTTTGTTCTAACCATGTTCTAACAATAGATTCACGATTTTTAAATAGTCAGCTATGGTTTTGTTTTTTGTTTATAGGTTTGGGGGCCATATCCAGTAATTCTCAGGAGTTACTCCTGGCTTTGGATTCAGAAATTACTTCTGATGGTGCTTGGGAGAACATACAGGATGCATTTGGAAGGTCAAAAGGGTTGACTGCATGCAAGACAAGTGCCCTAACCTCTATACTATCTGTGTGTGTGTGTGTATACATATATATATGTATATATATACACATACTATCCTAAATTATGATGTTAATTGTGTCCTTTGGTTTGGCACTATTGAACTTTAATCAAATTCACAAAAGAAAAAATTTGGAAATAAACAATCAGCAGAAAAAGTAAAAGCTTAAATAGAGAATAATAGAACGACAGTTCTTTGAAAAGTATTTGGGGATAATTTCTCAGGGACATAAATATATATATATATATATATGTATTTGCCAGCATATAAGACGACCCCCTAATTTTGCAGTTAAAACATAGGTTTAGGCTTATATTCACTGTATGAGACAGAACGTTCCTGTGCTGCATGTGTTCCTGTGCTCATGTACCACAGTAAGCCAATCACAACAAGCAAAGGTTCAAAGGTTATACTGTAATAGACTTCCTTCTGACTCTGGCCAATCTAAGCAGGCTTTTTACAGTGTAGATGCAGGTACAGAACATTGTCTAATTTGCATGCATCAAAAGCCTGCTTGGATTGGCTGAGTTAGAGAGGCAGTCCGAGCAGCCTTGCAGTGATTGGTGCAGGATCGAGTTGGAAAATTCGTTTTGTGGCAATATTTAGATAATTTTCCTTTAGTGGCATATTGAAACATTTTTCGGGATATACTGGGCGTATAAGAGGACCCCCGATTTTCGGGTTTTTGTTTTGTTTTGTTTCAAAAGTCATCTTATACGCCAAAAAATACGGTATATATAAATCAGTCAGTCTTAAAATGCATAGAAACTAGCAGGCATCAATGTACTTAGTTATTTCTTCCTCTGCAGGTCTTGATTCCATAGAATCGTATCATTAACAGAGACCTCCCCCTCTTCCTTCTCCTTCCCTTCCTGCCACATGATGCCCATCATGTAATTTGCTTTGTAGTCTCTGTTTTTGTTGTTGTTGTTTTGCTTTGTTTTTGTTTGGGGGCCACACCCGGTGATGCACAGGGGTTATTCCTGGCTATACGCTCAGAAATGGCTCTTGGCTAGGGGAACCTTATGGGATGCCAGGGGATAGAACCGCAGTCCTTCCTAGGTCAACCGAGTGCAAGGCAAAAACGCCCTACCGCTGTGCCATCGCTCTGGCCCCGACTTGCGTGTAGTCTCTGAATGTTTTGCAAATATACACCAGATAACAAAGACTAACCAACATTTATTTCCTTGTGGAAAATTTAAATTTCTTTATAAAATGATCTGGGCTATGTTAGTATTAAGTAGGTGATCCAGCTAGCTTCCTCTTCCTAAATGTAATTCAGCAAGATGAAACACTGTAGTGGCCAGGGCAATGGTTCAAAGGCGAGAGTAGATGCTTTGCATATGTCTCCCCAGAATTTCATGATTTTCAGAGTACTGTGTGGATTTTTCCTTCTCCCAATAGTAAATTCAAATGCTCTAATAATTATATACACATGATTTATGCATAATACACAGTTTACACAGTATTAAATTAGTCCTATACTATATTCATATATTTATAAATTTATATTTATATAAATTTTATACTTTTTATAATTTAAAACATATATTTTATATATAACATATCTATATTCTTTGTATTCATCTATGTTTACAATACATAATAAGAATGAGGTGGTATTACATTACTCTCTAATAACAGAGAAAATGCTTTAGTGTTAATAAAGAGTAGTACTTATCTCTTTTTAAAAAATAAACTTTCTAGATTTTTGACAGTCTGTGGAATTCTTATATGAGGCTCTTGTTTAAATAGGGCAAGAGAACACCTCTTTAATGTAGTATAATAAAATGAGTTCTACACATTTCCCATATTAGTCTAATACTGAATGCTAATAATTTGTAACTTGCTTCACCAAAGATTTGTTTTGAGGGTATTCTTGGCTCTGCACTCAGAGATCACCCTGGGTGGGCCTATGGGATCATAAGGAATGCTGGGGATGGAACTGGCTTGGTACCAGTGGCTAAAGTACCTTAACCACTGTACTATTGCTGACTCCACATCAGGGATTTCTTAGAGCCATTATAAAGTCTAGTGAAGGAAACCAGTTTAGGTTGTCCAAAAATATGTCCCTGAGTCCAGAGCAGTCTGTAAACAAACCTTAATATGTTAGTCCTCTCATACATTTATTTTCAATAGTTTTCTACCCTTGAAAATCTGAACCTTTTTGTCCTGTTCAAATTTTTGTTTTTCTTTGGTACTGTTGAATATATACATATATATGTATATATACATATACACACATATACACCACAGTGCACAGCTGAAATTGATGACACATTCTGATGAATCAGTGGTCTGTTGTACTTCAACAGCGGCAACACCTGGTCAGGAAGGTGTCAGTTCTCTGACAGTTTAATCATGAAGTCATGTCTATGCCTCCATTTCCCTTGTGGTGCTCTACCAACTTGGTGAGCAGCCCTTCTTTACTTTCATCCTATTGTGTGTGTGTGTTTGTGTGTGTGTGTGTGTGTGTGTGTTACAATGACACAATTACTAAAAGTTCTCATTGGTGGCATCCAGCACCCTTGGGTGTTTTTCTGTAAAATCCAGATGCTGGTTGAGCCATGATTTTCCTCATCAGCATTATCACTGACCCACACTTGTCAGCTCCTGAGCACTTCCCCTTAAGCCTGGAGCTTCCCTAATTAGCAAATCTCTTCTTCACACAGACCTTGACTGGGAAGGGCCAGTGAGCAAAATATTTTCATCTAGTTTGGCAAGAAAGCATGACTTTTGAAAAGCATCATTCAGATTTTTAGCACAAATAAAAACATCACTGCTGTCAAAACCATCATTTTTGTTGAAAACATGTTTATTTCTCTCAGCCTGTCTCCACTGTACTCCTGTTATATCATTAACCATGTATGCTTGAGTTGGAACCCTTTGGGTCCCGTGGCTATTTTCAGACATTCATTACAGTATAAGTTAAGTTTTGCCTCCTCTGCACTAAGGCTCAATGAATATATTCATAGTATAACATGTAGACAAAATGCCATCTCTCCTTGTTTGCTGATTTTCTTGAGACTGGTTATGCTAAAGGTTCAGCAGCCAACATCTAATTCTGAACTTTTAGAATTGGTCAGCCTGTAGATTTTCTCCTACCTACTGAGTACTGTATTTCTCAAATTCTAATTTAAAGATTTTGAATCCCCAAAAGTTCATCCTTCATACAGAAACACATCAAGAACCAGCAGGTTTAGACTTAAGAAAGTGAACTTTATCACCTCTGCACCTAGAAACAGAGTGTCGTTTTTCTGCTTGGAAATCATACTTATTTTTGACATTCTTAATTGTATGCAGAATGCACAACTGTTTCCATCTAGAAAAAAGTAAAGTGAGGTGTTTTTTTTCTGCCAATCTTTGTGTTTGCCAATCTTAAAAAAAAAAAAAAGCCTAACTGTACAACTGATTAAACTGGATGGAAAATGTATAATATTCTGGCTAACATTTATGTGAGAAGTAGGTTGTCTGGTACCAGTAAGCAAGATATACAGAACTGGCTCCCCAATTGGGCATCATACTGTTTGTTATTCAAGAAGCTGCTTCACAAGAAAGGGAAACTTAGAGAAGAGCTCTGAACTTTATCCACAGTGGCAGGATCTTGTAACTTCTTAGTCATTCATGGCTTAGGTAAAGAGGTCACACTGGTTTGGGATACTCCCTATATTTACTGTGGTTTCTGATCTGTAGCCATATTCTGTCCCAGAAACACAAATAGATTATATGAGGCCAGAGATACACCAGGTTTATGTCATTTTATTTCTTCAGTGTTGGGAACTTGAGATGCAAGGACTGTTAAACTGCTGTCTCAGGGCACTCCCATTGTCACAGGCCTTCAAGAGAGTGAGTTTGCTTAAGCACATCTAGGATGTCACAGCATTAATGCTTATGGATCACAGAAGCCAAAAGTGTGAAAAGTGTTTCTAGAAAACGCCACAATGTTAGTAAGATCTTTATTAAGACAACTCATTCCAATAAGTCCAAAGTGCTATAACGGGACATGTATTGAGATCATGGATACATACATATGTCTACCAAAGGATCTACTGCATTGGACATGTACTGATTGATGACGCCAGCGTCCCATCACTGAATAGGCGCAAGAGCGCCCTAGTTACAAAGAAAGGTATGGAGACACAGAGGCTCTAGATCTTCTAGGTAGGATGTCACAGGCAATGTTAGTAAGATCTTTATTAAGACAACTACATTCTAATAAATCCAAAATGCTGTGATGGACATGTTTTTGAGATCATGGAATCGATACATAATGGATACATACAGACATATGGATCCGAGTGCATTGGATTGGTTTGTGTACAAAAGCTAGAAATAAAAGCGTAAAAATAGAAATAAAAGGGGGTCCTGGAGGGCTCCCTAGGCCTTCACAGCAGGCCCCGACCAGACTTGTCTGGGTCAAGGCCGCCCGGCCAACTACCGCCTCAGGCGCCTTCAGCCCAGGCCCGGAGTGGGCCGCGGAGCAGGAGTGCTGCCCGCACAGGGGGGACCGGGTCCTGCCCCGGAGGCCGCGCTTCCTTCACAGCGGTGACTGCAGGCGTACACGGGTGTGGGGTGCGGGAGGATATTGGATCCCACTCGGGGGCGGCCGGGGGGGGGACGGGAGGATTCGGGGCGCCCGCGTGGGCTGGGCTGGGCCGGGCCTGTCGTCCGGCCCGACGGCGCCACGCTCGCGCCTTCCTCCCCGCAGGCATCCGAGGCGCAGCCAGGACCGCATTCTTCCTCCTCTCCTCCTCCAGCTCCGGCGCCCCGCAGCGCCCGCAGCCCGGGCGGCCGTGACTCAGCGCTTCTCTCCGCGGCCGGGCCGGGGCCAGGCGGCTTCTCCGCGGCTCCTCCCGCCGCGTCCTCCCCCTCGCGCCACTCGCGCCCGGCCCCCGGCCGAGGAGCCTTTAGCCGCGCGCGAAGCCCCGCGAGCAGCGAGCGCAGTCCGGCCCCGACGCTCCGCTCCCCGCTCCCAACGCCGGCCCCGCGCCCTCCGACCCGGCCGCCGCCATGGAGCCCGCAGCCCCCCGCCGCCGCCAACACCCACCAGCCGCGGCTACGCCGTCACCAGGAACCCGCACCTCAATAAGGTCAGCCGGCCAGCCCGAGCCGTGGTGGGGTCGCGCGCGGGACCATCGGGGGCCGGGCCGGGGACGGGGGCGCTGTGGGTCGCCGCCTCCGGACTCCCCGAAGACGCACCGCGCGCGTAGTTGCGCGAGGGAAGGCAGGCAGGCAGGCGCGGGGGTCGAGCCCGAGTGGGGTGTGCGGTTCTGAGCGGTGAACTGCGGGGAGGCGGCACCCCGTGGTTTGCGCGTTTCTGCGGGGACCCGTGCACGGTTGCTGCGGTCGCTCGCCCAGCCTCGCTCCGAGCCATGAGAGTGCAGAAGAAGACCACCCGTGGCTCCCCCCGCTCAGAACGGTGCCCAGGACTGCTCTCAGGTTAGGGGTGTCGCACCAGCATGTAGAATCTTGCTCCATTCCCCCACAGTACTCACTCTGTTCTTTTTTTTTTTTTTTTCTTTTCTTCCCAATTCTAGTGGGATGAAAACTCATGCACTTATGCAAATAAATTTTTTTATCTTTAATCATCATCAACATAATAATAAAAGGCAGTTTGGAGGCCCAAAGGAGAGGATAGTGATTAGGGTGCGTGCCTTGCACACCTCCGATCTGAGTTTGATCCCTGGCACCTGGAGTGATCTATGAACACAGAACCAGGAGTAAGCCCTGATTATGATACCATTATGTGTGGTCCACTACGGGAAAACCAAACTATATGAATACATAGGAAGAAATAACTCTGGCGCTGAAGGAATAGTGGTACTAAGGATAAGATTCTTGCCTTGCACACAGCGGACACCAGTTACATACCAGAGCCTCACCTGGAGTGAACCCTGAGCCTAGAGTAAACCCTGAGTACCCCTGGATTGGCCCCACTCGAAGTAAAATGGGTAATTCGCTACATCTCCGGTTTAGAGACCTTTTCTAATTCCCGGTTAACACCTGAAATATCTCTCAAATGAAAACCATCTTCCACAGTCTTTCTTCTCTAAAGGTGAGACAGTTGCTCACTTTGCAGCCAGGTATGTTTGTGGATTCTTGGCTTTGGACTTGTGTGCTCGATATTGCCTTTTTAATTCAGGACCTGCCCTGTCCTCTCTGTTAGCCTGGAGGCCCATGTGGTGCAGGCCTCTTGGGTAGACCACCTTTTCATGGATCTGCCTTCAACGTTGGTCAGGTTTCTGCTGCTGCTGCTGCTGATTTTGCTGACCATTGCTTGGATACTTGTGATTTCTTCTTTAATAAATTATACCTAGTGCGTGTTTTATTTCCTTTTTTTCTGGTGTCATGCAACTTAAAAATTAATAAGTAGCATTCAGTGTGTGCTGGCACAGGCTACTATGAACTTTATTTTTCACAATACCATTTATAATTTTCCTTCAAAGTTAATTTAATGGCCAGTTTGATCCCCCACCTTTTCCCTGTATTATTCAGCAGGTTGGGCATAGTGTTTAGTGGAACAAAGGTAAAGTTTACTACTATACAGTAGTTGTTGCTTTCCTTTGTACCTCTGTGTTTTAGTTTATGACTCAGTAATAGACTTTGGAAGGGTCACACAAGCAGTATGATCTGATTGAAGTCTAAGAGGCCAGAATGGACAAGTTGGTAGACGAAATACACACCCTTCAGTGAGAGTAAATTATGCCTTTATTGTTCAGGTACAAAGTTTATGGTTTTAAAATCCTTGACTCCTGTTGACCAAGAAAGGTAAGTTGTTGCTTAAGAATAATAGTATTGCAGATTTATTTTATTTCTTAACTATGTTAAGAACACATTACAATTTTCACAGTTAAACTTTATTGTTTGTATAGTGTCAAACAATTAAAAATTTAGTTCACCATTATTGGGGGTACAACTGATGGTACATTTTGCTCTTTTTATTAAACTTTAAGACAGTTGTGTGATGACTCATAGAAGTGACGGAATCTTTTCGTGTGCACAGCTTTGAGACCATGTTTTGGGACTTTCTTGATCTGTTATGCTCTGAATATTCTTGCCTTTGCTTCCTAATAGTCTAGCAATATTCCATTGATTTGTGTGTGTGTGTGTGTGTGTGTGTGTGTGTGATAACTTGGTACCAAAGAAACCTATTAAAATTTGCCCTT
Organism: Suncus etruscus; assembly: GCF_024139225.1. Classification (NCBI taxonomy): domain Eukaryota; kingdom Metazoa; phylum Chordata; class Mammalia; order Eulipotyphla; family Soricidae; genus Suncus; species Suncus etruscus. Next base: position 54,378,889 of record NC_064851.1, read on the forward strand.
CTAGGGGTTGGAGTGGTGTTTCAAGCTGTAAGATGTCTGCCTTACCCACGCTAGCCTAGGACGGATCACGGTTCGATCCCTCGGCATTCCATGTGGTCCCCCAAGCCAGGAACAATTTCTGAGCACATAGCCAGGAGTAATCCCTGAGCGTCACTGGTGTGGCTCAAAAAACCAAAAACAAAAAAACTCCAAACAAACAAATAAATAATTCCTTCTGTATCAAGCTTGGCCATTATCTGGATACAGAGAGCTTTCCTCACTCATTAACTTTTTGGGAAACCACAGCAGTTTCACATGCCCCCAGCACCAATAGTCTTACTTTCAGATATTAAAAAATTATCAAATAGCATATCTTTATGTTGCATTTATACTATTTATAGTATGCTATAATTTTCTTTTATGTCAAATGTGAAATAAAAATCTCAGAATTATTTTCTTTATGAAATGTATCATTAGTTTCCCAACCTTCCAATTAAAATATATTGTGTTGCAAAATCTAATACTTAATGTACATAGAGGAAAATGTAGGCAGAACACTCCATGACATTGAAACTAAAGACATCTTCAACAGTGAAACACACTGTCCAAGCAAGTGGAAGATTAACAAATGGGACTATATTAAACTGAACAATTTCTGCATCTCAAAGGAAATAGTGACTAGAATAGGATACAAAGGCAACCCAATGAATGGGAGAAATTTTTAACCCAATACATATTAGATAAGGGGTTACTATCTAAGATATACAAGGCAGTGATTGAACTTTACAATAAAATCATCTAATCCCATCAAAAATGGAAAGAAGATATAATGTTCTATCAATGATAGAACTTAGCAAGAAAAAAACTAACCCCATTAAAAACTGGGGAGAAGGGGCCAGAGAGATAGCACAGCGGTAGGGCATTTGCCTTGCATGCAGCCGATCCAGGACTGACTGTGGTTTGAATCCCAGCATCCCATATAATTTCCCATGCCTGCCAGGAGCGATTTCTGAGCGAAGAGCCAGGAGTAACCCCTGAGTACCCTCGGGTGTGACCAAAAACCCAAAAACAAACAAACTGGGGAGAAGAAATGAACAGACATTTCCTTAAAGAAGACATACAGGGCCAGAGAGAGAGCATGGAGGTAAGGCATTTGCCTTACATGCAGAAGGACGGTGATTCGAATCCCGGCATTCTATATGGTCCCCCGTGCCTGCCAGGGGCAATTTCTGAGCATAGAGCCAGGAGTAATCCCTGAGTGCTGCCGGGTGTGACCCAAAAACAAAAACAAACAAACAAACAAAAAAAAAACAAAAAAATGAAGAAGACATATTGATGGTTAAAAGGCACATGAGAAAAATGCTCCACATCACTAATCATCAGTGAGATGCACATTAAAACAACGATGAGGTCCCAACTCATGCCAGAGACTGGCACACATCACAAAAACACAAAAACAATCATTGTTTCCACACATCACAAAAACACAAAAACAATCATTATTTCCAGGGATATGGGGAGAAAGGAAGTCTCATTCACTGCTGCTAGGTAGGAATGCCGGCTAGGAACGCACTATGGAGATTCCTCAAAAAAAAAAAAAAAAAAAAAAGAAAAAGAAACAGAGAGAGGAGAGGAAGAAAGAGAGGAGAGACTGAGAAAGACAGAGAGGCTGAGAGAGAGACAGAGAGACGAGAGAGAGAGATTGAGATTTTTCCCTGAATATAATCCTCAAATATATAATACATTAACTATTCTTGTATTTGTTTAATATCTTTATTTAGGCACCATGATTACAAACATGTTTGTAGTTGGGTTTTAGTTATATAAAAGAACACCCCCTTCACCAGTGCAGACTTCCCACCAATGCCCCCAACTCCTTCCTCCCCTACCCCTTGCCTGTAATTGAGATAGGCATTCTATTTCTCTTACTCACTACCATTGTCATAGTTGTCAGTGTAGTTATTTCTCCATTTGATTCACCACTCTTTGTGGTAAGTTTCATATCTTGGCTGATCCTTCCAGTCCTCATTTCTATTGTCTCTGGCTATTATTACCATACTGTCTTTAATTTTTCTTAAATCCCACAGATGAGTGAGACTATTTTGTGTCTATATCTCTCCTTCTAACTCATTTCACTCAGCATAATAGTTTTCATGACATCCATGTGTAGGAAAATTTCATAACTTCATCTTTCCTGACGGCTGCAAAGTATTCCATTGTGTATGTGTACCACTGTTTCTTTTGCCTGTTGAAGGGCATCTTGGTTGTTTCCAGAATTTGGCTATTGTAAATAGCACTGCAATGAATATTGGTGTGCAGAAGGTATTTTTGTGTTGTGATTTTGTGTTCCTAGGGTGTATTCCTAGGAGACACATGAATTCTTTAGAAAAAGAACAGGAATTAGTGAACTAAGTGTTTGATCAAATCAAAGAATTTAGCAAGAGAACATCTAGATACTAAGAGATTAAAACAAAAACAAATATTGTGAGAATCAACAGATAGACTAAGTTTTCTTGATAATAAATTAAATTATGTAATATAATAAATATAATACAATGTTTGTCTATAAAACTATAAATAAACTTTATTTTAAATAAAACTAAACAAATAAATAAAATGTTTAACTATTTTAACATAAATGTAGGAAAGTAAAAATGCTTATATTATTCCTCTCTTATTGTGGGAAACCAATGATGCTGTAACAAAGTGAAATTTATAGTTAAGGGGGCCAGAGAGATAGCATGAGGTAAGGTGTTTGCCTTTCATGCAGAAGGTCGGTGGTTCGAATCTCGGCATTCCATATGATGTGAGATGATATCTCATTGTTGTTTTGATCTGCATCTCCCTGATGATTAGTGATGTGGAGTATTTTTTCATGTTCCTTTGGTCACCTGTATTTCTTCTTTGAGGAAATGTCTGTTCATTACTTCTTCCCATTTTTGGATGGGGTAAGAGAATTTTTTTCTTGTAAAGTTCAATCAGTGTTTTTTATATTTTAGATATTAACACCTTATCTGATGGGTATTGAGTGAAAAGTTTCTCCTATTCATTGGGTTGCCTTTGTATCCTATCCTAGTCACTATTTCCTTTGAGGTGCAGAAACTTCTCAGTTTAATGTAGTCCCATTTATTTATCTTTGCTTCCACTTACTTGGACAAGTGTGTTTCATCATTGAAGATGCCTTTAGTTTCAATGTCATGGAGTGTTCTGCCTACATTTCCTCTGTGTATCTTAGGTTTCAGGTCTGATATCAAACTCTTTAATTCAGTTTGGTTTGACTTTTGTACAGGCTGTGTGTGTGTGTGTGTGTGTGTGTGTGTGTGTGTGTGTGTGTAGTTGACTAGATTTCCCAACACCTGTTAAAGAGGCTTTTCTTGTTCTACTTGGTATTTCTTGCACCTTTATCAAAGATTAATTGATCATATACCTAAGAGTCAATCTCAAAATATTCATATTTATTCCATTCTCCTGATGGTCTGTTTTTATTCCTGTATAATGCTGTTTTAATGACTACTGTTTTATTCATACAGCTTGAAATTGGGAAAAGTGGTGTTTCCAAACTTTTCCCCCCACCAGGATTTCTTCAGCTATTTATAGGATTTTATTGTTTTAAATGACTTTCAGGAGTGTTTGATCTTTTTTATTTTTTTAAATGTCTTGGGAGCTGAGTGATAACAGTGTGTGGGATGTTTTCCTTGCACAAGGCCAACCCAGATTTAATGCTGGGTATCCCATTAATTCCTGAGCCTGACAGGAGTGATTCCTGAGTGCCACTAGGTGTGGCCCAAAAACAAATAAACAAAAGACAACAACAACGAAAGTCATGTGCTTTTTTTCTTAGTAGGGATTGCATTACATTTGTACAATGCTTTGGGAAGTATTGCCATTTTAATAATTTTAATTCTCCCAATCCATGAGGTGTGTTTCTCTTTTCTTGTGGACTTTTTTATTTTTCTTGAAGCAGTGTTTTGTAGTTTTCTTTGATTAGGTCTTTCACCTATATTGTTAAGTTGATTCCAAGATACTTGATTTTCTGAGGCACAATTATGTTGTTTTTTTAATATCTCTTTTTATTCTTTCATTATTTGTGTATAGAAACACCTGGGCTTTTTGCATAATAATTTTGTAGCCTTACACTTTACTATACAAATCTATTATTTTCAAGAAGCTTGTTTTGTAGAATGTTTAAGATTTTCTAAATATAATGTCATATTTCTGTGACCTTTAAGATCTCTCCAAATTCTTGGATGAGAAAGAAAAACTTTGTTTAAAAAAAAAGCTTTCTTTATCATTCTTTTAATATGGATCACCTCTCATACTCCTTTTGAGACCAAGCCCATTGATTATAGTAGGGTGTATGTGTGTAAAAAGTCATGTTGGACCTGAGCAATAGAACAATGGGTAGAGCTCTTACTTTGCCCATGGCCAACCCAGATGGCACCACTGTGGTACCCAATTCTTCCATGAGTGACCTGAGTGCAGAGCCAGAAGTAACTCTGGACATTACCAGTGTGTGCCTTTCCTGCAAAACAAACAAAAACAAAAACAGCCACTTCATACTGGTGACCCAAACTCCCACGAAATACACTTCTGATTTATGGTACCTTAATATATGACCCTTTTTCCATATTCTTTTACTATATTTTTTATAGAGTCTTAAAGTTCCCTTCTGAGTCTACTTTGGACAAAATTTCGGTTTGAAATTAGGAAAGTGATACTGTGCATATATCATCTGGTACAGAATTAAAATCTTAAGATTGTTGCTTTTAATGTGCAAATGTGTGAAATTCATTTATTAAAATGTTTTACGGGTAAAGTCAGGAAATTTGTTCTCTCTGTCTCTATTTCTATAGCCAAACTAATAGAATTATAGTTATAATCATTATAATTATTACCAATAAGGCTTACTCTTGACATTATTCATATATACATTGCATTCATAATTAATGTACATGACCTATAATTTATGAAGATTTACCTTGATTTGCCTTTGTTGATATCTATATATTTTATAACTGTTCCTCTTAGGCTCTGATGAAGAAACTGCTGTAGAAATTACAAGTTCCAAGATTATATAGGATAGAAGTGCCATTAGATTTATATTTCTAAAGATAAACCTTTAGATTTGTTTTGTTGGCCACAATTGGAATATCTCAAACTGATTAAGAAGCATGATTTACTTGTTTTTATTAGTCCATCATAATAAGATTTCTCAATATGGTGACAGGCAGTAATTTGTGCTAGCTTGCAGTCATTTCACAAAATGTCACAACTAGTTTGGATAAGGACTGGATCATCCTATTGCTTTTAATTTGGTAGTTTAGACTTAAGTTAGTCAACCAGGATTGGCTGGTTCTAGTTCCTTCCTAATTCCATCATTCATTTCCTGTCATTGCTGTCTCCTTTCTTTTGCTATCCCTAAGAAGCAGGCTTCTCTATCACGTGGTTCATATTTATTGTTTCTCTCACTGCAGCTTCTTCTACTCTTCTACTTTTTCTTTAGATTCCATTTTAACAGCAACGCTTAGTGTACTTTTTCCTTTTATTAAAGTTTAGTGTTAAATTCCCCTAGGTTAAGTTTAATATCATTTTCCCTTCATTCTCCTATTTATATCACATTGTTATTTCACCTATGTAATTAAATGTATAATAATTCTGTTACTTTCTCTTTGTTGAGAGTTTCATGGAGCTGAGAGCTGTAGATCTTGTTGAATTATTAGTTTAGTTAAACCCTAAGTGTAGATATTTACTCACCAAATACTGGTTGAAAGTATTTGGTGAATGCATTGATTTATTTTGTGTCCAGTTGACTGGGTCAATATGTGGCCAGTTTGTTAACTACTATTCTGGGTGTGTTGTGAGGGTATTTTAGAAATTAAAATTTTAACTCCTAACAATTTTAAGAGACATGTTTGGAAAATTTAGTGGTTTTCATAGATATTGATTATAACAATTGATGAAATTTACAATTCAATTAGTAAGTTTGTGAAGCTGATTTTCCTCCTTAATGGGAATAGGTTTCTTTCAGTCAGTTGAACATTAGAATTGAAAAAAAGAAAAGAAAAAAAAAGTTATGGGCTGGAGAGATGGAAGAGTGATAAGGCATTTGCCTTGCATGCAGCCAACCCAGGAGGGACCTGGCTTGATTCCCAGCATCCCACATGGTCCCCCAGCCTGCCAGGGTCGATTTCTGAATGCAAAGCCAGGAGTAGCCCCTGAGCACTGCTAGGTGTGGCCAGGAACCACTCAATCAATCAAGTTTGAAAAAAAAAAAAGAAAAGTTAGCCCTAAGGTATGTAAGACTGAGCACTCCTAACCCTAGACTCATTGCCTTAAGACTTGTCTTTTTTTTTTAATGCCTTTGAACTTGGATTTTCTTCCAAGGATTTCTTCCTGTATTTCAAGTTTATTGGCCTTTGAAGTGAAACTTTACTATCAGCTCTCCTGATTCTTCAGACTGTTGAACTTGAACTTGGATGGAATTATACCACTGTGCTCCTGAGTATATGTTGGCTTTCATAATTGAGTTTCTTCATGTATTTATATACATTATATTGACTCTGTTTATTGGGAGAGCCCTGACCAATGAGATTTACAGTCTTTAATGCATATAAAATAAAATACAACATTCTTTTTTTTTTTTTTTTTTTTTTTGTTATTGGGCCACACCCGGTGTTGCTCAGGGGTTACACCTGGCTGTCTGCTCAGAAATAGCTCCTGGCAGGCACGGGGGACCATATGGGACACCGGGATTCGAACCAACCACCTTTGGTCCTGGATCGGCTGCTTGCAAGGCAAACACCGCTGTGCTATCTCTCCGGGCCCAAAATACAACATTCTTAAATTTTTTTTTTATCTGAAGGAAGCCACAAATGTATTTCTGATAAGCTCTACTCTTTGCTTAATCTGCTTCCCAATCTTAAAGAGTTTCTCGTATATTATGTGGATGTTGTTGCATCAGGTCCATTACAGACAGAGGGAAGCAGAAACAAATTCCCTGAAAACTCCTAAAACTTATAGTGCCCAAGGACTTCTCTCTTGGAGATGAGAAAACCATAGGCCTTGTGAAAGGATTTCCGAAGCTTATCTTAGACAAGTTCCTCCCACTGACCCACTTTCCACAGTTTTCTGTTAATTTATTTTCCCAACCAGTCTATCCACTAACCCCAGTCTGAGAGCAAGATGGCTATTTGGGTCAAATCTGTACCTGCAAAAACCTGTTTTTCTTGCACTAGCTTTTATCACTTGAATATGGATTGACCTTCAAGTACTGAGCACCTGAATTTGGACTCAGTAATAATTTTAAGAGCTATGTTTGAACAATTTAGTGGTTTTCATAGATATTGATAGTAACAATTTATCAGCCTTACAAGGAATCAGACTTTTAAGTGAGAAATATTTAATCTATTAATACTTGTCATGGATATTGAAAATTGTGTTTCCTCTTGTCATGCTCTTTTTAACTAATCAAATTTGTCACTTAAAATACAAAAAATGGTTTCTGACTACTCTTTAATAAAAAATAAACACCAAATAATCATACATGTTTATATGCTATGATAGCTACATGAAGTAACTTTGGGGCATAATAAAGATATTTTTCTATGAAATTTAGAGATTGTTAAGCATGCTATAATTTAGATATATTTTATTGCTTACATTAACATGAACTTTATTATTAAGTATAAGTAAAATTTTCTATGCAATAAAGTTTTCACAAAGTGTTGAAATATATATATATATAATTGGATTTCAAGTTCTACTTTTCTGCTTCTTAAAGGAGACTATCTCTAGACACTTTGGTTGTATGGTTAAGTGCATTTTTAAAGCTAATAGATAACTATTTTTTTAATATATACTTTACCTTGAAAATAATCCTGGCCATGTGACTAAAGTCTTTTTTTTTAAAGAATTGGTGTTGCATTACCTCAGAAAAAATTAAAATATTTATTCATGTTGTTAATTTGAATTTTAAAATTCAATTTTAAATAATTATTTTTGGTATTGAGGAAAAATAAGGGGAAGAAATTTATTAGTAGAATTATCTCAGGCAAATTGATATTATAAATGATAGATCCTGAGATGTAGAAGTTGCTGGTGAGATCAGATCCCTGGCTACTAGAGCATTTTTTATTTCTACTCAATTTTTTAATTTCTATTCAATGATCATATTTTTTATTCTATTCAATTTTATTTTATTTCTACTCAATGATCATATGACTGTTTTGGTCCTGGTACCATCCATTTTATCTCCCCTCAATTTATGAAGCAGAACAAGATGATTCAAGTTATGTGGGGCTGGAGCAATTGTGCAAGCGGTAAGAGGTCTGTCTTGTGTGTTCTAGCCTAGGATGGACTGCAGTTTGATCCCCCAGTGTCCTATATAGTCCCCCAAGCCAGGAGCGATTTCTGAGTACATAGTCAGGAGTAACCCCTGATCGTCACTGGGTGTGGCCCAAAAACCAAAAAAAAAAAAAGGAAAAAAAAACCTGGGATTAGTCTGTCTAGAGGTTATAAATATCAATTCAAAAGAAGAAAGAGAAAAAAGAAGAAAAACATAACCAAAAACAAAAACAAAATAAAACAAACAAAAATACCCAGCAACTACAAAATAGCACAACAGCAACAAAAAATCAATAACCAAGTAGTAAAAATGAGAAGAAGAAAAAAAAAAGGAGTGCTGGTGTGGCAAAGTTTTGTGCTTTTTGGTCCCCCCCCTTTTTTTTTGCATAGGCACAGTAAGTATTGGGGAATTTAGAAAGAGAATTACCTTGCCTAAAAGATGCCCTTGAAGCATACTGTCATGGTAACAACTACAGGCTCCTTATACGCTCATTTTCACACCCCAAGGTCTTTTCTTTTGGTGCCAGGAAATGTTTTGCTCAGTCATGGATGATAAAATCAGGTCTCTGTAACTAGAGATCTTGGTATTTGCACAGATCATAGGATGAAGCCTAGGATAGACTCTTTCTTTATAGTTCTATAAGTTCTATTCCATCACTGTTGTTGTAATCAGTTTTCTGTAATTATTGGTCTTGGTTTTTGCACAGATCCTAAGATGAAGCCTAGGATAGAGTCTTTCATTATGGTTCCAGAAGTTCTGCTCAGTCAGTTGTCAAAGTCAGACCTCTGGAATTAGAGATCTTGGTTACTGTACAAATTCTAGACCAAAGCCTAGACTAGGGCCTTTCTTATTGGTCCCAGGATAAATTCTGCCCAGTCATGGTTGTCAAAGTCAGTCTTCTGTAATTAGCAATCTTAGTTTTTGCACAGATTAAAGGATGATGTATCTTCTGATTTCATCTTACTATTAGGTAATAAGATAATACAATCTGCTCTTAGGTCAAATTGTTGTCAGGATGGCATATCAAAACTGGCACATGTTGGTGCTAGAGCAGTATTAAGAATTTAGGGGGGAGTTTGGTTCCTGGTGCTGTTGCAGGGAACTGTGTCTGTTCTATGTTTGGGATCTAGGGTTCAGGATTGGATGGTCAAAGTCTGATCACATGGAGTCAAAGTCAAGTCCACATGACATATGCTCAGGGTGGGATGCGCCCCTGTATTATAAAATGTATGAGTTCTTATCCCTAGTAGATAAGAACTTGTTCCTATACAGATAATTTCCTCTCTTTTTGGTATGCCTTTGCAAAAAGGAAAGGTGCTATATTATATTGCTGGTGCATTTGGGTGTAAGGATGACAGGCTACATAGTCTCTGTGCCCTGTTTTTGACCTGAGCTTTTAACCTAGGCAAGACTTTTTCTTGTAGATTTTTGTACCAAGCAGAACCAAAGCAGGTGAAGTTAAGGGGGGTAAAAAAAAAAAATATATATATATATATATATATGAAATAAATAAAAATAAATTTAAAAATAATTAAAGAATATATATTAATGTAAGAGGTTACCTTACATTTGGGAATAAATAGACTAAGAGATATTATTATAGAGGTATTAAACACATATAAAGGAAATATAGGCTCCTCCATTAAGTCTTTGAGAATCTCTTGTGGGGGGTAATTTGTTCCTTTTTACTAACATTTAAGTACTGTGGATGTATCTTAGGTGTTTTGATGCTACATCTGCTTAGTTACTGTAAAAACAATTTCTAACCTCCATGTTATATCTTCTGTATGCATAATAAAAGTATAAAGTTGCAAGGATATTATTAATCAACTAGCACGATACTGTTTTATTGATTGCCTAAAAAGTGGAACATATTATTCTAGATATAAGGGACTCATCAATAAGAGTATGTAAATCTCTCTGCCCCCAATACAAATGTGTATCTAATACAAATATACTATTTTTCTCCTTAATATTCATATTGGGGTGAATTCAAACATTAAAATTAATCTATTTTGTTATTATAATGAATTGTTTTTATATAACTTATCTAAAGATTTATTTTGTACATTTAGGAATATTTCCTTTTGATTATTCACCTTGATTTATTAATATATTTCTACTAAAATTTTTATTTGGTTATTTTAAAATTACAAAATTATTCATGATTGGATTTCAGGCATACAGTATTTCAACACAAATTTCCTTACTGGTGTTAACTTACCTCCATTAGTACTTGCAGCCCTCCTCTGATTTGCCTCCCACCATCATTTTTTACTCTATAAGAGGTACTTTATCTTGTTGTTTTGTTTTGTTTTTGGGTCACACTCGCCAGTGCTCCTGGCTCTACACTCAGAAATTGCTCCTAGCAGGTTCAGGGGACCATATGGGATTTGAACCACAGTCCTTCTGTGTGCAAGGCAAATGCCCTACCTCCGTACTATCTCTCTGGCCCAGGTTTTTCTTTTTCTTGATAAGATTTTTAGTTTTTGCACTGGGGTTTACTGTACTGTTACTAATAAGATTTTATAGATAACACTTTTCTCTTTCAGCACACTCCCCCCCTCCTGATTGAAGACTACCCTTCACCATAGTAGCAGCCCTCTCCATATTGAATACCCCAACCCCTCAAGTTGCATGTTTCCTATTTTTTCCAATGTCTTTAGCTATTCCTTATTGCACCATTCTGTATCTTTATATCCATCATATGAGGGATCATTCTGTCAGGCTCTTTCCCTCTGACTAGTTCACTTAGCATACTTTCCAGATCCATGCATGTAGCAGCAAATTGCATGATTGTATCTTTTCTTTTTTCTTTTCTTTTTTTTTTTTTGTTTTTGGGCCACACCCTGTGACGCTCAGGGGTTACTCCTGGCTATGCGCTCAGAAGTTGCTCCTGGCTTCTTGGGGGACCATATGGGACGCCGGGGGATCGAACCGCGGTCCGTCCTAGGCTAGCGCAGGCAAGGCAGACACCTTACCTCCAGCGCCACCGCCCGACCCCTCAAATTCTTTCTTTGGACACAGAAAATGAGGGGAGGTGCACCGTTCCCGGAGGTACTGCAATACCAGGTCGATGCGCGGAGCGGACGGAGCAAGCTCCTCTTCCGACTCCCAGCTCCAAAAATCCATTTAATATATTGTCCTCGGATAGAGGATGTATCAGATATTAAACTGATAAGAACAGATACTACACTTGATCTTAGCCAAAAGGCCGAGAAGCGATGATTGTATCTTTTCTTATGGCAAAATGATATTCCATTGTGTATATATGCTGTACTTCCTTTATCCAGACATCTGTTTTTAGATACTTAAGATGTTTCCGGATTTGGGTTATTTTACGACTTAATTTTTCTTTTTTTTTTCTTTTTTTGTTTTTGTTTTTGTTTTTTTTGTTTTGTTTTTTTGGCCACACCCATTTGATGCTCAGGGGTTACTCCTGGCTAAGCACTCAGAAATTGCCCCTGGCTTGGAGGGACCATATGGGACGCAGGGGGATCGAACCGCAGTGGCAATCTTTCCTTGGCTAGTGCTTGCAAGGCAGACACCTTACCTTTAACACCACCTTGTCAGCTCCTACGACTTAATTTTTATAAAGATGCACATTTCATTGTGTAGATGTACTACAGTTTATTTATTCATACATTTATTCTTAGACACTTGGATTGCTTCCAGATTCTAGCTATTATAAGTAATGCTGTAATGAACATAGGAGTGCAAATGCCTTTTCTACATTTTGGGTGGGGAGGAGACTCGGGTATATTCTCAGTATATTGCTGGGCTATACTCAAATTCAAATCAAGTTTTTGAAAAATGTCCATATTGTTTTTCTAAAAGACTAGACCAAACAGCATTCCCACTGGCAGTAAGTGAGCTTCCTTTTCTCCTTGCATGCAAATCAGCACTGGTTGTTCTTGTTCTTTTTTTCATGTGTGCCAGTCTCTCTGTGGTGTGAGATATCTCATTGTTTTGCTTTGCATCTGCCTAATGAATAATGATGTGAAATATGTTTCCATATGCCTTTGTCCATCTTTATTTCTTCTTTGATGAAGTTTATATACATCTTCCATTTTTTAAATTTTTGAATTTTAAATAAATATTTAGATTGAATCACCATGAGACACATTCTTAAGTTTTTCATGATTTTCTGAAGTGTACACCACCCTTCATCAGTGCAAATTTCCCACCATAAGTGGCCCCAGTTTCCTCCTGTCCCCTACTCACTCCCCTGCTTGCCTCTATGACAGACTTTATTTTCTCTCTCAATCACTCTCTTCCATTTTGTTTTTAGACATCATGGTTTGCAATATTGTTACTAAAAATTATGCATATTACTTCATATCCTTTCAAACTGAATTCTTGTCCAGAGTGATCATTTTCAACTGTAATTGTCATAGTGGTCCCTTCTCTGCCCAAACTGTACTTCTCAGCTCTTTTTTTATTTTTTGTTATTTTGGTTTTTTTGGGTCACACCCAGCCACGCTCAGGTTTCTCCTGGCTCTGCATTCAGAAATCACTCCTGGCTGTCTCCGGGCACCATATGGTATGCCAGGATTCCAACCACCATCTGTCCTAGATTGGCTGAGTGCAAAGCAAATGCCCTACCACTGTGCTATCTCTCTGGCCCTCAGCTCTTTATTAAAAAAAATTACTTTATTTAAATACCATGGTTATAAAGTTGCTCATGATTGAGTTTCAGTCATTCAATGTACACCAGCCCTTCCTCAGTGTATATTATCTACCACCAATATCTCCAGTTTCTCTCCCCCAGTACTGTCTATCTCTGGGGAAAACATTTTACTTCTCTTTGTTCCTTTATTTCCCCCTTTAAACACTGTAGTTTGTACTATTGTTAATGAAGAACTATCATGCATATCGCTTTATCTTCTTTCAGCACTCAATTCTTGTCCAGAGAGATCAACTCTATCATTAGAATCTATCTAACCTTCATTGCCCTAATCGCACTATCCTACGTTTAGTGACAGTGACACTTCCTATCATTGACTGGTCCTTGTGGCCTTGATCATCTCTAGATATTAATACCATTCTATCTTTTTAATTCCCACAAATGTGTGTGATAATTCTGTCTCTTCCTCTCCTTCTGACTCATTTGCTCAGCATAATACTCTAGTCAAAGCCATTTACCACAAGCCCATGGAAAACATCATTCTCAATGGACGAAACCTCAAAGCTTTTTCTCTTAAGATCTGACACAAGAAAAGGTTGCACACTCCCTCAACTTCTATTCAACATACTACTAGAAGTACTTGCCTAGAAACTAGGCAGAATAAAGAAATGAAGGGCATCCACATAGGAAAGGAAGAAGTCAAGCTTTCATGGTTTGTATATGACATGATGCTTTATTTAAAAAAAAATCCTAAAGACTAACAAAAATGCTCCTGAAAATAATAGATTTGTGTAGTAAAGTGGCAGGTTACAAAATTTGGGTCACACCAAGCCGCGCTCAGGTTACTCCTGGCTCTGTGCTCAGAAATCACTCCTGACTGTCTTCAGGCACCCTATGGGATGCCAGGATTCCAACCACCATCTGTCCTAGATTGGCTGCATGCAAAAACCATGGCTTTTATATATACAAATAATGAAAGGACAAAGATGTATTTAAAAAAAAATGTCATTCACATTTTGCCTCAGGAAATCAAATACCTTGTATTTGATATTTTGTATTGAAAATCAAATACTAAGGTAAAGAGATGAAAAACATATACAAAGAAAATCACAAAGAACTGCTTTAAGAAATAAAAGGACACAAGGAATTGGAGGAGGATTAACATAATTAAAATGGTAATATTTCCCAAAGCATTATACAGGTTTAATGCAGTCCCCATTTTTGATAGGGTTACTTGTTAAACTCTACAATTTTGCCTTTTATATCAGAGATATTAACCCCTTATTAGATGACAAATAAGTTAATAATTTCTTCTAATCTGTGGGTAGTCTTTGTATACTTGTCACCATTTCTTTTGAAGTGCAGAGCTTCTTAGTTTAATATAGTCCCATTTGTTTATCTTTGCTTCCAATTGCTTGGTCAGTGCTGTTTTGTCCTTGAAGATGCCGTTAGGTTTTGTGTCATAGAGAATTCTGCCTATTTTTACTCAATGTACGTTATGGTCTGATATCAAAGTGTTTAATTTAGTTTGATTTGACTTTGGGCCTGGCATTAAAAAGAAGTCTGAGTTCCTTTTTCTTAGCACACCAGTTGTTGAAAAGGTTTTCCTTGCTCTACTTCATATTTCTTGTTCTTCTATTAAAAATTTATCAATCATGTGCCTGAGTTTCTGTCTCAGGATATTCAAGTCTTTTTCATTGATGTGAGGGTCTGTCTCTATTTTAATACTATGCTTTTAATTACTACACTTTGTAGTACAGTTTGAAATTGGGAAAGTGATGCCTCTCATCTTACTTTCCCCAAGGATTGGTTTAGCCATTCATGAAGGTTTATTGATCCATGTGAATTATAGGAGTGTTTGATCTATTTCTTTAAAAATTAATAGGTAACCTTAAAGGGATTATATTAAATCTGACAATGCTTTGCTGTGCATATTAATTTTATTGTAATAATTCTCCCAGTCTGTGAGCAGGGGATGTGTTTCCACAACAAATATAATCAAATGTCTTATATCAAACATAGTCAGATTGATGACTTTGACTATCTTGAGGAAATTTCTTTCTATTTTCACCCATCTTGTTGAAAAATTAATACTGGATCTTGTCTTATAATTTCTCTGCATCTATTGATATGATAATATGATTTTTATTAATTCTCTTATTGATGTGGTGTATTATGTTGTTAGATTTGTGTATGTTAAACCATCCTTGCATTCCTGGGATGAATCTTGGTATGATGCATGATCTTTTTACTACATTGTTGGATTCTATTTGCTGAATATTTACTTGAGGATTTTTGCATCTGTCTTGATCAAAGATATGAGCCTGTAATTCTGTGGGGGGGGGGTTCTGTCTGATTTTGGTATCAGGCTACTGTTACCTTTAGAGAAACTGTTTTTGAGTATTTTCTGTTTCTGGCTGTTTTATGCCAGGATCTGAATGCTGCTCAGGACCAACACTACTGGGGTATTCTGGGCCACCTTTCTTTTTTTTTTTTTTTTTTTCATTTAATGCTTTTCTGTTATGCCTGGTGTGGCTTTCTCCTGACTCTGCACACAGGAATCTTTCCTGGTTCTTCAGTGATTATATGGGTTGCTAGATAGTGAATTCAGATTAGCTACCAGCAAGGCAAGAGCCTTATCCACTACTATACTATCTTTCTGGCCTCAGCAATCCTTGTTTTTATGGTAATAGTTCCTGATAAATGATTCAGGACAAAGGTTCTTTCTCAGTTATATTTGCTCTGTGACCATAGTTTTCATATGTCTTTTGTTATGCAAGGATTTTGTTTTTTATTTTGCTTTTTAGTATCAGTTTTCTCAAAAATATATATGTAGATTAATTGGTAGAGTTCAGAAGGATAGTTGTCCTGTTTGCTGCCTTTCTAGTGAAACAATGTACCATTCTGCTTTCTGGGATCTAGTCACAAAGGTGTATTTTTAAGGAGTAGTGAATATAAATGAAGGACAGAAAAGGAAAAAAGATCTAGGGTAGAATGTAGAATGGACTAGTGTTTGATGTTTTAAGGAATCATAATTATATATGGTCTGAGAACATAAGATATGTGTATCTGTGCAAGCTTTTTAAGTACATAAAAGACTAAGTAGAAATCTGATGAACTTTATACCCTGCCTCTGTACTTTGAATACACAATCCTTTGATGGATGTACACTGCAGAATAGCCTTAATGAGAAATTCATTGAAAAGGATAAAGTAACATTAGCTTTTAACTAGGTATTAAATTAATGTTTTACTGGAAAATTTGAAACATAACTGGGCTGTTTCAAATTGTAAAATTAAAAATATTATTTAAATATTATTAACATTTTGATTGGTGTCTGTTAATATGCAAAATTGAAATATAGAGTCAGTATTATTAAACTGTTCAAAATTTTACTTGTGGTTTATTGTATATTTTGGAAGAAGTTGCTGATTGACAGGACTTATACTGGTTTGCAAAATTGTACTGAAGAGATTTTATGCATATTTCTTTATCTTTTTTAAGCACCTAGTTTTTTTTCCAGGGTCATCTTTTCCATTTATCATGGATATAGTAGTTCTTTCTGTACCCTAGCTGTACTCCTGTTCTATTTGTGGCAAGCTTCCTACCATGAATTATTCCTCAGAATCTTATTTACTTTCTCTCTGGATATTATCTTTTTTATACCCTAAAAATGAGTGCAATGTTACCCTCTGACTCATTTCACTGAGCATGATATTCTCCACATCCATCTATGTAGAAACAGATTGTATAACTTCATTTTTAATGGCTGCATAGTATTCCATTGTGTAGATGTACCATTTTCTTTATTCACTCACCTGTTCTCAGGCACTTGTGTTGTTTCCAGATTCTGGATATTGTACTGCAATTAAATAAGAGGACAGAGGACTTTGGAGACTCTAGGTCAGGGGTCTCAAACTCAATTTACCTGGGGGCCGCAGGAGGCAAAGTCAGGGTGATCCTTGAGTGCAAAGTCAGTAGTAAGCCTTGAACATTGGGGGGGGGGGTGACCCAAACAACTAAAACAAAACAAAACAAAAAATATTCCTCTAGGGCAGGGCCACAAAATGTTGTACAGAGGGCCGCAACGGCCCACGAGCCGCGAGTTTGAGACCCTTGCTTTAGGGTATATTTCTAGGAGTAGTATTGTTACTACTCCTAGTAGTATTTGTAGTTTCTGAGGAATATACTATTGTTTTCCAGAAAGGATGGATCATTGTACATTCCCATCAGCATTGAATGAAACTCCCTTTCTCCCTGCATCATGCTAGCACTTGTTATTCTTATTCTTGGTTTGAGATGGGTGGATGATTAGGCCATACTCGGTAAATTAATAAAGGCTCCTGCTACTTTTGTTCTGGACTGTGTGGGCCATGGAATCCAGCTAGAAGTAACCACATACAAGGCAAGTTCCTTAATTAACCTCTATTATACCTGCAGCCCATGATCTTCTGATTCTTAGTTCCATATGTTCCTTTTTCCTCTCAAATTATTGTTTTTCTTTATCTCCACAGGACTTGGCTTTTACCCTGGAAGAGAGACAGCAATTGAACATTCATGGATTGTTGCCTCCATGCTTCATTGATCAGGATATACAGGTCCTTAGAATAATGAAAAATTTTGAGCGCCTGACCACTGATTTTGACAGGTAACATATTCCCTAAAGGGAGTTTAGACTTATTTTTATTGGAGAAATTTAAAATGCTAAGAAATTTTGAAAAATATCAGCTTTGAGGAGAATTTACCTGTAGAAAAAATAGTTGTTTTTATGTTCTTCCATTTTTATTGAGGTACTAAGACTTGATACTATTAGTACCATGATATTCTTCATGTACATATTAATTCCAATACCATGTCTATCACTAGAGAGCCCAATTCCCTAGTATCCCAAGGACACATCCCAACCCTACTCTAAATTAAGCTCAGTTCTATACAAAATCTCCAGTTCCAATGACTTGGATCAGTTGTTGTTCCCTTACTATGTTTCCTCTTTTACTCTACAGACAATAGATATTTAGATTATAGACCAAAAAAAATATCAATCCTCATTCTTTGCTTGTTTTTTGACCCGTACCCAGAGATACTTAGAAGTTTAGAAGTTAAGTATCACTGGGTATGAATATATCACCTTACTCTCAGTGAGGTGCTTGGACATGTGGTGCAGGAGATCAGACCAAGGGATTCGTTATGTACAGCTTATATCCAGTCCTTTAAGCCATTTCTTGGGTACCTGTAAATAATTTTCTCAAAATATTAGAAAGTAGCAAATAATAAATTAGTAAGTTTATAATATGCTGAGAACCTATAGGAATTTTTTAAAAAGCTAGGATTGGGTAAGAGGGTCTGAGAGTCTGGGATGGAGGCAGTGAGTATGATCAGTTTGTATTGTCATATCTCTTGATCATGATCCTCTTCCTTAGAAAGGTGAGTTAAGAGCAAATAATTAAAGCAGTGAAACAATGAGCCATGAAGATTTATAAAAAATAAAAGAATGACAAGGGCCAGATAGATAGTATGGAGGTGGGTCATTTGCCTTGCAAGCAGAACCATGGTTCGAATCCCGGTATCCCATATGGTCCTCCAAGCTTGCCAGGGGTGATTTCTGAGTATAGAGTCATGAGTAACCCCTGAGCACTCCCGGGTGTGACCCAAAAACCAAAACCAAAACCAAAACAAAAAAAAAACCAGAATGACAGATAAGTATGTTTTGTAGTAGGTATGTTCAAAGTATAACAGAAACAGATATCTATGAGGAACAGAATAAAGGAGTGGAAGCTAACATAGGAAATCAGAAAATGGATGACAGGTTATGTATAGCTTTGTAGACGGCTAAAGGATTTTTCCCCATTACTATTTATGAATGGGAATCCAATTCATGGGTGTTCTATTTTTCCAGTGGGGTCACCCTCAGAGAAGTTCAGGGGCCTAGGTGATGCTCAAGTCCTGGTATTTGTGAACCTGATTTTTTGACCAGCTTTTCAGTTGTGCAGTATTGGCTTTAGCTTGGGCCTGATGGTACTAGGGAACCACCAGAGTCACCTTGGAAGTGCTCAGAGGGTTATTGTAGTGGTGGGTTCAAGCTCAGTGCTTTGAGCTTAAGTTGTCTTTCCAGTCTCTCTTTCAAGGTTTTGAGCTGATCAACTTGATCTCAGCTTTGTTTTAGGGCTTGGTTGCAGTGATAAGAATAGAATGATAGCTAGTTAAACATTAACGAGACAATAGAGATAGAGATAATTAGATTCACAGAATAGAAATTAAGGTATGTTGGGTTTTGAAGGAAAAATCAACATATCTTCCTTATACATTAGAGGAGCTTTCAGAAAAATAGAAAACAATGAAAAATTGATAGGAAATCAAAAGATGATGCTGTCTTAGAAGCCTTGCCAAGAGGCTGGAACGCTGAGGAATGTCACCTGAATGAAATGAGATATGATGGAAAATGATCCTTTATTTAGTGACTCTGATATCTACATTGCTAAATAAGTTTAACCTGACTAAAAACTATCCATTTCTTCCTAATTGTTGACTTTTGAAATTGGTATAGCCTATACAATGACCAAGCATTAGAATTTCAAATGGTGCATATTTTCAACTCTTCCAGGGAAATTAATACATAACAGTGCTAAGTTTTATAAAGCTAAACCAAGCAGTTTGAGTTTTATTCTAAACAATTAAAGGTTATATATGACATGGTAATATTAGTTCTAGAAAGATAACTCTTGAGTCAAAAATAATCTAGACAAAAAGGCCATTTGATATTTAAAACAAGTAAAGTCCCTTGAACTTTCTTACCGTAGTAATCTTTAGGGTAGGAGCTATATATGTCTTATAAATATTGGTTTTTATTTTTCTTGAGTATTAAATACTGTATCTTAAAGGAAAGTCTTTATATTTCTTATTTAATGATTATATCTAGTGTTGTTTTATCCATTTTTGGATAAAACACTCAAACATTTCAAACTTGAAATTCAAATTTGTGAATCTTCATTCTTTAAGTTTATTTTTTGATGAAATATATTCCATGTAATATTTTAAAAATATACATTATTCAGTGCTTAATTAAGCAATTATTGAGGCCTGGGTTTAAATCCCAGGAACCCACTCAAAAAAGTTAGAAGTCTAGCAATTTTATAACTTCATTGAAATATAAATATAATTGTTTCCAATTTTACAGATATCTTCTCCTAATGGATCTTCAAGATAGAAATGAAAAGCTCTTTTATAGAGTGCTAATGTCTGACATTGAGAAATTCATGCCCATTGTTTATACTCCCACTGTGGGTCTGGCTTGCCAACAATACAGTTTAGCATTTCGGAAGCCAAGGTAAGTACACTTTTACTTTAATGTGCATATTATTGTGTCTTTATGTTTGGTAAAGTTTTTGCACAATGAAAAAATATGCTAAAGGTGATTCAAGTTTGGGAAAATCTAAATCAGACCTTACTTGAAAGAAAATTAAATATATCAAGCTATAAAATAGTTCGTTAATAAATTTTAGTCATAGGAAAGTATTTGCTTCTAAATTTGTGTTTTTAATAGAAAATAAACTTAATTTTTCTCCAGAAGCTATTTACCACATTGTATTTATATTTTACAGCTTAAAATTCAAATTGTAAGTTTTAATAAAATTGAGTAGTGAGGCTAGAGCATGGTGGGTGAGATTAATCTGAAACAAAGATAATTTTTTTAGAGATAAACCAGGTTCAGGAAGTTCTGAAAAACAGCTTCTCCTCAGTTCAGCTTCAGCTGGGCTTCTTCATTTCTACCTTCTGTGTTTGGTTGCTGAGGTCATCTGGGATGGAAAGGCCTTCAGTTCCAGAGGCGAATCTAGGTGGGGGGACCAGCTCTTCTGCCTGCTGCCAAGAGGCCAAGGTCCCCTTCCAATGGAGCTTTCTTTTTGGCTTCTACCCCATCATTAGCTGCTTCAGGTTAGGGGGCCGAAGTCCTCACACAAAGCACCTTTGGTAGAAGAAAGGCTGTGGACGTTGGCCCCTGTGAGGCTGCTCAGAGTCTTTAGCTCTCTCCCCTTCAGTGCCAGCTTCTGTCTTGTCTGAAGGGTCCTCTGCTTAATCAGAACAGGCACCATGTGCACCAACGTTCTGGAGAAGGACTCTGCACTCTCAGTCAAGTTTAAGAAGCTGTGAGAGTGATTAGCCACCAGAGGGTAAGGCACTCACCATTGTCCCTGGGCCTTATGTAACTGTTCAAGTGCCAGTTATATAATAAAAATAAAAATATAAGTCCACAGGTTGGGTGAGGCTGCCCCAGGCACCGTGTTTCTTTCTTTTTTTTTAAATATATATATTTTTATTTTGACCATATTGGCTTACATATCTTTCACAGTAGTATTTTAGGTACATATTAATATTGAATCAGGGGAATTTCCATCACCAAATTTGTCCTCCATCCAACCCCCCTCCCCCGTTCCCATCCTGCAACCCTAATTCTCCCCCCTCAGCCCCCCCCCTCCCGGGACTGCTAGAATTAGTGGTCCTCTCTGTGTCTCACTTAGTACTTAGTGATCATATATCTGTTTAGTCCTGGTACCCTCCCTTATTTCCCCCTCCATTTGAGAGGTGGAACTAGATAGTTCAAGTTATGTGGTTTTGTTTGAAGAAAAGAAAAGCAATAAAATGGAGTAAAAATCAAATAAGCTGAAAATGGGCGGAGTCCTTCTAGAGGTTCTCAACCTCAGTTTGAGAGAGGAAAGGAAAAGGCAATTGAAACACCACAACAATACAAAAAGAAATATCAAATAAACTATCCAGTGGGCACTACAGCAATAAAGACAAGCACCACATAATAGTCTCAGTCCTGAAATAAAACCATGCCAGAATGCAAAAAGAAAGAGAAAGTAAAATAAAATAAAATTGGAGACATCAACTCCAATATCTACACCAAAATAAAGAAGTCAATAAATAAATAAATAAATAGATAAATAGAATAAAAAAGATTATTTTGTGCTTTTTTTCCCCCTGCATAGGCACAGTAAATATTGGGGCATTAGAGAGGGCATTCCCCACCACACATAGAGAATGAAAATGGTAGTTAACATCAGCCACCTACATAGCCTCTCTGATGAGGATTTTACATAGGAAATGTTGAGGATGTTCAAAGAACTCAAAGAAACTATGGAACTATGGAACAGACAGTCAAGAAGACTCAAGAGGATATGAGAGAGAAAACTTAAAACAAATAACAGGACTTAAAAACATAATAGGCACAATGAAAACCTCAGTGTGAGACCTCACCAGCAGAATAATAGCTACAGAGGACAGAATCAGTAAACTGGAAGATGAGCTGCATAACAATTCTATATAACATAAGAAGTTGGAAATGGCCTTAAAATAAATAAAAAAAAAGATGGGGAAAATATTGCAAAATATTTGCATAATTATATTATGCAATACAATATATTATATTATAATATATTATGCATAAATGCATAATGTGCATAATTGCATACAGATGACAGTAGACTTATGGGATAAATTTAACAGGATCAACATAAGAATCATAGGGGTCCTAGAGGGCAAGGAATAAAACCCCTAAAAGAAGCAACAGTTGGCTGGAGCCGGAGAGATAACATGGAGGTAAGGCATTTGCCTTTCATGCAGAAGGTCATCATTTCAAATCCCGGCGTCCCATATGGTCACCCGTGCCTGCCAGGAGCAATTTCTGAGCATGGAGCCAGGAGTAACTTCTGAGCACTGTCGGGGGAGACCCAAAAACCACAAAAAAAAAAAAAAAAAAGAAGCAACAGTCTGGCCGGCGAGGTGGCACTAGAGGTAAGGTGTCTGCCTTGCAAGCCCTAGCCAAGGAAGGACCGCGGTTCAATCCCCCAGTGTCCCATATGGTCCCCCCAAGCCAGGGGCAATTTCTGAGCGCTTAGCCAGGAGTAACCCCTGAGCATCAAATGGGTGTGGCCCGTAAAACAAACAAAAATAAGAAGCAATAGTCAAATACATCATTGATGAAAAGTTCCCAGAGCTAAGGAATTCATGCACCCTCATCTTGGACACAGAGAGACAGAGAGAGAGGGGGGTGGAGAAGAGAGAAGAGAGAGAATGGCTGCTAAGAGGCAAGCAAGGGGAAGGAGGAAGGGAAACTGTGGACATTGGTGGCAAGAAATGTGCATTGGTAAAGGTTAGTGTCTATGTTGTCTAATGTTAGTATGTCCACCCCAGCCTTTGTAAGGGAGTTGTTTGCTTCAATGATAGTCTTCCAACCTTTAACTTTTGAGTCAGCATTTGCTTTAACTAGTGGAATGTGTTTCTTGCAGGCAGCAAAATATTGGATTTGCTTTACTGACTCACTTTGCTACTCTGTGCCTCTTAATTGGTACATTTAGCCCTTTGACATTGAGAGATAAGATTGTCATGGGATTTTGTGCCCCCCCCCTTTTTTGAAGTTTGGTGTTTGTGAGATCTGTCTTGTCTTCAGTTCTTTTAAGGTTGGATTTGAGTCTGTGAAATTCCTGAGCTGTTGTTTTCCTATAAGGATGTGTATCCTTCCTTCAAAACTAAATTAAATGTCTAGTTGGGTGAAACGTATTTGTGGTGAAGCATTCATCTCATTGAGATTTTTTACTATATCCCACCACTGCCTTTGGGCTTGGCGAGTTGCTTGTGATAAATCTGCTGTCAATCTTAAGAATTCTTTTCTGTAAGTAATTTTCCTTTTTGATGCTTTTAGTAGTCTATCTCTCTCTCTGTGGTTTTCATCATGTTGCCTTGTTTGTGCTTTGGTTTGGGTGTCTTTTAGTTCTCTCAAGGCCATGCTTTTTTCAGGTCTTAGTTGAACCTTAGTTCAAAATTTAAGAACCTTAGATGAAAATGCAATTTATGTTCAAGTCTCTCAGAGTTACTAGGGAAGCAGAACTGGGCTGCATGAAAGGATGCCCAGAAGTAGAGTGGCTTCCAGGCCTCACTGCTTAGGCTGGCGGGCTGGATGTTTGTAGTTGTCTTATGGTGATGCTGCCTCAGCCAGATCCCATGGCTCAACCTAGCTTAGCTCTCTGCCTCAATTGATCAGTTGCTCTCTAATACCTGCTTCCTGGGAGCTTGACCTTGGGGTTGGGCCTGTGCTGCTTTTCAAAGCTCAAGTTGCGCTGCTCTTTCTAATGTCTGCGTCCTGCAAGTGTGGCCTGTTGAAGGAGCTATGCAGCTCTCCAGAGTTCCAGCACCAGGACACAGTTGGGACAATATTAGGGCACCATTCACTGCATCACTGACGCATTCTCCAAAAGTCTCCTTAGAAGCTTGATTTCTGATCCATGATGGTTAGTGTTTCCTTTTCAGGAGTCTGTGTTCTGTTGCCAAACTCAGGTGTTTTGGAGATTCACTATCGGGGTGGAGGGGGACAAGCTACTTTCCTTATTTCCAGTCTCCTCTATGTGGCTGCCATGTTTCTGTCATTTTTCTCCTCCCCCCTCCCACTTTCTTCTGTATCTATTACTTGTTTTACTTTTTCTGAGTGAAAAAGTAAGACTCATTTAAAATACAAGACTCATCATTGTATTTAGAATCTCCATTCTAGTATTGCAGTTGAACCATATGTGACCGATATAACCATTTATAACCATATATAACACATTATAACAATAATGCATGAACATTGGGGTCAAGTGACTCTTATCAAACACAATCCCTAAAGCTTTTGCACCAATATGCATTGTGTTATAGAAAAAATTAGGATAGACAAAAGTTATTCATAGATTTATAACTCTTAGGAAGTCTTTTCAATCATACTTGTGAATTATAGAGTCTGAGAACAAGTGTTTTAGACAGGAAGTGGAGTTCTCTTTAAGATTGGTTGTGTGTGGTGGTTTTGGTGGGGAATGACTAGAAACTAGTTCAGTGGTATTTCCATAATATTCAAAGTATTAACAGTAGCAAAGGCTAATCAGAATCAGAGAAGTAGTGTAGATCTCATTTTTCTAGGGAGAAATGGCAAGGAATATATTCATCTTTATCTGTTTCAGCTATTGTGTATCAAACATTGTTAGGTCTTTAAAATAGCAAACAAAGTAGTTTTGTTTCATGAGA